>NW_022103915.1:28214033-28221798 GCF_000313985.2 Echinops telfairi
GTGCTTGTCTCTGTGTGCATATGTGTGCTTGTCCCTGTGTGTGCATGTGCGTGCTTGTCTCTGTGTGCATATGTGTGCTTGTCCCTGTGTGTGCACGTGCGTGCTTGTCTCTGTGTGCATATGTGTGCTTGTCCCTGTGTGTGCATATGTGCTTGTCCCTGTGGGTGCATGTGAGTGCTTGTCTCTGTGTGCTTGTCTCTCTGTGTGTGCATTTGTGTGTCCCTGTGTGTGCTTGTCTCTGTGTGCGCATGTGTGTGCTTGTCTCTGTGTGTATGTGTTTGCTTGTCTCTGTGTGCGTGTGTGTACTTGTCTCTGTGTGTATGTGTTTGCTTGTCTCTGTGTGTGCGTGTGTGTACTTGTCTCCCTGTATGCATGTGTGTGCTTGTCTCTCTGTGAGTGCATGTGTCTGTGTGTGCTTATCCCTGTGTGTGCTTGTCTCTGTGTGTGCATGTGTGTGCTTGTCTGTGTGCATGTGTATGCTTATCTCTCTGTGTGCTTGTCTCTCTGTGTGTGCGTGTGTGTACTTGTCTCCCTGTATGCATGTGTGTGTGTCTGTGTGTGCTTTTCCCTGTGTGTGCTTGTCTCTGTGTGTGCATGTGTGCGCTTGTCTGTGTATGCATGTGTGTGTCTGTGTGTGCTTGTCTCTGTGTGTGCATGTGTGTGCTCGTCTCTGTGTGTGCATATGTGTGCTTGTCTCTGTGTGTGCATGTGTGTGCTTGTCTTGATGTGTGCTTGTCTGTGTGCGTGTGTATGCTTGTCTCTCTGTGCTTGTTTTGTGTGTGCTTGTCTCTGTGTGCATGTGTGTATTTGTCTCTGTGTGTGCTTGCCTTTCTGTGTGTGCTTGTGTCTTGTGTGCATGTGTGTGCTTATCTCTGCATATGGTTATCTCTGTGTGTGCTTGTGTGCATGCATGTCTGTGTGGACCCATGCTTCAGGACATGAGTCTGTGGGTGGTGACTGTGGGTTTTGTGTCTGTCCATGTTGGGATTGCTCTGCACTGTTTGTGTGGACTGTTGTTTGTACGTGCACATGTAGGCTGTTTATGTCTATGGATCTGTGTGTCTTTGTGTGTGTGTGTGTGTGTGCCCGTGTGTACATGGCAAAGGCATCAAAGGTCGAGCCGCCTTAGCTCTGACATTTCTGGGGCAGGGAGCAGCCTGAGGGAAGCAGACAGTGGTTTCAAGACCAAGCTAGGAGCAGTACCTGCTCTGGTCCAGAGCCACCTGGGAAAGGGGAGGTGACCAGCAAAGGTGTTTGCAGGAGGATTGTCCTCTTGTGCCTGCACTTCAGTGAGACACTTCCAAGTTCAGGAGTGGGGTCCAGCCCATGGCCCCACAGGAAGACTTCAAATGAGCATAGACCCCAGAGACCTTCCTCCCACCCTCAAGGTTTGTTGAACGGGGAAAGGGTCACTTAGTTACTCTGAGATCTTTGAAACCTAGAGCAGTGACCCTTCAACGTCACAGCGTCAGTGCCCCCTGGTGGCTTGCTAACCCACAGACGGCGTGTCGAGCACACACACACACACACACACACACACACACACGGGTCTGGGAAGCTCCTGAGATGACTGGCATCTCCAACAAACTGCTGGGGGAGGGAGGCTTGCTAAGCCCTGCCCTGGCTGGAGGCTGAGAGCCCTGGCCCTGCTCTTGGGGAGCCCCTAGCCGGTGGAGCCCATGCCCAAGGCAGAGGGGGGATGTGGGCTGGGAGACGCCCCATGTCGGGAATGCAGGCAGGACGGCCCCTCCCCTCCCCCTCAGACCTCTGTGTGGGCATGAGCAGTACTCCCAGGCCTGCCAGGCTCAGTCCTGTTCTGTCTCCCGGTCTCTCCACCTGTCACTCACCAAATAATTCACGCAGCTCCGGAGCTCACAGCCTGGGGACACAAGCAAGCACACAGCAACCCCCTAACTGCCACCAAGTCGATGCGACGCTGACTCATAGAGGCCCTAGGACAGACTAGAACTGCCCCTGTGGGTTTCCCAGACTGTAAATCTTTACGGGAGAAGAAGGACCCCATAGGTGTGGACCAGAGGCCTGTCCAAGGGGCAGTGGAGCCAATGGCCCTGGGAGGGTGGTCCACCAAGGTGGACGGAGAACAGGCTGGCCGAGGTTCTCTCACCAGCTGGCTCACAGTGAATGGTCCAGCCCACCCAACCCTCGCCACAGCCTCCTGATGGGAATGACACGGCTGAGTGGAGGGTTGAGTCTAGATGGTGGGATTGGAGGATCCACGTTTCCAGCCACGAGCCCATGTGAGCCTCCCACTCTCAAAGCGGGGTGGTCCCAGCTGGAGGGAGGCTTCAGCTTGCATAGAGATGGAGAAGGGGGGCACCCAAGGTCATGGACCCAGACTGTGTTCAGGCTGTCTCCCGAGGGAGTCCGTTCCCAAGAGGGAAATGCGCCAGTGCTCTGGGCAGCCGAGGCGGAGGCACGGGAGACCCAGGTGGCAGGCTCGATCTCCGGGCTCTGGCTCCATCTGTCTAAATAGGGCAGTAGCTGAGCTAGCTGCCCGGGGGCGGGCGCTGGGCAGGAGGCGGAGGCGAGGGACTCTGAGGAGGACACAGTGGCCCGGGTGGCCTGTGGGCGGGAGCTAGTGGCACCACTGAGTGCGGGTGCAAAGTGGGTCTGCATACAGCACCAGGTGAAGGTCAGAGGTGGTGACGCTCAAAAGACCGTCTATAAAATGTTCGGCGTTTCGGCAGAAATGCATCTGTTACAAAACTATTCCGGTAACTAGCTATACGGAGCCCTGATGGTCACGTGGGTTGCCAGTTGGGCTGCTCACGGCAAGGTCAGCAGTTTGAACCCACCCACCGCTCCGTGGGAGAAAGATGAGGTTTCTTATTCCTGTGAAGAGTGGGCAGTCCACTCTGCCCTCGAGGGCCGCTGCTCGGAGTCGGAACCGGCGTGATGGCCGTGAACGTTTTGTGTGCCTCACTCAGTTCTAACCGAAAGCATCTGTGAGCCCAGCTCTCTGATTGAGGTCCCTTCAGAGCTGAAACTGGAAGCTGATTGACGTTTGAACCTTCTCCTGGGCTCCGGCCAGAGCGGTGGTGATCCGCCAGTGAGGGTCACAGGTTTCTTCGGCCAGCACACGTGTTGCTGCTGGTAGTTTGTGTTTGTTTTTAGTTGCTGATGTTGTCAAATTTTCTGGAGTTTCAGCTACAAGACTGTGATCGTTTGGTACTGGTGGACCTGTAGCAACCACGTTTTGCAGAGAGAAGCATGCACTGAAGGAAAAGGAGGGAGACATTGCAAAGGCCTCCGTTCTGTTAGGAGCCTCGTGGTGTCATGGTTCTATGCTGGGCTGCTAACTACAAGGTCAGCAGTTCTAAAGCACCAGCAGCTCCTCGGGAGAGAAGACGGGATTTCTACTCCTATGAGGAGTTACAGTCTGGGAAACTCACGGGGCAGTTCTGCCCAGTCCTGTCATCAGCAGGGCTCCTAGGGCCAGACTGTGCGGGCCCTAAATCTCAGGCCCAGGGGTTTGCACTTGACAGGGAGCTGTCCATGGGACTCCAGGGCTGTGCAGGCAGCAGGGAGCTAGTGATGGGAGCTACCGAAGAGCCGGCATAGCATTATCTGCTCCGAGAGTGGAAGGCTCCTGGTCAATCTCCTGGCTCTGACCCCGAGCAGACAGGCTTCTCAGGGCTCCCCGAGGGGCCCTGACAAGTGACATCTCAGCTGTCACCTGTTCTCGGAGGCCTCTCTTAGTGTCCTGTTTAATGATGCAACTAACTCCCCTAGCACACTGCCCTCCTTCCATCTGAGATTGCCCCCATTGCACTTACCACCTTCAGACACCCTCCACCCATCACCCGTCCTCACCTATTAGAGAGGCAGCCCCATGTGGGCAATGTAGGCCCTAGTCCCTCCTGCATGCCGCTGCACAGCCCTGGAGTCCCATGGACAGCTCCCTGTTGAACGGGGAGAGTTGGGAGCCACAGAGCTCTGGTCTAGCCTCCCTGGCACCTCGCTGGCTACCGGGCTTGGCAGCACCTCAGCCTCTGAGTGGAAAATCTCTGAGGAAAGAGAAGTGCGCTTCTTTCCTCTGCCCTCACCCTTGCCAGGAGCCTGGGACGATTTGGACGGTGCCTTCTATCCGCCTTGCCCCAAACCATCACCATCCCTGCATCTTGGAGAGGAACACGGGCAAGGGCAATGTCACTCATGGAAGCTCCACAGCCGCCTTGGAGTCCCCACGGACACTGAGTTAGGGGACTCGGAGCCCCTGCTCCTGGGGGGACAACTGAGCTTCTTACGGGCTTCTGGTGACAATGTCTCTGTTGATCAGTCAATCCGGGTGGCGCCAGGGTTATGAACCAGATGTGTCCCTGTGACTTTAAGATTCTGTGGGTAAGCTGGACCACAAGCATAGGGCTCTTATCTAGCCTTATGTGGAGCCCTGGTGGCCTAGTGGCTGTGCACTGGGCTGCTAACTGCAAGGTGAGCAGTTTGAAACCACCAGTCGCTCCACAGGAGAAAGATGAGGCTTTCTGCACTCATAAAGAGCTACCGTGTTGGAAACTCACGGGGGCAGTTCCACCCTGGTCCTATAGGGTCGCTGCGGGCCGGCATCAACTCCGTGGTGGTGGGTTTTGAGTTTAGTGCCAGAAATGGCTGGAAGGGGTTTCCACGATTTAAAAGCTGCACACGAGGCAAGGGGAGGGGCTGTGGTGAGGAATCGGCTGCAAGTAAGTTAGCGCAACCATTTCCAAATCTCAAAACCAAACCCACTGCCGGAGAGCTGAGTCCAACTCCTAGCTCCGTCCTGTGAAAGGTTTCCGAGGCTGGGAATCTTTACGGGCACAGACAGCCTCATCTTTCTCCCACTGCGAGAGGCTGGTGGGTTTGAACCTTCAACCTTGCAGGGAGCAGAGAGTGCCATCAGGGCTCCTCCATCGTCTCAAAGGGAGGGCAGAAGTACATAATGCTACAGAGCAGTGATCCATGCCTCCGGGCTATGGAGCTGGAGGAGAATATTGGAAGTCCTGGGGACCAACCGACCTGTCTGGGAAGCAGTACAGCCAGAGAGCCCCTCAGGGGCAGGGGTGGCGAGGCTTCGTCTCGCGTACTCTGGGCAGGCTGTCGGAGAGACCGGTCCCTGGAGAAGGATGTCATGCTTGGTCAAGCAGAGGAGCAATGATACAGAGGAAGACCCTCAAGCAGATGGAGGGACACAGCGGCTGCCGCCATGGGCTCGGGCAAGGGACAATTGTGAGCATGGTGCACGACCGGGCAGCGTTTCCTTCTGCTGTGCACAGGGTGGCAATGGGTCAGAACAGGGTCGCGATGGGTCGGAACCAACTGGATGGCACCTAACCACAACAATAAAGACCAAGTGGGACTCGTCCCAAGCTGAGCGTTCCTGACCCCGGGGTGCCTGTACAAACCTTGCTTGATGTGTGCGTAAAGACCTCCTTTTGAAGATCTAGTTTCACGGAGTCACGTTGGACCCACACCCAGCAGTGCCCACGGCCCCTCTGCCCCCCCCCTTCAGCACTATGCCAGGGGGCCACTGGGAACCGTGAATTCACCAACCCCAAGCGGAACGGTGCAAAGAGTGAGGCCCTGGCCGACAGGGTGCCAACGGAACGGGAAGAGGGGCACCGGCGATCCGGGTGGCTGGGAACACATCTGAATATTGATTTGGAGGTTAGGAACACATTTTGGCGAGTAAGTGGATTTCACACATAAAAAACCCGCAAACACTGAGGACTGACTGTCGCTACAAATTCCTGGCTGGTATCCACCCGGGCAGCCACTGTAAGGGGATCTGGGCATTTGATTCCATTTTGGCCGCACACCAACCTTAGCCCGAAACCCAAACCCTAAGCCACTGCCAGAAGGTCCGTTCTGACTCCGAGCCACCCCGTGGGGGTCCACGGAGGTCGACCTTGGCGGAGTGGAAGGCACCATCTTTGTCCCTCAGAGCGGCTGGTCGTTTTGTGAACTGCCGAAGGGCTGATCTTTTGATTGGCAGCCCAACTAGTCACCCACTATGCCCCCACCCCACCCCACCCCTCCCGGGGCTCCTTTCCAACCTTATGCCATGGGCATTGCACCCTCCATTTCACAGATTAGGAAACCCAGGCTCAGAGCGATTCACTGACCTGGCCAAGGTCTCCCCAGCAGCGGGGAGCCTGACTGTGAATCTGCAGCTGTCCCACCCAGACCCAGGACCTGGGGGCCTTTCTGTTGCAACGTCTGCTGGGGACACCACTGAAAGGAGGCTCTGAGCTCAGCCCACAGGGCTGGCTGAGGGCCACTCATGGGGCCAGCTCCTGGGTGGTCTCTAAGACAGGCTTCCCACTGAGCTCTGGGAGCCGAGCTCCGGCCACCTCTCAGTGATGGATGCGGACAATCACGTCCTGTCTGCCGTCTGGCCTGACCTCATCGGCCCGTGGGAGCTCTAAGTGCAGACAGTGCCGGTTCTTGGCAATGGCCAGGCTCCTCTCCTGATTCTGATGGATTCCAGGGCTGGAGGACACAACCGGGCTCTCAGAGGAACCAGGGCCACCCCTGTGTGGACCTAGCACCCCATGCCCAGGTCTGCTCTCAACAGCCACAGGGAGCAAAAGAGCTTGGATCAGCCCCAGCTGTGTGGCTGTAGGTGGCGATACGTCGTTCTTTAAGAAATATCGCGGACGGCTTATTTTGTGTGGGGTAAACCACATATGGTCCCTGCTGCTTTCCAAGTTCTTAAGGGGCAATGGGGAGTTAGGGATGCTTTAAGATCACCCTCTCACTCAGCATCCCAAGCCTTTAGGACAACGTGGAATTGCCCCTCTGAGACCTCCTGCCGGGAGTAGCGAGCTTGGTCTTTGACCTGCAGCGCAGCTGCTGGTTTTGAACTGCTGACCTTGTGGTTCACAGCCCAGCCCGTAACCCACTGCACCACGGGGTGCCTTGCCTTGAGCGCAGGGAGGTGATGGCGGCCCTGGGCTGAGGGAGATGAGCCCCGTTAGGAGAAAGCAACCTCCCTCTAACGGGTGCTAGCATGTGGTGTGCTTACTGGGTGCTAGACACCCCTGCAAGCACCTGGCGCCTCGTGACTCATTCAATCCGCAGTCTCCCTAGGTGCTACCAGTGTCCCCTGTACAGACGGCGAGGCTGAGGCGCGGAGGTGACAGGCCTGCAGAGCCCAAGCTCTCGCCGCGACGTGACGCTGCCTCTCCCGGGGTCAGACGGAAGGCCTGAGCGGGGCTGCGGCTGGAGGGATGAGAGTGACGCAAAGACTACGCCTCTGCGTCTGGAGGGCTCTGCCAGGTGAAGCCCTCGGCCTGGCACACGGAAGGACTATCGCTCCGACCAACCACGGCACTGCTCTGGGCCATCAGCCCCAGCAGGCCAGCGTCTTTCCACGGCTCCCCCACCTCCTCCTCCACACACACACTTTCCAGTTCTTTCTCCCTTTGATTGACTTCCAGGTTTAGTTATGTGGGGAGCCCTGCTGGCCTCCTGGGCTGCTAACCACACGGTCAGCGGTTTGAAACCACCAGCCCCCCAGCAGTGGGAAAGAGGCGGCTTTCTGTACCTGTGAAGACTGGCAGTCCCAGAAGCCCACAGGGGCAGTTCTATCCTATAGGGTCGCTAGGAGTTGGCAGGGAATTTTACTTAAATAAGGAAGAAGGCCTCCCTGAGGTGCTGACCCTCCAGCTTCCGCCCCTTTCACAGAGGGTGGGCTGGGAGCAACCAGATGCTGGTGGGAACAGGGGAAAACGGTTCCTGGGGCAGGGGCTGGGGCAAGGGCAGGGGC
>NW_022103915.1:28221963-28231931 GCF_000313985.2 Echinops telfairi
TGGGCATGGGCAGGGATCGGGTAGCTGACTATGTTGACAAGATTATCTTCAGAGATATGCAGACATCATTTTAAAGGCCACCGTGAATTGGAAGGACAGGAGGGCTGTGAGCTTGGCTCTGGTAACGATCTAAGCTTGTGAAGTAGGAGGGAGAGGACGAGGGAGGCCTGAGGCTGGATTGTTTCACTCAGATCCCTTGACACGCTAACCTTCTACGGAGATGCCATCTTCCGGAACCCTGTCCCTCTGAGGTGTCCAGATGCAGGGATCTCTGGGAAGGGGCCCATCTGGTTTGGGTCTGGACACATTCCAAACTGGGGTCGGCTGGGCAAGAACCACTGGGGACCCAGCTAGAACCTACCTTGGGCATTTCTTCCCAAGAGAGCTGGGGCCTCCTGGCACAGTGCCCTCTGGAGAAGGGGACCAAGACACCCAGCTTTCCTTCCAGGTGGTGGTGGGCTTGGCGGGGAGGGCTGTTGCCAAGCCCTGATGGGGGAGTCACGAAGGGCCACATCTCTGGGGCTTGAAGGTGAGGCAGGCCCTAGGGGCTTAGCCTGGATGGATAAAGTGGGTAGACACCTACCTGGAGCAGCAGGAGAGGCGCGTGGGCTCAGGCAGGTGGTCCTGCCGCTTCCTGATGGATCCTTAGGAAAACTTGCTTCGGAGAGGCCTGGTGGTGTCTCCGCTCGCTTCCCGACCACAAAGGTGGCTCTCAGGCTCTGTGGCATGGGGACAACAGAGCACTCAGCGCAGGTGGGCATGGGTCCCAGTCCTCCTCGTGCCTCCTCCGGGCTCCTCCCCCAGCCTCTCCCTCCCTGGCCCAAGATGCTTGTCAGCACCTTCCAACCAGGCCTGCTTCAGACTGAAGCTCGGATGGTGTGAGGGCCATGATCCCCGGCCCTGCCTCCCACCTTCAAATCCAGGCCGGTGCACCCCTACCCCCAGCCCCGTCTGCCCCCGGTGCGAGCCAGCAGAGACCAGCATTGGAGCAGCATTGGGAGTCCACGCCCCTAGGTCTGGCTCGGCCACTTTCTCCCCTGCTTCCCTCCCTGGGCTGGGGGGTAAACTGCTAGGGGGGAGGTCAAATGGCCCTTCCAGACCACCTAGAAGGGAGACTTCCAGGGCTCACTGGATCTACAGGGAGCTGCCCGGGCAACTGCATCTTTCTGAGTTTCTCCACTTGGACTACAAGAACTGGTGCCACGAGGAAGCAGCGTGGCAGTTCCTCAAGATGCGAACCAGAAAATGAACACACGCGAGCGAGCAATTCTACTCCGAGGGGGTCTAATAACAGGCACACAGACAGACATCGCTACACCGTGTCCACGCTGCTCCGGGGCTCTCCATGGGTTTTCGGGGGGCTCCTTCCTCTGAAGTGGCAGCCTGTTCCTTATTCGTACATCGTACTCGGTAAAGCAGAGAGGCAGGGAAGAGGAGGAAGACCCAGAGAAGAGGGCCGGACGGTGCAACAACATTTCCACGAGAGGAGGGCACAGGACTGGGCGGCGTTTCCCTCTGTTGTCCACCGGGTCGCTATGAGTCAGACGGGCGTGGTGACACCGACAGCCGCGGTTCCCAACCTTCCCGATGCCACGGCCCTTCAACACAGTTCCCCACGTGGTGGTGACCCCAACCATAACATTATTTTCATTGCTACGGTCATTACTGTCATTTTGCTACTGTTATGAAGCGTCATGTCAATATCTGATAGGCAGGATTTACTTTCATTGTTACAAATGGAACATCATGAAAGCATAGTGATTCATCACAAAAACAATAGGTCATTCTATAGGGTGGCCTATTTATTTCTAATGACAAGTCAATGAAATTTCATCTTGAAGCATGGTGTAGCATGGGTAACAGTCTTCACGCCGGGTACTCATAGGTGGGCGTATCTGCATGTGGGCGGACCCGCCCGGAGACAGATAGAGAAGCGGTGTCTCCGTCCCTAAGACCACTGGAAATTCGTGTTTTCCGATGGTCTTAGGCGACTCCCTGTGAAAGGGTTGTTCGATCCCCAAAGGGGTTGCGACCCACAGGCTGAGAACCGCTACCTACAACAATCTGTCTTCAACAGCCAAAAGGTGGAGACCGCCTGAAAGTCCCTCAACTAGTACATGTGCACACAAGTTTCATAGGCTTACAAAGGACCATGAAACCCACACTCAAGCCCCACACCTCCTGCCATGGAGCTGCTCCAGAAGCGTAGCCACCCTGCAGTGCCCAGCCGCCCGTTCCCTAGGGCCTCTGAGGCTGTCAATCTTTACAAGAGCACACAGCCTCGTCTTTCTCCTGAGGAGTGGTTGGTGACTTTGAACCGCTGACCTTGGGGTTAGCAGCCCAGCACATAGCCCACGATGCCACTAGGGCTCCTGCAGTGGAAGAGGAGTCAGTCCTAAGGAGAAAGTCAGCCCCATCGACGACACAACACAGATGAACCTTGAACCGATGGTGCCGAGGGAAATAAGTCAGTCCCCAACGGGCAAGTCTTGTACGACCTCTCCGCTGTGAAATGTCCAGAAGAGGCCAGAGCATAGAAACGGCAGTGCAGCAGTGGCGAGCAGGGGCGGGTGACAGGAAGGCACAAAGATGGGGGGACACTGAGCTTCTGTAAAGGTGAGGAATTGGGGAACAGCTCGCAGTGATGACGGACTAGCGAGGTGGGCCCATTTCATATCGCTGAGGTATCCCTGGGAGGGCTGGTGAAATGGAGAGGTTTTCTATGAACCACCTCCAGAGTTACTACAATTACATGCCCATGTTTTAAAGAGAAAGTCTCCTCCCTGGGTGCACATGACGTAGTTGGAAGGGTCTTCACCCAGACAGAGGGGTCAAAAGTCCCTTCCCTCCAAGAGGTGTCATGAGCCGACTCTGGAGACAGACGAGCCAGGCCGCCCGGGCAGCCTGCTGGTGCCTGTCCAGGTCCCACTGTCCTCAGACCAGAGAAGATCCGGAGGTGGGGATGAAAACTGTGACGGTGAGACCAGGACCCCACTGAGAAGTGCACTGAAAGAGGAAGACTGGGGTGGATCTGAAATCACAAGGACTCTAGAATTTCCATCTTCTTTCAGATTCTTCTTAAATTCTGAAAATGGCATGCTTGCGTGGAAAAAAATGAAACCATTCATACGAATATACAGTGAAAAAACTCCGCCTCCCCGACCCCATGTTCCAAACACAGGCATTTGTAGCGTTTTTCCAAGTTCTCTGCTAGAAGTTTCCCATCAGTGCGCACGCGCACACACACACACACACACACACACACACACACACACACACATCCATGCCTGCAAGGAGCCCTGGTGCATTGCAGCGGGTTGGGCAACCAGCTGCTAGCTTCCAGGTTGGTGGTTCAAAGCCACCAGCCAATCAGATGGAGAAGAATGAGGCTGTCTGTCTGCTCCTATATGGTCTCAGAAACCCTAAGAAGCAGTTCTACCCAGTCCTACAGGGTCACCAAGTCAGAATCTATTGGATGGTAGTGGGTACCTATGCCTGCATCTTCTTTTTCACCCGACCAAGGTCATATTCTTGGTACCCTTTCTCTAGAAGGAGCCTCGGTGAAGCAGTGAGTTATTTGTTGGGCTGCTAACCTCCAGGTCATAGTTTGAACCTACCAGCTGCTCTGAGGAACAGCAATCAGATTTTCTGCTTCTGTAAAGAGTTACCGCCTTGGAAATCCCCAACGGCAGTTCTAGACCACACTGCAGGCTTGTTCCAAGTCAAACTGACTGAAAGCCATGAGTTGAGTGTTGTCTTCACCAAGTTTGTTAGCACACAACACCGCCCTGTGCAGATCAGCCTGGACAGAATCCCTCTCTTTCTCCGAACAGCTCCTTGTATTCCAGAATGGACTGGCTATCATTTATGGGAACCTATCCTTTGTGCTGTTGTTAGTTAGTTCCGACCCAGAGAGACCACACACAACAGAAGGAAACACCACCCAGTCCCACGCCGTCCTCACAATCGTGCCGAGGTTTGAGCCCATTGTCGCAACCACCGTGTCTGTCCATCTTCCCTGCCCCCCGCCTTTCCCAAGCAGGATGTGCTTCTCCAGGGACTGGTCCCTCCTGACAGCATGTCCAAAGTTCGTGAGACCAAGTCTCAGCATCCTTGCCTCTTAAGGAGCAAGCATTCTGTCCGTGGTGAGGGGTATTTTGGGGTTTCCACTGTGTGCATGCATATGACATGAGCGGTAGGAGAAATCCCTAGGAGTGATGGACGCAATGATAGGTGGCCCTAAAATTCTGACAGAAATCGTCAACTTGTCTTCAGATGGGGACAAATCCATTGACACCCCGGTCCCGGAAATGCCCAAGGGGGTCTGCAGCCCTGCCCTCAACAGCATGACCGTGTGCATGATCCAGCAATTCCACTGCCAGGCAGAAACCCAAAAGGAGGAAGAGGAGAAATGCAGACAGGCACTTGGTGGTTGCAACGTTGTTCACAGCAGCCAAAACGCATTCTCGAAGTTGCAGACCAGGCCAGCCTGACAGCGGGAAAATGACATCTTGTTTCGATTCGTGAATGATCCGAGACGGCAGGCGCCTTTTCAAATGTTCGTTGACTGATTGGTCTTTGTGCGTACTCGTATGTGAACTGCCAGTGTCCTCCCTAATTTATCTGTTTATGAAGACGTTTTCCTAAATCAACACAACTCACCTCTTGTCACGTGCAGTTGCACACAATGGACCGTTGTCTCTTTTATGTGTGGTATCTTTTGCTCACAACCATTTCGGAGTTTCCGGTGGCCAGCACGGTCTGTGACCTGCCTCGTCTTGGACCTGGCTCAGAAAGCCTTCCCTGCGCTCATCAGACCACTGCTGCCGAGTCTGTTCTAACTCACAGCGGCGGGCGGACCGCGGAGAACCGCGCCTGTGGGCTTCTGACGTGATCCGTCTTGGGGGCAGAAAGCTTCATCTCTTTTCCACAGTGCAACTGGTAGGTTCGAACTGCTGACTTGTGGTTCCCAGACCCCTATGCACTGCACTCTGCCACTAGGACTCCTCTCTACTCTGGGCTCCTAAAGCTGTCTGTCCATTGTTTTTCAATAGGAGCTCAGGGTTTCCCGTCCTTCTGCTTTCTCATCTTGGCTGCGTCTACGCCCATTTGTTTGGGAGGAAGGAGTATGCACATGGAATAAGGGAGACTGAGGGAGAATGGATGTGTTTGAATTGCCGTGCTGGTGCAGGATACTGAGAACACCACGGACTGCCAAAAGAACAAACAGACCTGTCTTGTAAGAAGTACGGCCAGAGTGCTCCTCAGAGGCAAGGCTGAGAGACTTCCTCTCATGGACTTTGGACATGTTGTCAGGGGAGACCAGTCCTTGGGGAACGACACCCTGCTTGGTCAGCGGCAGTACAGCAAAGGAGAGGAAGGCCACCAACTAAATGGACTGCCACGCGGCTGCCACCGTGGGCTCGAACACTGGACCGACCGTGAAGGCGGCATGGGCCTGGGCAGTGCATTCTGCTCTGCGGCGCGGGGATGGGATGGGTTGGAGTGGACTTGTCGGCACCTCACTACGACAAGGCGTGTGGTACCTTTCAGCTTTATGACTTTCTCTGAAGTGGCTTGTCAGTTGTGCCCCCAAATCATGCTTGAATAGCCCATTCCCTGCTATCACCCCCTCTCCCCCCCTTCCAGATTCAGACCGCCAATTTATCTACAAACTGGTTAAGTAACTTTCAAATCCCAGCGCCACAGGGATAGGCCCGGTGATCTGGGCTAAGCTACCTACTTTTGCCACACCTCAACTTCGTTAAAGGCAGAGGGTGGAGGGTAATAATTGCACGAGGAGCACCGGGGTGCAGTGGTTAAGTGCGATTGCTCTCGGAGAGCGCTTAGCCACCCCCCAGAGGAGGAAGGTGCTGCAGCCTGCGTCTGTAGAGATTTCAGCCTTGGAAACCCTGTGGGCAGGCCCTACTCTGTCCCATAGAGTCACTTGATTGTGATGGAATCGACTTGCTAGCAATGCGCTTGGCTTTTTGGGTTTACTAGCACCCACTCCATAGGGTTATTATGGGAACTGAAGGAATTAATGACGACTCTCTGCTGGTGATTATTATTATCATCCCACATACCGAATGAGCTCGGGTCTTCATCTGGACCAGGGGTCGGCAAACTTTTGAGACGGGAGAGCCGATCCTGACCCTGGCAACAATGTAAAAATTGCTCAAGAGCCACACATACTCATCTGTTTGTACAAATGACATCGTCCTCATCTGAACATAGTTTTGTTTCCATCTTCCATTTCATTTCAGAGCCACATGTCTGCGCCGAGGGAGCTGCGCCTGGCTGTCGATCCATAGTCTGCCGACCGACCCCTGGGTCGACCCCAGTCCTGTCCGTGGGCCGTGATCTGCTGGGTGGAGTCCCACGTGCCGCAGCCAGGGTCAAAGTGATGCGCAGGAAACAGAGCCGCCCTCCGGCTTCTCGGTGTGTTACCGCGATGTTTGCTCATGTTTCTCACAGGGTGTCTCTCCTGCCTTACTTCACAAGGGATGAACGTTTGTACGGAAAAGAAGCACACGCTCTTGTCTCTCAGGTTTGAAACCCACCGACAAAAAAACAGATTCTTTCATCGCTTCTAATAGTTTGTCGTCTCTCTTGCTCTTCTCTCCTCCAGGTACTGACGCCTATCACCTGCCACTTCGATCAGTGCCAAAGTTGACTCTTTTACAACATGTATGGATATGGATATGGATATAGATATAGATGGGTTTTTCTCCCCGCCCCTCCCGACAACTTAGATTTTCAGATGTTGTATTGGCGTACACTTTCAGAACAGTGTTGAAGGATTCAGGCCATGGTGGTCCTATTTTCCTTGTATGTGTGTGCATCTACAATACACACACATCATGGTAAGCACTATCTATTCCTACTAAGTCACGGTTAGAAATTAGTGACCGATGTGGAGTTCGAGCACAGGCGTCTCTAACATCTGAGAGCTCCTCTGAATGAATGCGCTGCCACTTGGTCCCAGTTTTGACTAGCTCATTGACGGTTTTAAAAATCAGACCTAAGATCTTTTTTTTCCGTCTCCTTTCTCTTTTTCCAGTGCCCCCTTTTCCTAACGTTGGTGTCCGTGCTGGCTCCAGAACCATCTGGAATCTCTCCTCGCTGGTGAGAGACAGCTGGCTCTATTCCAAAGCACGGGAACACTCTGCTCCTTGGGTTTGGGTTCTGGAAGAACATACTTTGATGAAAACGCCCGTGTTTGTCCAGGTGATGGGTCTGTTAGCTTTCCTGGTTTCTCTGGGGTCAGACGGACGGCCTGCCTGCTCCTGGGGAAACTCGCATTGTCAGCGGGCTTTCAGAAGACTGGGCGTGTGGTTGCCCCATACGGCTGTCTCTACTCGGGTGGCTGCTGTAAGCTTCAGTGCGGCATAGTTGGCCATTCCTCCCCCAGGCCCCATTAGGTTATCTGGAATGCTTACAATGGCTAATATTTAGCTCAGGACTCTTTGCTAGGCTCCTCGCTCACCTGTCCACCGCTTGCCCGCTGTTGCTATGTTGCTTGAAGTCACGCTGAGGGTGGCTATGATGCTAGGAACTGCCAGCAGGAACAGGCATGGTGGGCAGTTGCAGCAGACCTGCCCAACGAAGGCAGGCTAGCTACAAAGAAAGGCTTGGCAACCCATTTCCCAGAGCTAGCCGTTAACACCCGATGGACTACCGCAGAACGCGTGCTCCCTTGCTTGCTTGGGACACCTCCTCCAGAGGGAGCAGGGGCTGGAGGAGGGGCTGTCGATTTTGGTGAGATACAAGGACAGGGAGGCCAGGTGACCCTCGGTGAGCTAGACGGACACACTCGCCCGCACCTGAAGCGTCCGCCTGCCAGTGAGGATGATTCAGGACAGGGCCAGGTTTCAGTCTGTTGGACGGATCCAGCGTTAGAGTCGACTCAAAAGCCCCTCTGTCTACTGTCAGTTCTCTATTGCACACAGCCCAGGAACCGAGGTGCTGGACTCAGCTCCGGGGAAGGAGGCAGGAGGGCTGGTGGGGGGGGGGAGTTAGCCCGAGAACCCCACATCACTCAACCACCATTCACAAGCGCAAGTCTGCGGGGGATGCAGAGGGTTTGAGCACCCTCCATCGCCCACCGCCTGGCGAAACCAGCCAACTCCTGCTGTCTCTCCAGCCCAGCCCCTGACTCACCAAGGAGAACCCAGGGCCCTTCCCCTGCCATCCCTGGTCACAGACGGCTTTTAAATGACGACATTAGAAATACACAGAAAAGTTCAAGGAATAAAACCGACAGAATTAAGCAATGTCAACATTCGGTCTTTGGTTGCTTTCAATGTTTTGGGGTGTTTTTTCCCCCCTCCATAAAAGGTGGTGCTGGACAAGTAGCCCCTCTTTTTGCCCTTTCAGTCTCATCTACAAAGACCACCAGAGGGGCGAACCTGGTCTCACAGCTTATTTGTATCTGTCAGCCAGCCATATAGTAGCTTTGTGATTTTTATCAAAAGTGGGTCATCATGAAATGAGTTATTCTGTGATCTCTTCCTTCCTGCCTTACAACTTTGTTTCTGCACGCTAATCTGCTGCCATGGGTGGTTGGCCCTGGTTCCTGTCGAGCCTGAGCCCTTGTGGGAGTGGGACTGTGCACCCCGGGGCTTTCTGTGGCTGTGGTCAGAAGTAGATCAATCGCCAGACCTTTCTTCCACGACTCTTTTCTGAGTGAACTCAAACTACCAACCTGAGCAGCAAGTGCACTCACCATTTCTACATCTGCACCGAGCAAAGATGCCCACTGCTGCCCAGTCCATCCCAGCTCAGAGAGACCCTCTGTCTCCGGTTTCTGAGGTTGTCCATCGTTAGCTAGTTCCATCTGTCGCCCAAGGAGTGGCCTGTAGGTGTGAACCACTGACCTTGAGGCTAGTGGTCGAGGCTGACCCGACAGTGGGACTAGGGCCCCTTTCCCATCCAGGGATGAGGGGGTTTCAGGAAGTTTCTGGAAGATGGGATTCAAAGATGGGCTTTCTTCACCAACCTTTCTGTGTAGATACACAGACACACACAGAAGTCGTGGCGGGGCAGTGAGCCAAGCATTGGGCTGCAACCACAGGACTTGCTGTTCAAACTGCCAGTCATTCCTGGGAGGAAGAGGGGCAGCCTGGGAATCCCCGGGAGCGGTTGCAGTCTGTCCTGTCGGACCACTCAAGGAGGAGTTGCCTCGATGGCAGTGGGTTTGGAATACGTGTGTCAGTGGGCATATATCTCACACCAGCTTTGTTGCGGTATGAGTCACACGAGATAAAATGATCTGATCATACAGATGGTGCACCTCTGTGCAATAAGCCACCTTTTAGTCATCCGTTCCATTATCGGTAGACACAGAGATCTTTCGTTCCACTTCAAACAGGATGCACGTGCATAAGGATCTCTGGGTCACCACATGCCCCGACACTCTTGGCCAGAAGACAAATGCTCTCTCCGATTTGCTAGCCCTCATACCCGGGCCTCACCCCGGAGCTCCCTGGCCTCCGCCTGGCCAGTTACAGCAGGTCTCAAGTAGGTGCCATGCCCCCTTCCCGCAGGCCTGACCTGTGACTGGCGGCGTAACAGCGTGAGGAGGAAAAGGAAGAGCTCCCCTTCTCAGGCTAGCTCAGGCGGGGTGGGGACACCAGAGACTCTGGAGAGAGAACCTGGTCTATCTGCCACCCGGGACGGACGGGACAGCGCCCTGGAGGAGGTGGCATTTGAGTTGGGCTTTGAAAGACAGGGAGACTCTGGACAGACCAAGAAGAGGCTTACTCCTGGGATGGGAGGAAGAAGCCCATAAGGCATCCCAGGACACGTTTAATTTGCCAAAGTGGTGGTGAAAGAATGGCCAGGGTAGAGGAAAGAGCTGGGAGGCAAAGGGCATTTATAGAGGTCTAGATAAAGACATGTACATATGCAAATATATTTATATATGAGGGTGGGGAAATCAAGGGAAATAGAGGAAAGAGCTGGGA
>NW_022103915.1:28232959-28258286 GCF_000313985.2 Echinops telfairi
TTTTACACAATTGATGTATGTATGGATTGTGATAAGAGTTGTATGAGCCCCTAATAAAATGATTAAAAAAAAAAAAAAAGAATGGCCAGGGTGTGGACTTTTAAAATGGCAAAGTGATTGGATTGAAGCCCAAAGGGAGCGCGTATGCCGCATATAAGGAGGCAGGAGTGCAGACCCCGGGGCTCTGAGGAGGGACAAGAGGAACAAGGTCAGAGTGGCCTCCAAGATGATTCAGCAGCAGCAGCAGGTGAGCCGGGACACCAGCCCCGGCCCTGGTCCATCCACCCCACCCACTGCCCTCGGGTGGATTCCAACTCATAGCGACCCTACAGGACAGAGTTGAGCTGCCCCTCAGTGTCTCAGAGACTCAATCTTGCCCAGAGCAAACTGCTGCATCTTTCCCCCAAGGAGCAGCTGGGGTGTTTGAACCGCCAACCCCAAGGCTGGCGACCCAATGCTTAACCCACTGTGGGATCAAGGCTCTTTCCGTCATCACTCAGATGGTGGGAAAAGGAGCAGGGGCTTCCTCCCAGGCCCACAGGGCAGTGTGGGGCCCTCCTGCCGCTCTGTGCAGCCACAGGACCGGGCTGCAGCCTGTACAGCCCTCTGCCCCTGGACCGCCCCAGCTGATCTGCCCCAGAGCACCTGGAGCAGGGACCCCTCCACGAAGCGCTGTCCTCAGCCTGCTCCTCCAGCTGGCCTCAGCCCCTGGGAGACACCCTCAGGGGTCACCAGGTGGGGGTGGGGGCGAGGTGAGAGAGGGGAGACTCCTACCTTGCCTGTCATGGCTCTCCTGAGAGGAGCTACACCACATCAGGCCCTGGCTCTGGGCACCCTGCCCAGCCTGGAGGGCATAACCTTCACTTCCCAGTTCTCTCTCTTCAGCAACTTCAGCAAAACCACCTGGACAGCAGGAGGTCATTGGGGATGTCTTTGCTAGGGGCAGAGCAGCAGGACACTACGACTGACCGCAGGCCAGTTTGGGTGCTGCTGCTGTTTGTGTGTGTGTGTGTCTGTCTGAGCCTCAGTTTTCCTACCCATCAAATGGGCCACTTACAGCTCTACCTCTCTTCTGAAGCATGAAAAAACAAACCAACAAAAAAACCCAAACCAACCAACCCCACAGCTGTTGAGCCGATTTGGAGGCACGGAAACCTTAAAGGACAGTGCAGAATGGCTCCCTGGGGCTTCCATGCCTGTAAGTCTTTATGGGAGCAGCCTCATCTTTTTTTGAGGAGCAGTTGGTGGGTTTGAAGTGTCAACCTTTCCGTTCACAGCCCAGCACTTAACCCATTGCACGACCAGGGGCTCCTTCCTAGGGCACGAAAAGATTCCCAAACTCCAAACTAAACGGGCTACCATCGTGTTCGTACTGACTCGGGGACAGTCAGTCCTACAGGACCGAGCAGATCTGCCCCTTTTGGTTTCCAAGGCCGTGAATCTTCACAGGGGCAGAAAGCCTCATCTTTCTCCTGGGTATTGGCTTGTGGGCTTGAACTGCTGACCTTGTGGTGAGCAGCTCAGCTTGTCATCCACTAGGCCACCAGGGCTCCCAGTGAAAGGAGTATCTCCATGTGCTAACAAGGATCAAGAAGTCAGTGCGGGGTGCCAGGGTCACAGTTCAGGCTGCTGTTCTCCTAGTGCCCGAGACCAAAGGGAAACAGGACAACTCATGGCCGGCAAGTCAATGCCGACTGGCAGCAACCCCACAGACAGCAGGACCGGCCCTGTGCCTTTCCCAGACGGTAACTCTTTACGGGAGTAGAAAGCCTCCTTTTATCTCCCATGGAGCGGCTGCTAATTTTGAACTGCTGCTCTTGTAGTTAGCAGCCCAGTGTATAACCACCTGGCCACCTGGGCTCCTCAGTGCCTGAGAAGGTCCCCTAGAGCCTGACCTTGTACAGGTCTGCTCATCAGGTGCAGTCCCACCCAGGGGAGATCCTAGAGGTCCCCCTCCCTGACACACATCCCAGCCTCTGCTTCTGAGCAGACCTCCCCCCTCTGCCAGGTCCAGGGATCCGATGCTCTTTGGAAGGGAACAATTCGGCACCGTCTGGAGGGAGGGAGTCAACATGGTTGGTCAGCCAGTGCCACCAAAGCATCCAGCCACCCAGATTGGTCCCTGGCCCCTGGGCAGGCAGAGGGATGAGTCAATAGACAGAAGGGAGCCCACAGTCAGACCCTGTGCCAGGTGCCTTCCAGCATCTTCCCAGCCATCCTCCCCACAACCTTCCTGAGGCTCCAGAGGAGACGCTTGAGGAGAAGCAGGCAGGCCATGAGGCAGGAAACCCTGATCCCCAGGTCAGTGCCCCCCAAGCAGCATCTCTGTGAGCACCAGCGCTCCAGGCTCTAGGCCTGCACCAAAGCACCGCTGATTTCCCAAGGGCCCTGGGCAGCTGTCCTTTTGCTCTCTATGGCATTTCTAGCCTATGGCCACTCAGATACCCCGAGATGGGGAGGCCTCACCACCCCAAAGCCAGCAGTCACGTTGCTGTTAGGAACCACCGGGTCTAGTCTGATTCCCGGAGACCTCTTATGACGGAGCCGAGCTGCCCGTGACGTTGCCGTCCTTCTTGGTTTACGCCCTGGGCTGTGATCTGCAAGGTCTGCAGTTTGAAACCACCAGCTGCTCGTTAGGAGAAAGACAGGGCCTTCTACCCCAGTAAGCAGTCACAGCCCCAGAATCTCAGAGGCAGTTCCACCCTGACCTTCCAGGGCCGCTGTGAATCAGAATTGACTCGATGGTGAGCTTCAACCTTCGTTTGCAGCCAAGCATTTAACTTTTGTGCTCCAGGGCTCCTTACACAGCCCCATCTCCAGCCAGCTGGCCGCACGCAGGTCCAGCTCGCTGGCCTGTGTGGTCAAAGGCCTTCAGGTCCCTTGCTCTTGTGCTAGCACTCCAAGGCCTGAGGCCAGTGTCCCTCCCTCCAACTGAGACTCAGCCAGAGTGGGGAGAAGGCTCCTGTCCCCAGGGCCACCTTCCTGGATGAGGCTGCTCTGGGATGAGGAAGAAGCTGGCCTGAGCCCTATGCCTCTGTTCCTCTGAGGACACCTGTCCTGGCAAGAACCAAGGCTTGTGGTTGCAGGCCTGCACCTTCACTCATCCTCAGCCCAGCTCTTTCAGGCGTATCTCGGAGGTGCTCATGCCGGACCACAGAGTGGAAGCAGGGCAGAGCAGACAGTGGGGACCCAGGACACTTGGGTCCTTGTCCTGGTTTTCTAAGTAGGTCTATGCCCCAGTTTCCAAAGAACTTCCCTCTGCTGGACCTGAACCGGCTAGCACAAGCACAAGGAAGAGCAAGGACAAGGACACGCCATACTTCCAGAGCTGCCCACGTCCTCGTGGCCTCGGTGACCCTGGGCTCTCGTCTCCACTCGCCCCGTAACAACATTTTGCATGAGTTGCGCCAGGCAACTCCCAAATCACAATGTGGACGGACCTGTGTTCACGCCATGGTGCTGATGCTGAGTGAGATGCTCAACCATCGCTCACCCAGGAGGAGGAAGTGGAGAGGGCACCAGGGCCCCACCTCAGGCAACAGTGCACTTAGAGCTGCTGACCGCTCAGGAAGCAATCTCTTCCCCTAAGCACTTACACAGCTTCTCCCAAGGCGGGCCTGTCCTGGGCCTTCCTGCACAGCAGCTCTGGGCCTGTCCTTAGCTCCTTGGTTGCCCCTCTGGCCCTTCCCTGGAAGAAGCTGTGGTATAGACTCAGAGCCTGGACCCATCTGAGCCAGTGGGGCGGATGCAGCCCTGGCTCCATTGTGCCTTGAAAACCAGCCCTTTACAGTGGTGGAAATCCTGATAGCCACTGCAGATGGCCAAAACACAAGCTGAAGTGGGCTGGGGTGCAGTCTGGGGACAGTCTGCCTTCCGAGCCAACAAGGGTGCCCCAGAGAGCAAGGGTAACCTACACTGAAGGGACAATGAGTTTCTCCACCAAGGCAGGAAGCAGATGGCTTTGACCTAGACCAGCGTCTCAGAAATAACACTTCCTGTCAGTAATAAACATTTGATAGTGTTCCAAAGCTCCTCCCCCTGCCCCCACCCATCTGGGGACGGTGTTTTCATTCCCAGCTGTCAGGTAGAGCAACAGACCGACTGCCAGAGTGCCAACCCACAGGGGGCCCTGGCCCACAAATAAGCCCTCTGCTCCCCAAGTCTGCTGCTCCTCCCCGAACCAGTGAGGTCTCCCCAATGCTGGGCCTACCTAAGCAAGCCTGGGGGGAGCGGGGTGGTACACACACGCGCACACACACCTATCCTTCTCTGGGTGCAGGGCTAGGAGGGGGGCAAACACACACACATTCTCCCTCTGGTGTGGCGAGTCCCCTCTCTGGGACCCCTCCCCCTTCCCCAGATCACCAGTGATGACCAGGGAGGGCCGTGCAGCTGAGGTGGCTGAGTTCACAGAAAAGTGGCCACTTGGGTGCCAGGAATACAATCACCCCCTTTCTCTCAGAATCATGTCCAGCCTGAGCCCCCATCCTGGGATGCCCTTAGAGAGATCACTGAGGCCCGAGACCCAGGTAGGTGTCTGCCCTCGGCTGTGCTCGGAATGGCGGGAAAGAGGGCAGCAGCAGTACCTGCTCGTGGGCCCGGACAGGCCATAGACACTCCATAGCCCCTGTAGGGCATGATGGGAAGACAGCAGGGTGATTCTGGCTCCCTGCTTCAAGCTTCTTGCTCCCCAAGTAACTAGAAACTGTGCGTCTTAAAGGGGAGTCACTCCCACCCTCACGTTTCAGGGCTGGGGCTGGGGCAGGGAGGGGAAGGGGAGAGGGGAGGCAGTTAAGTTCAGTCTGCCAGGGGCCAGGGAAGGCCGGAGCCCAGGAGCTCCAGCCTCTGCTGTTGTGAAGGTAAGGGACCAGGAGCACCTCGCTGTCCCTTCTGTGCCTCAGTTCCCTCGTGTGCACAGTGACAGTGGCTGGCTCCAGCTCTACAATGCTGCAACTCACCTCCTGCCTCAGTTTCCCTCTGGGGAAAGGCATTTGCCTCCGAAAGAGAGAGGAAAAGGTGAGTTCAGGAGTTCATGTCCACGACCAACAGAGCACCACTGTTTCTAATGCAATCCATCCGGGGACAGGGGACACAGATAAGCTGGTACCCATAGAGGAAGGGGGGACACTGTCCCTCTGGAGTTTCACAGGTCAGTACAGGACAAAGTCCACCTGCTGGGATGATCGGTACCACCCACCCCACCGCAGACTGGCCACTTCCACCAGCCTCCGTCAAGGCTGACACTTGGACAGAAGTGGGAACAGGAAGGTCCTAAGCCTTTTCTCTCCCCCACGCATCTTGTCCCCACCCCCACCCTCCACCCCCAAGGGTAGCAGGGTCCCCAAGTTCCTTCTGTTCCAACAAGCAAGTCCCTGCTGTCACCAGCCTGTTCTGATCTCAGTGTTCACACCCATGACACCCGAGCCCAGGGCCAAGCTGTGACTGCCGCCTCCTCATGGATGAGGAAAGGGGGTGTCGAGTGGGGAGGCAGAGCCAGAACAGCCCTTACGTAGCAGAGAGCAGAGGGCAGCCCAGCTCTGCCCACTGCTGAGTGGCCTTGGTCAAGCCACAGCACCTCTGGGCCTCAGTTTCCCCAGGACCGTGACCCAAACCAAAAGTTCCTCACTTAAGGCCAATGTGAGGCTGGAGTCACTGAGTGAGGGGGTGGGGCGGGGCGGGGCGGGGGATGGTGGAGTAAGCACCCGTTGCCTCTGGGGGCCCAGAAGGCCGGTCCACCAGGAATCCCAGACCCCCTTCCAGTTGGATCACAGCATCGACAGGCGTGGCCAAACGGGGTGGGGTGACGGTGGGGCTGACCTGGGGGAGTGCGGGAGGGGGCACCTCCTTCCTGTGCAGCCTTGAGAGTGGCAGTGCCGGGGGAATCCCTGGGTGGGGGTGGTCCTGAGAGGTAACTCCCACTTGGCTGTCAGGCAGGGAGCCAGCCGGCGCCCAGTGAAGATGAACCGACTCAGCCATCACCCTCTGGGGCAAGGGGGTGGGGGTGGGCTCAGGCCACCCTTCGCCGGGTACAAGCTGGGGGCGAGCCGGCCCGGTGTGATAAGGGACTGTGGCGCAGTCACCCCCACCCCCACATCTCCGAGTGCGAGGTTCCCTCGGGCTCCTTCCACTCACACCCCGCACCCCGCCCTCCCCAGGCCCAGAGTCCGGATTCTGCGCCCCTTCTCCGGGCCGGCTCAGCGCGGCTCCTGCCCCCCACCCCACCCCCACCCCCATCCCCACCCAGCGTGCTCACCACATCTGCGCCCTCGGCGCCTCGGCCCCTGGCTCCAGACCGCCGGTGCCACGGGCGACACGCTCCCTACCTGGGAGGAGACTGCCAGCGGGGCGTCCGTCTGCTCCCCCCCCTCCTCCTGCTCCTCCTCACGGCCCCACCTGGTCAGGGACTGTCAGCAAATTCCCCTCCGCCTCACCGGGGAGCGGCGTCCCGGCTCCTCCCCAGCAGGAGCCACCTCGGCCCCGCCCCGCGGCTGCTCGGACCCGGGGGGCACCCGGGCTGGAGGGGAGGATCGGCGGCTCCGCCCCCAGACCGGCTGGCTGCCAGGAACCATCTGCAAATTACCGTCGCCGCGAGCACACCGCGGCCGGTCGCTGGCTGCGGGCTCCGCGGCACCCACGGAGGCGCTGGCCTTCCTGGGTCTCGGCAGCTGTCTCCGGCTCTCTGCCCACCAGATCCCTCCCCACCCACACCCCTGGCTCTCCTGGGAGGAATGCCTCCTCCCGCGTCCCCCGACCCTCACCAGACAGGAACAAGGAAAGACACACAAGCGCACAGAGGGAGCATCCTAGTCTGGCCTGGGGATGCCCAGCTCTGGTACCCAGCTCTGGCTCTTTCTTCCTGGGCAAGAAAAGGCCTACAAACTGGCCGCGCCTCTCCCCAGGCGCTTTCCTGCGGGCCATAGGCCTCCGCAGATCCATCCTTCTCGAAGCTGTCCGTGCCCCAGCGACGCTGCTAGACCCTGGGGGCAGGTGCCAGTGTGTGAACCCCCAAAAGATCAAGTCGGAACCAGAACTGTCCCCGGACCAGGCCGGTTTGTTTGTTGACTAAGCATTCTATGAGCTTGCAGAACAGGAAGTAGCTGATGGGGGGTGGGGGATCCAGTGCTCAGAACAGCCTCTGAACTCAGCTTCCTTTCAACAAGTTTTAGAATGGGAAGATATTGATCAAGAGCAAGATGATAAGGAGATAGAGGAGGCTGCGGTGAACACAAGGTCATCAGATGCCCAGAAGAGGGGGGGGGCCCTCTGCCCCTCCTCGCGCCCCCCGCCCCTCCCCCCCGGTGCCCCCCCCCGCCCCCCGCAAGGGATAGCTATGCTTTTACAGGTTGGTTGGCCTAAACCAACAAGTCCACCAGACCCCCACAACAGCACTGTCAAGCCCCTACCTACCCCAGGCACGGGTCTCTCAGCCTCCTTTCCCCCAGCTACTCCATGGAAACCCACGAGCAACCACTAAACGGATTCTGTTCATTTACTCATTCGTTCATTCATACGTGGTACTGGAAGCCTTGGGGAATGCCTGTTATGTACTGGCAAGAGACATCAGGCTGGGTTCCGGTCCTAGCTCAGCAGCAAATGTGCTGTGAAATCGTGAATAGCTAGCTCCCTTGACCTTTGTTTCTTGACTTTCATCTGTAATACAAGCAAGAAGCCCTGATGGCACTGTCAGGTGAGTATCAGACTGCTGACTGAAAAGTCAGTGGTTCAAACCAACCAGCCACTCTGAGGGAGAAATATGAGGCTGTCAGCTCCTGTAGTGATTTACAGCCCTGAAACTCTACGCAGCGATGCTGCTGTGGTGTAGAGTCAACTTAATGGCAAGTGGGTATAATAAAAAGGACTGGTTTACATGAAATAACAGCAATCATACATAACTGATCAAGGATTCGGGGAGGGAGGGGGGAAAGAGGAGCTGTTACCAAGGGCTCAAGTAGAAAGAAAATATTTTGGAATTGTTGATGGCAACATATGTACAAGTGGGTTGAATACAATTGAATGAAGGATTTTCATAAGGTTTTTACGAGGCCCCCCCTAAATGATTAATTAAAAAAGAAAAGGACTAGTTTAGCTGGAGTCCCAGCGGCATCATGGTTATGCATTCAGCTGTGATCCACAAGGTAAGCAGTTCGAAGCCACCAGCCACTCTGAGGGAGAAAGATGGGGCTTTCTTCTCCCAGGAGCAGTGACAGTCTTGGAAACTCACAGGGCAGTTCTACTCTGTCCTATAGGGTCGCTATGGGTCGGCATCGACTCGATGGCAGTGAAAGCCTCTCTGGACCTAACCCTTGACGACTCTTTCTAGGTTAAAGGCTGGTGGGTATCAAGGTAAACAGGTTACTATGGGTAGTGCAGAACTCCTGTGTCTGTCTGGATTCAAATCCCCGCTGGGCCATGTAATTTGTGGCTTACTCTCTCAGAGCTTCTGCTTGTTTGCTTCTCATAGGTAAGCGGGGGAGAAGTAATAATAACTTGCAAAGGGTGGTCATGAGGATTAGCGGAAATATTGCATACAAAGTAAATATTAGCGATCATCACTGTTGTGTTTCGGGGTGGGGGGAGCAGGTTAAAACGGGGACAGAAACAGCCCCCTCTTCCTGGGCTTCCTCCCCACACCATCAGTCCCTGACCCCAGGGCCAAAGAACCAAGGTTCTGGTATGGGGGGTGGGGGTGGGGTTGTTTCATGCCTGTTCTTTTAGAAAGACCATGGGCTTAAACAGGAAAACAGACAGACATAGTCTTTGGATCCAAAAGAACCTTGGTTCAAATCAGGCCCCTGCCTTGTCTTAGCTGTGTGGCCAGGGACACGTTCGTTGACTTCATTTCCACATCTATAAGATGGGTGCCAGGGGAGGGGGGTGCAGGCAGACAGGAGTCTATGAGTAGTCCTGATCTCACAGCGTGGCGGTGAGTATCAGGTGAGAGCATGCATGGAAGGGGCTTCGCAGAAGCCCTGGTGCAGAAGATGCCTGGTCAGCATCCATCATGTCCTGCCTGGAAGGACTTCGGTGGAGTAGAGGAGAGGCCCCACCACTGATATGCTCTGGCATCCTAATGGAGTGTCCTGTGAGGAGAGCGGATATTCCAACAACCCCCTCGCTCGCCCAGCTGCCATCCCTGATGCCGCCCCACCAGCCCTGACCATGCCCCGAGGTGGGGGCTGAGGCCAGGAAGGGAGGCTGGAAGCAGGTCTTGAAAGACGTCACACTAGGCTCAGTAGTTTGCAGGCTACTTTGTGGGCACAAAGGAACCCCAGAATGTGTTTGAGCCCCCCTCAAGGGATTGTTGAGCCTACAGCCAACCAGGTCCGGCGCCTGGAGGAGCAACCAGACAGATATTGAGGACATGCAGTAGAGGGAGGTTCAGCAAAGGAGGCAGGAGAACCCGTGAAAATGCCACCTGGGCTGGACAGGCATGCAAGAGATGGCCCCAGACAACCAAACACCAACGGCCACAGAAGGTGGGCAGGAAAGGTGCGTGGACATGACTCTGAGTCTTTGTGGCCTTGGAGGCTGCTGAGCGGAGACCCTCTGGTCTGCAGGTCTGGGAATCTTGTCATGCTCTCACTCCTGTGACGGGGTACGAGTGCCCTTGGCCTGGGTTAGCATCTCTGAAGACTGACCATTATTGTCTTCATTCTGCTTTGTCGTCCTCCAATGTTTTCTCTGGGAACCTAATTCTGATCATTAAAAAATAGTAATAAAAGCCTCTGACGGAGATAGAACTGTCTTACTGTCAAGACAACTCAAGTACTGTCTTCACATCGGGCACCCTCGATGGAAACCCACCCCCATTTACTCCGCACACAGTTTCCACAGACCCGGTGTGGAGAACACACCGCTAAGTAGCACTTTATAGCCTCTCCTTTCCCATTCCTTTTAACTTCCGAGGTTCAAACCTGGATTCAGGGCTCTGTTGCTACTTTCCATATCTCCCAGCCTCCCTTGCAGCTAGGTGGTATGGCATGACTGAGTCCTAGCCAATCGGATATGAGTGGGACACGCTTAACTACCTTGAGTGGTGCGTTAAGAGGAAGTTGCCTGCTCTCCCTTTTCCTCTTTCCCCTTTGTGCAGACTGGAAGTTGGATCTGGGCATGGAAGGGTGGAGGGCTTGGGTGATTCCCACAAGTACAAAAGCCTGGGTGTGGCCAAGCACTAAAACAGAATGAACTGGGTTTCTAGGATAACCTGAAACAGAAGAACCCTGGCCTGTTGACCACCTTGAGCTTTGACCTTGTACTGCATGGTCTCTGTGAGAGCCTAACCAAGAAATCTAGCTTCCTGATTCCGGATCCTCCAGCAGACGAGGCACACCACACTGGAAGGAGAAAGGATGAACATTGAGCACAGGGCATCAGCAAATGCTGAGCGCAAGAGAGGAGCCGGGATAACAGGAAAACGGACGTCGGAGGCGGTCATCTTTAACAGGCCTTGAGGGCATCTGCATCTCACAGGGTGATATTGAAAATATCCTCAGAACAGTGTTTCTGAACCATTAAGAGAAGGTTAAGTTCTTGACCAAACCATTCATGTTCAAAGGAAACCAATGATAGAATTCACTTTAAAACTATTTCCAATCAAAATGGTTAAAATACAACCAATTTTCCAATGCTAAAGGGAGAAGCCTTCAGCATCCTGAAAATTCAGCAATGCAACATGATGCCTTCCTTTCAAAGGTCAAGAGGTCAAGATATGGGTTCTTTGGTAGCTACCTTCCTTCTCGTTAGATTCTCTTTTTTATTTTTTATTTTATTTTATTTTTTTTAACATTTTATTAGGGGCTCATACAACTGTTATCCCAATCCATACACACATCAATTGTGTAAAGCGCATTTGTACATCGTTTCTCAAAACATTTTCTCTCCATTTAAACCCCCGACATTAGGTCCTCATTTTTCCCCTCCCTCCCCGCTCCCCCCTCCCGCATGAGCAGATTCTCTCTTTTAAAAAAAGTACAATTATGTCCTCTTTTTCTTCTTTGTCCTCCTGTCTAACACAGTACCCTGATGCCGTAAGTATTTCTGCATAGATATACTGATTCTGACTCCTAACGACGCTGTCTAGGACAGAGCAGCACTGCGCCGTCGGGTGCCCAAGGCCGTAAGAAACCATGATGGGGAGATTTGGCTCGCATATTTTAGACCTGTTTTCAGCTAGAGACCAGTCCCTGGAAAAGAACAGCCTGCTTGGTAAAGTAGAGGCCAGTGAAAGTGGAAGACCCTCAAGGAGATGGGCCGACTTCCCACCCACTGGCCTGTGATGTTCCTGCATTTGGCGTCATTGCATGTGTTTCATGAGTCTGAAGAGGACTTTATAGATTGATATCGGACATAGGGGCTAATATCAGACTATGGACTTGATCTAGACTGGGCTTAATGTCAGTTGCTTTCACAGATAAAGTTCTTTCTTATACCCTTATAAGTGTCTATGAATTTGTTTCTCTAGTCAACCCAGACTCACACAGCACCGCACAACAACAATTCTTGCAGGAGCAGACCACCTTCTCTTTCCCCCTCAGCATATTTGGTAGGTTGGAACTTCTGGCGACCCAGTTTAACCCACTGTGCCACCGGGGCTCCTGTGTTAATGGTCATGGATGTGAGCTCCACAGAGCCGTGGCTTACTGGAAATGTTGATCAGCCAAACTGCCCGAGGCCCTAGACCCTAGACCAGCCCACGTGAAGGGCACAGTCCTCACAGCCGCAGATGTTAGTGAGCCGGTGGTGATGCCAGTAACACACCGTCCATCTCAGAGTGATTTCACCAGCAACATCCGAGTTCCCGAAGACTGACATACACAAGGATGCTCTTGCAGAATGGCTTGTTATTGCAAAGAGCAAACCCAACTGTGCACAACCTACATAAAGGTACAGGACTGTTCTGCATTGCTCACCCGAGATGTCCAGGGAAGCTCCACAGGATGGAGGCCCAGGAGAACGCCAGCCGGGTGTGCTCACTGCCTCCCTCCCATCAGTTTGACTCTAAGTTAGACCCCGAGGCAGGGGTGCCGCTGGAGTCCCCATCACCCAGGGGCAGTGCTGGACGGGACGGCTAGGTGGGAAGTGAGGAGGAGGCAGTGAGCCTGGAAGTGACTATGGAACGGAAGGGAGTCAGAGCCTGTCGGTTTTGCTACAGGATCCAGCATGTCAACCATGCCATTGACAGGGCTTGTGTTTTCAAGGCAGAACCTCAGAGGCCGTTCCCATTTTAAGGGTCAGTCCAGAGGCTCTAAGAGTTGTTTGTCTCCAGGAACCAAATCAAAGCTCTCCAGAAAACGGGGTCCGTGGTGGGAGCTCTAGCTTCTGTCCTGTGCCCTCGTCAGCCACTCTGGGCAGAAGGGAATTTGATTCCTTCTGCGGAAAGTATGGATGCGGTATATTTGGATGGGAAGCCATTTCTTTTTCAGGGTCCTCTGTCTAACAGACACAAGTTAAACATTTCAAGAGAGGACATGGCCTCAGGCGTAGGTCTACATGCACAGCATTGCCCTCTCACTGGGGATGGCCTGCCTCAGGTTGTGTGTGTGTGTGTGTGTTGGGGATGGGGGTGGGAGGCAAGTTTTGAATGCAGAAGCTAGGGCCTCAGAATCACTTGGCTCTCTCCCATGGCAGAATCCAGGCCTCCCTTCTCCTCACGCCCGCTGTCTTCCCTTACCCCCTGGTTCCCGCTAGTTCCCACTCCCCAAGACCGCGCCAGGGGCTCTTACCAGCAACAGCCGCCGTCTGCACTTCGCTCCTGGAAGAGAAGAAATTCAAGGTCACTGTCACCCACTATCCACAGCCACCACTAACGATCCATATTGGAAACTTGTGGCAGGCCAGGTCAGGTGACAGGTGCTGATGACATCACAGAGGAAGCACCACAGTTGCACTGGAATTCTGGAGCCAAGTGGCAGGAGGGCTTCCCAGCCAGGATTGAACTGAACCGGGCACCTCCGACGGTTCTGGGGATTTGAAGCCTGTGCAGTTTCACGTCAGCTCTACCTGGAGGCTGGCTGACACCCTGCGGGAGTAGACATTTCACGAACAGGCTGTCCTGTTGATGTTTGATGGAGATTAGCGCCGGGCAGATCTGCCAAGCGGATGCCCATGGAGCAGAAATAGGGTTTTCCTGGTTTGTGGTGGTGGTGGTGGTGTTGGCCACAAAAGCGACCGTTTCCCCGCCTCAGCCCGGGCTCAGACTCTTGAAATTTGCTCCACTGTGTTCCTTCCACTGGGAGTTGCCCTCTGTTTTCAGGAAAGGGCCCATTTTTTGTTTCAGAACTGCGATGGACTTCGTAAAGCAGTATCGAAAAGTAGATTCAATAGACATGAACCGATAGGGAGCAGACTCATCATCCGAGACGCAATCATCACGGCACTCCCAGCCCAGTCAAGAAAGAGACTGGGAGCGCTTCCCTGGCGTTCCTTCCAGCCACACCCGCGTCTCCCTGCCGAGAAGACCCTGTCCTGGGGACAGACCCCTGAAGCGCCCCCCAAGGAAAGAATGGATACACAATGGTGCACCTGCGTGGCGGATCCCAGCAACACCCCGGAATGTGAACGAGCCTGGGGGACCTTATGCTGACGGAAGTAAAGTCCTCCCAAAGGACCAACTGCCGTGTGACTCCACTCTTCTACAAAGTCCAGGGGGCGGGGGGCAGGGTGGACATTCTGAGATGGCCAGTAGGGACAGGCGTGAAGGGAAGGGCTAAGCACTAGCCAGACAGCAGCGGGGAGGCACTGGGGGGACAGAAAAGCGGTGCACTGCAGGTGGGTGAAGGCGCAGGAATCACGTGGCACGTACGGACAGGTGCCGCAAGAGTTGCAGACAACGTGTTGGTTGGTTCTGTTGGCTCACGTGCGAGTGAATCGCAGAGGCGCTCTGTCAGTGGAGGTCACCCCCTTGAAGCTAAGGCATATGCTTTTCCATGTTCTCAGTATCTGAAACCCCGGTCGATGAGCCTAGAGCAGTGGGTCTCCACCTTCCGCAGGCTGCATCCCTTTCAGACAGTTCCTCATGTGGTGGCGACCCTCAACCATAAAATGATTTTCATTGTTACTTCATCACTGTCATTTTGCTACTGTGATGAATCGGGTGACCCCTGTGAAAGGGTTGTTTGACCCCCAAAGGGGTCATGACCCACAGGTTGAGAACCACTGACCTAGAGAGATAGCAAGGAGAATAAGTAGTTCAGGGGGAGGTGGGTATGGGGAGTGGGCAGGGGTGAAAGGGAGACCACGTTGAGGAGTGTTGGAAACTGATTGTGGTAGCAAATGTACAACTATACTGGAAGTGACTGAAATATGGAATGATACGATATATGTATTAAATCCCAGCGAATAAAAAAACGTTACAGACAACAAAAGTAAATAGTAGTATAGACACAATTTTACATGACCAGTAAGGGCAAACGATATTCTACAAATGGACGTAGGCAAGATGAAGTAGTGTAAGTAGGCAAAAGGGACCAGCCGATGGTAGTTCTACATACATATTTGTATGTACTGTAAATGTATATATAATAATATGCATGTATTTATGTGTATATAGAAAGCAAACTGAGGCAAAGGTATGTAAGTTCAAACACATTGAGGGAATTAGTTGCTAGCCCTGGAAGCTTAGAGGTATAGTCCCAGAGGACATGAAGGTCAACTGGCATAACACAGTTCACAAAGACAATGTTCTATAAAACTGCGTCCTGTTTTGGTGAGTAGTGACTGGGGTCTTAAAGCTTTGGAGCAACTGTCTGCAGTGTAACTATTGCTTTGTCCACCCTAACAAAGAAGAGTCAAGAAAATCAAAGACAAATGGAATTAATTAGACAACATGATTAACGGAGAAAATCAAAGACAAATGGAATTAATTAGACAACATGATTAACGGATCATATGAACCTCAACCTCCACCACCCGGAGACCAGAAGAACTAGATGGTGCCCGGCTACCACCACTGGCGGCTCTGAAGGCAACTTAATAGAAGATCCTGGATGGGGTGAGGGAAATGTGGAATGAGACTCAAACTTATAGAAAGATCAGGCGTGGTTCGATGAAGACCGGTAGACCCCTCAAAATGATAACCCTCACGTCCTCTCCAGATCAGGAAAGGGAACTCCCACGGCTCGGAAAGCAGGAAGGGATAAGGGTGAAGGAGAAACAGAAATAGTAAACACAGGAAAGATGTGGGGAGAACACTGCTACCTTGTGAGGTCAGCAATCAATGCCAGGAAGCAAAATGTGCCCAATAGAATCCCATTTTGCCATCTTACTCTATCAACTTCCACTCAATCACAATAGAAAGAGTTTTTTTTTTAAAAGATAACTCTCTCCTGGCTTGAATGGTCAATGCTCCTTGCGTTTCTTTATACATTCACTACTGGATCATCCCCCCTAGTTTGGTTTGATCTGTGTTTTTTTTTTAAGTGCACATAAACACAAACCAAGTGACTCACATACTTGTGAGTCAGGAATCTTTCATTCAAGATGTTTTAAAGATTCATTCATGTTATAGCATAAAAGTTATTTATTCGCTGGCATTGCTCTACAGCACTCCATTATTTGACTATCTGGTATTTATTGTGTGCATCTCGGCGAACATTTGCGTTAGTCCCAGTTGTTTGTTATGCCTGTATCACAGCGTTTGGATTTTTGTGCTTATATCTATGAGAGGACTTCAAAAAGTTCACGGGAAAATCCCATGATCTTTTCACTTAATTTTTCCATGAACTTTTTTCTTCTTTTTTTCCCCATGAACTTTTTGAAGTGCCCTTATAGCTTCAGTTTCACCAAATCAAACTCACTGCCGTCTAGTCAAGCTTTAACTCAGCGACCTTGTAGGACAGCCCCTGTGAGCTACCGAGACTAACTCTATATGGGAGTAGAAAGTCTCTTGTTTTCCAAAGTAGAGTTAGTTATATCTCTCTGTACCTCCGCAGCAATGGATAAACATTCCATCTACTCCTTTTCCATATTTGGCATCGGTGACTTTGAACTGTAACCATTCCCCTGGGTTTGTAGTTGTGTCTTATTGGTTTTTTTTATGCATTTCCTGAATTACTAAATGTGTGTATTGGCCATGTGTTCCTATTTTTACAAGTGCTTGTTCTAGCCTTTTACCCATTTTTTTTCCCTTGGATTAAGCAAAATGTGGAGTCACTTTGCAGAAAGCAATTTGTTCTGTAATCTCAGGTCGTCCAAGACAGACCACACTGAGGCTAAGAAGAACCACCAAGGGCTCAAGTAGAAAGCAAATGTTTTCAGAATGATGAGGGCAACAAATGTACCAATGTGCTTGACACAATGGCTGTATGTATGGATTGTGATAAGAATTGTACGAGCCCCCAATTAAAATGATTTGGAAACAAACACACACACACCTGGGGGCCTGAAGCCTTGGGAGGCATGATGGAGTTGATGTGGTCAGGAGAGAACCCTGATGATCCTGACACCTAAAGATTAGATGGGATTCCTGCTTAGTGGGCATGCATGGGAGAAGGTACAGCACATCCCGTTTGGGGACATGAAACTCCTTGCTGGGACTCCTCTCAGACCACACTCTTTGTCTCCTTTTTGGTTATGATAAATCTGTAGTTGTAAGTATAGTATATTTTGTGAGATTCTGTGAGTTGTTCCAGTGAATTATTGAACCCACAAGGCAGTTAGAGCCAACCAGGGTTGGCACCTGCCTACTGGTAGTCTAGAAGGTGATTATCTAACTGATGCCTTAGGCCCTAGCTGCAAGTGGCCATTGTTAGGGGCCTTTGAGTTGGCTCTGACTCATAGCAACCCAGCGCACTACAGAAAGAAACACCACCCAGTCCTGCACCACCCTCACAATTGTTCTTGTATTGTTGTTGTTGTTGAACTTGTCGTTGCAACCACTGTGTCAGTTCATCTTGCTGAAGGTCCTCCTCTTTTTCTATGCCTCTGTGCTACCGAGCATGATGCCCTTTTCTCGGGGTTTAGTCCCTCCTAATAGCATGTCCAAAGTACGTGAGCTGAGGCCTCACCATCCGTACCTCCAGGAAGCATTCTGGCTGTACTTCTTCCACGATAGATTTGTTTGCTCTTTTGACAGCCCGTAGTACTGTCAATACCCTTCACCAATGCATCAATTCTTCTCCGGTCTTGCTCATTCAATGGCCCACTTTCACGTGCCTCTGAGGCCATTGAACACACCATGACTTGGGCCAGGGGCGCCTTAGTCCTCAAAGTCACCCTCTTGCTTTTCAACACTTTAAAGAAGTCTTGTGCAGCAGATTGACCCAAGACAATGCATCGTTTGATCTCTTAACGGCTGCTTCCATGAGTGTTGATCGTGGATCCAAGCAAGACAAAATCCTTTTCTCCAAGTGACTAGCCGAGGAGAAATGCTGCCTGAGCAACCGGTGTGAAAAATGTCCGTCGAGCTGGTGGTGAAGATCAGGATGCTGCTTGTGACTGGTGATGAGGATGGGAAGTGGGAAGGTGAGGACAGATCCGTGTCCACATTTGGGGGACTGGATTCATGCTGACCCTTTTCATGTGTTAAGCGTTGGCCCACTTTCTTAATACAGGCTTTCTGTCTTTTCCTAATTGAGTTGAAGGATATTATGAGTAACCTTTTCATCACCTCTAGTTGTATTTATCTGCTCCTCTTCTGTGGCTTGCCTTTTCCATCTTATTACATGTCCTTCAGTGAACAAGAGTTCTTAATTTGCATGTGATTAAATGCATCTATCTCTTCTTAGAGGGTAGTATTCTTTGATTATGCTTAAGAAGTATTTCCCTGCCTCAAGGTCTTACATTGAAATGTTTCAACAAGCAGATAAAGTAGTAATTTGTCTAGGTCAAGAGATTTGGAATATAGAGCTACCTGGCCAATTGTCTGGAAGAGACCCATATCTGTGTGCATTTCAAAGGAAGGGGACCAGACAGAAGGAATAAATTATCCAGCCGTATCATTAACATCACCTACACTTAAAATCGGACTGAAGAGAATCCAAAACCAATTGCTGCTGCTGCTAGGTTTCATCAAGCCCGTTCCAACACAGCGCAACCTGACTATGCCAACAGGAGAGAACCCTGTCCCCCCGCACCGTCCTCACAAGGGCCCCCACGCTTGAGCCCCTGTTGCAGCCACGGTGTCCATCCAGCTCACCGAGGACCTTCCTCTTTCTTCTGCCTTTCAATTTGACCAAACAACGTCCTTCTCCAGGGACTGGTCACTCTTGACAACACGCCCAAAGCACGTAAGACGAAGGCTCACCATCCTTGCCTCGAAGGAGCACTCTGGTCATACTTCTTCCAAAGTTACCGTGGTAAATTCACAGAGAGCTGCCCAGAATCCAAGCTGGATTCAGAAAAAGACATGAAATGAGAGCGATCTCATTGCTGACGTCAGATGGATTTTTTTTCATCAGCTGGATCTTGACTAAAAGCAAAGAATACCAGGAAGATGCTTACTTGGGTTGTATTGACTATGCAAAGGTCACGACAAACCCATACCCTATGGGTAACATTGTGAGAAAAGTGGACTTCACTGCGCTTGTATGACACCTGCACATAGACCCAGAGGCACACAGAATAAGGGAATACCATATGGTTTAAAGTCAGGAATAACGTGTGTCATAGTTGCCACCTTTCATCATACTAGGTAATCTGTATGCCGAGCAAATAACTTGAGGCACTGGGCTGTATGAAGAACAAAGCATCAGGAGTGGACAAAGGCTCATTATCAGCTGGAGATATGCTGATGACACAACCTTGCATGCTGAAAGCAAGGAGGACTTGAAGCTCATCCTGAGGAGGATCAAAGGCTGCAGCCTTCAGCATGGATTGTAATTCAATGTAAGTAAAACCCAAATCCTCACAATGGCACCAATAGACAATATCATGATCACGATTGAAGTTGTCAAGGATTGCACTTTGCTGGGGTCCAAAATCAACACAGAGGTAGCAGTCAATAAGTCCAGTGACGTATTGTTTAGGGAAAATCTGCTAAAGTGTGAAAGAGCAAAAATGTCACTTGGAAGCCTAATGTACACCTGCCCCAAGCAATGGTGTTTTCACTTGCCTCATGTGTATGTGCACGTAGGACACCGAATAAGGAAGACTGGGGATGATTTGGTGCGTTTGACTTGTGGTGCTGAAGAAGAATATTAAAAATACAGTAGACTTCCAGAAACAAGAAAACATGTCTTGGAAGAAGTCTAGCCAGAATTTGCCTTAAAAGTGAAGGTGGCAAGACTTTGTCTCACATACTTTGCATGTGTTATTGGAAGAGGCCAGTCCCTAGAAGAGGACACCACACTTGGAAAGAGGAAACTCCCATGAGGCAGTGCCTTCAACAGAGGAAAGAGTGTGCAGAGGGCGCCGGACCAGGCACTGTTTCACTCTGCTGTACAGAGAGTCGCTATGAGCCAGGACCCACTGGATGGCTCCTGTCAACAACAACAGAGGTTTTAGAAACGTTCTCTAAAGGATTTATGTTTTAGGCATTTTACTTTAAGTCTAAAGTCTGCAGCAGTGAAAATCGCAGAGCAGAGAACTTCAAAAGTTCATTCTGTCCACACAAGCTACATATAAAGTGGTAAAAATCAATCAATCAACTTTAATAGAACTCTAGAGAGCAACCGAAAGCTTGCACGGGAACCAGGGTAACGCTCAGTCCAAACACAGTTAAGTTCCAAAAGAAGGCCTTGTGATGCTTTAACAAATACCCTGATGCCAATCGCGGTCCCTCGTCTTGGTAGCGACTCTGGAGGCCACAGCCCACGTGCTGGGTACAGATGCCAGCGTTGGAAGGGAGTAGAACTGAAAATTTATCCTCAAAGAATTGTGTTTATTTTGATCTGTCAAGTGAGTCCTTGGAGAGTCAGCTCATTATCTTACCTCAAGCTGAACTCTCCCAGTGCTGAGCTGCCTGCCCAGGAGGCGTGTGTCGAACAAAAGTAAAACTTGTGAAATCCAGAGCAGGGGTGAGGTGAGGCAGGAGCCTGTCAGAGAAGGAAAACTCAACTACAGTATTTCCCACTGAACTGGGTGATAGAAACGTGGTAAGACTGTACGCTGTCAAAGGCAGAAAATTTTGAAGACCCAGACAAGTAGACACCTAATGGCACCCATGGAGCCCTGGTGGAGCAGTGGTTACGAGGTGGGCTGCGATCCGCATGTTGGCAGTTCAAAACCACCAGCAGCTCCCCAGGACACCGGCTGAGCTTTCTCCTCCAGTAAATACAGGGAGTCTGCTATGAGTCAGCATTGTCTCAATGGCGGTGCCAATGGTGCCTAACAATCATGAGCAAAGAAAAGCCCGCAGAGAGAACTCAAGGCAATATGAGAATGTCTCATCAAATAGAAGATACTTTCAAGTGATAGGCTTTATAGATGATAAAGACCCAAATACCAATTATGTAGCTGCAAAGTACAGTAGCTGAAATTAAAAACAAAAACATCTTCCAAGAGGGAGTCAACATTATATTTGAGCAGGCAGAAGAAATAATGTGTAAACCTGAAAATAGGCCAATTGAGACGATCCCATCTGAGGAACAGGAGAGAAAAAAATATGGAGAAAAATGAACAGAGTCTGAGAGACCTGCCGGGCAGCATGGAAGTGACCACTGTATGTATGATGGGAATGGCAGAAGGGGAAGCGAGAGAGAAATGGGGCAAAGGAGAATATTTGAAGAAATAATGGTCCCAAAGTCCCCAAATGTGATTGTTAAAAATGAGTCTACATATCCTCTCGGCAAACTCCAAGTAGAATAACCTCAGAGATTCACATCAAGATGCACGATCATCAAACTGTTGAAGTGAAAGAAGATGTGGAAAGCAGTAGGAGATGATCGTTGTGTATTAGGATCCTCATCAAAGGCAACATGCTTCAATGTCTTCGTCACGGCTCTTAGTGGTGCTTCATAAATGTCCATAATAGTTGTATGAACTGAATGTCTTTGTAGACATAGAGATAGTCCCCTATCCCAGACAGAATTGTACTTCCAGAAACATCTCGAAATATTCTTTCTGACAGTGAATCTGACATCACACCTCTTAAATTTCTCATTCCTGCCACAGTGAACCATGTGATTATCTGACTCAGAATGACCAGTGCCAATCCATTTCAACTCGCTAGTGCCCAGGGTATCTCTCTATGCACTCCCTTTTGTTTATGGGCGCCGGACAGTTCCCTAGACGTATGCTTTGTATGGTTCACGTTCTCATTAGTCATAAACGTTGCAGCTGTTTCTTCTCATAGCGAGTTGTGCCCTAGCAACAAAGGAACTCTTGAACGTTTTACGCCATGCCCATCTTCAAGGACGGTGCTGACTGAGGAGGCAGCTCGTCCCCAGTCAGGGGTTTTGAATACCTTCCGGCCAGAGGGCTCATCTCCTAGCACTGTGTTCTGTTGCTGTGCAGGAAGCTTTCGGCAGAGAATCCCCCAGAAGTGGATGGCCCCTGCCCTTTGCCTGATCTGTTCTTCGCCTGGAAGCTCTGCTGAGCCCTGTTCACCACGGGTGACCCTGCTGGAATTTGAAAACAAACAAAAGAAAGCAGTGCCATCGCTTGGAGCATCACAGCACAGCACACTGACAGACCCGGGGTGGCCACTAAGTCAGTCTCCAGCAGCACTAAAAACGAGGACATTTTTGGATAGATAACCGTTGAAGGCGTTTGCTACCAGAATAGTCCTTTGGGTTGAAATGAAAGAAACTGGACAGTAAGTTGAAGCCCATGATCAAAAGCCAGACCTCTGAGAGAGCTGTTCATTCACTGCTCTGTGGCCCCGTGGCTTCCCCCAGTGCTTGCTCTTTGCCGGCCCTCTAGGGCCTTGCCTGGCACATAGATAGTGTGTTCTTTTGCCCATAAATGAAAGGGGTTTATATATCAATTTCCTGAGCTGCTTCTCTGCAAAACTCCTTTCCCAAATATACCCTTCCCTGTAAATTCCACCTTCCTCAGGGGCCCTGAACGCTCTCTCTCTCTCTCTCTTTCTTTAATTCTTTTTCCCCTTTAAATCCTTTTATTGGGGGCTCTTACAACATTCCACACATCAATTGTGTCAAGCATATTTGTACATATGCTGCCATCCTTGCTTCCAAAACATTTTCTACTTGAGTCTTTGGTATAAGCTCCTCTTTTTGCCCCTCCCACCCTTGTGAATCTTTGATCAATTATATATGATTATTATTTTGCATCTTACACTGTCCATTGTCTCCTTTCACCCACATTTCTGTTATTCATCCCCTTGGGTGGGGACGGCGCACTATATATCCAACCTTGTGATGGGTTCCCCCTCTCTCCCCCTTCCCCCTCCCTGGCCCTCCCCCTACCCTCATGATGTCACTACTCCCACTACTGTTCCTGAGGGGTTTATCTGTCCTGAATTCCATGTGTCGAGAGCTTGTGTGCTCTCCGCTCTAGCCAGATTTGTTGGGTAGAACTGGGTCATGGTAGTGGGGAGGAGGAAGCATGCAGGAACTAGAGGAATGATGTGTCATTCCCTGGTGGTATACTGCACCCCTCTGTGGGGGTATGTCCATTTGTCTACAGATGGGTCCTAAACTCTGATTGCAGCTATCAAAGTGGCTCCCGGCAGAGAGCTAAGGCGAATGTGGGACTCACCTTCTTTGTTAGCACTCTCTTAAGTCACCTTTCTGCCATCTGACCAAGGACACAGACTCATTTAAAAATTTAAAAAGCATCTTTCTGTACTGCCTTTTGCCCAAAGCCTGAGAACACTTAATTAAGCTATTTTTATCCAGTTCCATAGTTCTATGAAATGCCTACTTCAGTACCCGTTACTGTGTCGTGACTGTAAACTGAAGCCTTACTTAATGCTTCCAAAAACTAGGGAGGTGTGTGTGCTAATGTTTCATTCCAATTGCTCAGTGGTCGGGTTCTCCTGATTACCTGGCTTTCCATTATAGGAGGGAGTTAACCAACCGGTCCGTGAAGACGGTGTGTCCCTCACTCCTCCAGCTTCCCCCACTCTGAGGAAGTCTGCAGCTGCCTCGGCCACCCCTCCCACCCCTCCCCTACCTCACTCCCCGACGAGGCCTGCTTCTCAGATTGGGAGCCAGGCTTGGCTGAGAGTCGTCCAGTGTGTTTTTAGAGATTAAAGTCGTACTAGACGGGCCTGTGAATACTGGATGTGTTAGTCTGGGTAGACTAGAGAAACAAATCCATAGAGGCTCATGTGTATGAGAGAGAGTATTATATAAAGGGTAATTATGCATTAAGCAAGCATCCCAACTCAGTCCAGTCCAAGCCCATAAGTCCGATATTAGCCCTTAAGTCTGATACCAAGCTATCAAGTCCTCTTCAGACTCATGAAACACATGCCATGATGCCGAATATAGGACGATCAAGAGAAAGTCTTTGGGATCCAGTGGCGGTAGAAGCATCTCAGCACTGGCAGGGGTCTCCACGTGGCTCCTCCAGTTCCCAGGGCACGGGGTCTATCAGCATAGTGCCATGTCTTGTCAGTAGAGCGCTTCTCAGGGAGTGAGCAGAGAGAGAGGTGTGTCCCATCTCCAAGGAGAAAATACAGGAGTTCCCAGAATTCTCAGAAGAATTCTCATGCCCACATAGAGCTCTCATTGGTTTTATCTTGATTGACAGGCTAGACTCTCTCCCTTCACTCTGCATCCTCACATTGACAAAGTATCACTTCCACACTGGGGCAGGTCTTCCGTGGCAAGATCTCAAACCTGTCAACGTGCTCCGTGAGCTTCTTCACAGCAGACGCTTGATGTAGGGCTAGACAACTGGTTTTGGAATTCTTGGCTAAAGGAACCGAAAAGGAGCAGCCTGTCTTTCCTGAAAGATGTCCAAATGAAGTGATACACCTGGGATTTGCTCGAGAGAAAGAGGATGACCAAGGCAAGTGGATGCAGTCTGATTAGCACCGAGACAGCTGCAAGGCTGAGTGGCGGGTACACGGCGGTTCACGATTCTGGTCTCTACCCGTTGGTAGATCGTTAGACTTCTCTGCAAGGAACACTTAGTGTGTGTGCTTCCTCTTCCTTGCCCTTTTAGATTCCGTGCTGTGACCTGGGTGACAGTTTTGTAGAGCAAAGCGGGTTTCCATCCAACCACGGATGCACATTTGGATCTGTGACATTGATAGTAGTCCCTGCAAGGCACCATCGCCCTTCCCACCTTCCCCTGGGTTTGCTGTTCCCATACATCCTTCTCTCCATTGCCTCCTGCCTGCTGAGCGGAATCCCTGGGCAAATGCTGCCTTGGCTCATACAGCTGGTCATCCTGTGGAGTATTCTGAGCATTGAAAACGATAACAACAAAAAGCATGCCCTTTCTACTTTTCTGCTAAATCATTGTTTCCCCACTGCCCACGATCATAAAATGTGGTGTGGATGAGGTTATCTACGGGGCCTACCAACAAAATAGTATTTGCTAAGCTTTGTTCAGCACTTTACAAAGCGGTTCACATCCCTATCCATCCGCCCCATGGGCTTTTCAGCAACCCTGGGAGACCCTGCCATCCCGACTTTACCTTTGGAAAGCCATGGCCTGGGACACCATTGCTGACATGGGATTTTGTTACCTACACGTGTTTACCACAATCAGGAAAAAATGCCATGCCAAAGATGGGGGACCCACTTGGGCCAGCCATGGAGGTGGTCATCATGCGTCCGTGCGAGTCCTCTCAATCCCTCAGCATCCTCTCTTTCTTGGGCCCCAGAGACTTAAGATCTTTGGTGGGGGTGGGGTGGGGTCTCAGTACAGTCTTTTCAACGCCCCATTGGAGTCGCCTCTCCTTTCAGCCGCCTGAGCCCGAGTTTTCCTCGGGTCTCCCGGGCTACCAGCTTAGCACTTTTAGAAAGTACAGAAAGCTGATTCGATGTGACCCTATGGAGCTGCATGGCCTTAGTGGAGAGTCCACTTTTCATTTCAATGTAACACACTCCCTCCAAAGGACTGGGAGCTTGATCTTGGAGCTGCAGCCGAGCTCCCTGCCTTCGATCCTCCTTAGAAGCTCCCCAAATCCTGCCAGAGGACCCAAAGCCCTTCTCCAGCAACCCAAATCTCTATAAAGCAACCCAGATTTGTTTCTCTATTTGAAAAACAAGAGCCCATGAGCATAGCTACCACCAGGGTTCAGTCTCATGGTTACCTCTCAGGGGAGGTGGAAGGAGGTGGTGGGAAGACACTGAGGAAACTTAACTAAATTCTCAATTACTTTTAAATAAAAAAAATCATTTTATTAGGGGCACATACAACTCTTATCACAATCCATATATACATCAATTGTGTAAAGCACATTTGTACATGCATTGCCCTCATCATTCTCAAAACGTTTGCTCTCCACTTAAGCCCCTGGCATCAGCTC
>NW_022103915.1:28258895-28266865 GCF_000313985.2 Echinops telfairi
AGCTAGATGGCCACTTGTTTACCTTCAAGCCTTTAAGACCCCAAACGCTATATCTTTTGATCACAGGGCACCATCAGCTTTCTTCACATTGGCTTATGCATTTGTCTTCAGTGATCATATCGGGGAGATGGATTCTCAATGTTTTAAGAAGTCCTGGGTGCATAGAGTTTAGCATTGGGTCGGGAACTGAAAGGTTAGAGGTTCGAGCCCATGAGCTGCTCTTTGGGAGAAAGATGAGGCTATCTGGTCCCGTGAGGCTTTGCATCTTGGAAACCCTCTGAAGTAGCTCTACTCTGTCCTACTGGGTCGCTATGAATATGAATCGACTCAACAGCTATGGGTGGGTAAATGTTTTCTTCTTTTTTTAAAAAACACTTTCCCCCTGTACTTTCATTGGGGGCTCTTACAGCTCTTATCACAATCCATACATTCATCCAGTGTGTCAAGCACATGTGCACATATACCGCCATCATTATTTTCAAAGTATTTTCTGCCCACTTGAGCCCCTGATATCAGCTCCCCATTTCTTCCCCTCCCTCCCCGGCCGCCCTCCCTCGTGAACCCTTGATAAGTTATCGATTATTATTTCCATATCTTACATCGTCCTCTGTCGCCCCTCACCCACTTGTCCGTTGTTCATCCCCCTGGGAGGGGGTTATATGTCAATCCTTGTGATCGAGTCCCCCTTACTCCCCCCATCCTCGCCTAATCCTCCTGGAATCTCTACTCTCCTTGTTGGCCCTGAGGAGTTTATCTATCCTGGATTCCCTGTGTTGTGGGCTCTTGTCTGTAGCAGTGTGCATGTTCTGGTCTAATCCGACTTGTAAGGCAGAATTGAGGTCATGATAGTGGGGGGAAGGAAGCACAGAGAACTAGAGGAAAGTGTGTTTCATTGGTGCTCTACTGCACCCTAATGTTTTCCTTCTGACGCTGATGGCAAGGACATAGACTTTTTTTAGATCATTCGTTCTCTTTTTGTCTGTGTGAAATAGCACGTGACTTCGAAATCACAAAGACAGGAATCCCTCCGTGCTCGAACCCTTGTCTGTATAACAAGAGAACGGGAAGGCGAATCATCCAGGCACATCTTAGCTTCTTAGTGCCCCTGTAACACCAATAACACACGTGGGTGGTTTTACTGGGGAGAAAGTTATATTCACACAGCCGAGGAGGCTAGAATCTGGATTCAGGGCACCGGCTTGAGGGGGAGGCTCCCTCTGTGTGGGTTCTGAGGGAAGGCCCTTGTCTCCTTTCAGCTTCTGTTCCTCCGATCTTTGGCAGTCTTCAGGTTGGGGGTGGGGGGGGGGCATCTGTCTTCCTCCATCTGTGCTTCTGTACCTAATTTGCTCTTTTTCACCGCTCAGCAGTGAGGGGCTTAAGCCACACAGTGCACAGAGATGGCCTTATCGACATACGGAAAGAAAGCCCTGTTCCCAAATGGGATTATGTCCACAAACCTAAGGAGGAAGCTCCCAGCTCTCGTTCGGAAAGGAAGGCGAGTCAACCCACGACACAGGGAACGTCCAGGATCGGATTGGGAGCTCCCCCGTCTGTTTCTCCCGGCCCTTTTCAAAGCTGCTTCAAGGCTTTGCTGCTCATCCTCCCTGTTTCCTGAAAAACACTGAGCAGGAATCCAGCCATGGAGCCTCTGGGCTGTGGGTTAAGCCCGGCACCTCTCTGCAGGCTTATTTCCCCCTGACTGGATTACCAGCATATGGTTCGTCTGCAGGAAAGTCAGGCTAAGAAGTGACTGCCCGTACGCTGCGGTGAGGGGACTTCTTTCTCAGCCCTCATTTCTCCCTTGGAGGAGCTTGCTGCTCTCAGCTCCACTCACTGCTGCCCTTCCGCTCCTGTTCCCAGCAGGAAACCCCCCTCCTGGGCCTCCCAGTGTGACCAACTGGACAGCCTGCCACCTAACTGCCCCAGCCAGCCCCGTCCCCAGCCCAGCCTTGGCCCAGGCTCTTCCAAGCACCAGCAGCAGCAATCCTAACATTCATAATGAATCTTTCCTCACCTTATCTGCATTCACTCACAGCATCCTCATGACAACCCAATAAGGTAGACATTGTGCTGTGGTTAGCTGCTGTTAAGTTGGGCCCTGCCTCAGGGTAACCTTATGGGATATGCGATTGGATCTTTGTGGTCCAGAGGGTTTTCCTTGGGCAATTCCCCCCTTCCCACCCCTGGAAGTAGATCACCACGCCTTTGTTCCTACATATTATTAAGGCTCTTGTAGAACCTTCAGTGTATCTGATGCCTGGGAGACGTCACTGTTATCATCTGTAACGACTTTATACATGAGGACCCGGGGTTCTATAACTTGGCCGTGATCAAGAAGCAGGGTGTGGCCCAGCAAGACTAGAACCCGGTTTCTCTCCCTCTTCATGCTGGGTTTCTTGTGGCTCGTGAGGCAAGCTGCCTGGCCAACCTACTGAGCACCGAAAAACAAACCAAAAAATCATTGTTGACTTAAGCCACTAGGTTTTGGGGGTGGTTAGTTAGCACAGTGGTTAAGTGCTTGGGTGCTACTGGAAAGGGCATACGTTTAACCCTATCAGCCTCTACATGGAAGAAAGAGGTAGCTGTCTGCCGGGGGACAGTCCTGGCAAACTCCAGAGGGCAGTTCCACTGTCCTAGGTCGCCTAGGGTTGCTATGAGGTAGAAGGGAATCAAATAATGGGTTGGGGCAGTAATACAGCAATAGATACTGAAAATTAGACTGTAGATGAATATTTTATATGAAAATATATTTATGGCATATTGCAAAGTGAAAAAGTGGGATATAAAACACTATTAAAATAGGGTCCTCTTGTTAGAACAACCATAACACACATAATCTGGATCTATTTGATTCCCAGGTTGGATAGTGTTATAGACTAAACTATAGATGACACCATGTTAAATGGAGAAGAGATCGGAGTTGACAAGTAGTTTGTGTCCCTTGGATCCACATTCAGTGCCCATGGAAGCAGCTGTTTGCCAAATCTGCAGCAAGAGACTTCTTGAAAGTCTTTTTTTTTTTAATCATTTTACTGGGGGCTCCTACAACTCTTACAACATTCCACACATCAATTGTATCAAGCATATTTGTACATATACTGCCATCATGATTTCCAAAGCGTATTAAAGAGCAATATCTATATCTATATCTATCACTTTGAGGACTGTGGTGAGCCTAACTCAAGCCAAGGTATGTTCAACCACCTCCTTCGCATGAGGAAGTGGGACCATGGATTACAAGGACCAGGGAAGAACGGATGCCGGCGAATGATGGCGTTGGCAAAGAATAGATCATGGACGATGAGAAGAATGAGCAAGTCTGTCTTGGGAGAAGTACAGCCAGAATGCTCCTTACAAACAAGGATGACAAATTTTACTTCGGACATGTTGTCATGAGGGACCAGTTCCTGGAGAAGGACGTCATGCTTGGTAAAGTTGAAGACTCGCGCAAGCGAGAAAGCTCTTCAACGAGATGGATTGACACCACGGCTGGACCAGTGGACTCGCACGTAGGAAAGATGGTGGGGCTCGTGTAGGACTGGGCGATGTTTCATTCCATTGTACGTGATGTGACCATGGACATCATTCACAGCACCTGACAACAACAACAACGATTCCTTAAATTGTATACCAAAGAGTTGGGTTGAACTCCTTACATGTGGCATCACTGAACGTGACTTTGAAAAATAAAGTTTTTAAAGATGCTGCTAGTTAAGTTCATGTCGAAACGGAGTAGGGTTGGGCCTTTACCCAATCATTTTGCTGTCCTTCTGAAGGAGAAGAGACCCGGAGACAGACAGGGGCCAGGTAGCTCTGTGAAGAAGACTCAGCCAGATGCCAAGGAACATCTGGGCCTACTAGATGCTGAGAGCCAACAAAGGATACTTCCAAGAGACTGTTGGAGACAACATGGCCTTGCCACGCCCGGACTTTGGATTAGCACTTCCAGAACCATGAGACAACATATTTCTGTTCTTATAGGCGTTTTTTATTTATTGTGGTATTTTGTTACTGTCTCCCTAGGAACTTTCTACATGCAGTGAGTGTTTGGATATAGAGGGATGCTGGTATTCACAACAGGATGTGTAATGGTTATAGTTTATATCAACTAGACATACCTGGGTGGAGATAAGGTAGAGCCCAATCAGGTAGGAGCCAATGACACCTCCTTACAGGGGTGGCATTTTGTATGTGAAGGAGACCCTGAACAGAGCCAAGCTCTCTTGTCTCTACTGGGTGTGGAGCCAGAGTGTAGTTTATAGATCTCTTTTGTCACCTTCTGATCTCAGGAGCCATCAACAGACTACCAACCTTGGGTTTATTTGGCTCACCTAGGATTTGTTTACCTCCAGCCTGTGGCCCTCCTGCATCATCATCTTTCTTCTTATTCATCAGCTCCTGAGGCTACACAAGTCAAAGGAAGTCTTCAGCTTACTTCTGTCCTACAGACTTGACCCAGAGTTGTGTAAGCCAGTTCCTTCTTCTTCTCCTTCTTCTTCTTCTTCTTCTCCTTCTCCTCCTCCTCCTCCTTCTCTTCTCTTCCTCCTCCTTCTCCTCCTCCTCCTCCTCCTCCTTCTTCTTCTTCTCCTTCTTCTTTTGCCATCTCTTGATATAACTCTCTTTCTATATCCATGACAAGACATTAGAATGTCAATAGAGACAGAAAAGATCAAAGTGATGTCAGAAGAGACTCGGAAACTTGCTCTCAATCATAGAGAACCTAAGGCAAATGGAAGAAAGGATGACATCAAAGCGCTGAACAGAAAATTTCAAAGGGCAGTGAGAGAAGACAAAGTAAAATGTTTTCTCATGACATGTGCAAAGGCCTAGCATGAGAAAACCAAAAAGGAGTTACCCATTCAGCATGTCTTACACGGAAAGATCCAAAGGGAAACATATCAAGCCTTGAGTTGAAATATCGAAAGGTTCTATGGGCAACACAATGAACGATGCAAGAAGCATCAATAGAAGATGGAAAGAATACACAAGTCACTGCATGAAAAGAGCTAGTTGACATTCAACCATTTCAGGAGGCAGCAAATGAGCAGCCAATGCAGTCCAAGCTGCACTGAGAGCATTAGCTTTAAGCAAGCACCTACAGACACCTAGTCTCGGGTGAACGACTAAAGCATACTGAATTGGAAAGAGAGAGCCTTTTCAACAAACAGTGCTGGGAAAGCTGGGTCTCCACCTGGCAAATGAGACAGGACCATTATCTCGCACCATGTCCCAAAACAAACTCAATATGGATCAAAGACCTAAATATAAACCACACAGCTATAAATACCAACCATCTATGAAAAAAATTGAGACAAACTAAAGGTTACACGGCATATAAACACACTAACCAAACAGCATAGTAGACAAAATAAAGAATTAGGACCTACTAAATTTACAACATTTATGCACATCAAAAGAAACAGAACCCACAGATTGGGAAACAATATTTAGTAATAATACATCAGATAAAGGGTTAATCTCCAAAATCTATAGAAAATGACAACATCGTAACAAAAAGACATAGAAATAACCCAATAGAAAATGGATGTAAGACCTGAATAGACAATTTACCAAAGATGATATCCAGGTGGCCAACAACCGTAAGAAGAAATGTTTACATTCATTGGCAAGAAGAGGAACACAAATTAAAACAACCATGAGATACTACCTCACACCAAAACTTTTAGCACAATTTAACAAACCAGAAAATAATAAATCCTGGAAAGGATGTGGAGAGATCAGACCACTTTTACATCCTGGTGGGACTACAGAATTGTACATTCAATGAGGAAATCAGCATGACGCTGCTTTAAACAAATGCAAATACAAACACCTTATGATCCAACAGTCTCTCTACTGAGTATGGACCCTAAAGAGATCAAGAATAGGGATCGCGATCGGGATTATACTGGATCAAACGTGATACTTGGTCAGTTGACCTCCCTCTTGACCCAACCTGAAAGTCTAGGTGCGAGTGTTTCTTGCTAGTTCCATGACAGAAATTTCTTCCCTGGCCTTTTAAATATTTCATGGTGGTCTTTTCTTTCTTCCTCATGATTTGTATTTTTATCTTTGTATTATTATTATTTTATCCTTACACTTTATTTCATTTCTGTCTTTCTAGTGTTTCTGTGGGGTTTCAAGTGTGTGAAGCTCAGTCGGAGCAGATGCATGAAGCTAAGAACTGATGCAGGGTTTATAGGGGAGGTGGGGAGTGGGAGATAGGGAGGATGAGGGGGAGCAGGGGGAGCAAACAATGTATGTGGGAGGGGAAGGGAGCACTAGAACTGATGGTGATTACACAACTCATTTTAAAAGTGATTTATTCAAGGTGGTGAAAAAAATAAATGTTCTAAAATTGATTGTGGTAATGACTATGGGACTCTTTTTGATTTGTTTGTACTATTGAATTGTGTGATATGCGGATTAAGTACAATAAAACTGTTAAAAAATGAAATAAAGACTATAACACACACAAAAAGAACATAACACAGATGTATGCACAGCTATGCTTATTGCAGCAATTTTCATCATAGCAAAAACATGGAAACAAACTATCCCCCCAGTTGTAGAGCAATGGATACATGAGCTCTAGAACATTCATACTATGGAATATTTTGCATCAATAAAAAACAATGACAACTTTTAGCACCACAAGACACGGACAGAGCTAGAGAGCATTATGCTTCGCAAACTTAGCCAATCTTGCAAAGGCAAAAACTTAATAATACCATAATTAAAAGGAAAATAAATGTGGTTTACACACCAAAAGACAAGACTTTGATGAGGAGTAGGCCAGGGACAGGGGGTGGGGAGGGGAGGGGCACAGGGAGAGGGGAGGGACAGGATATTGAGGAGGAAGGGAGGGAGGAGGAGGATGGGGGCGGTTCGGAGAGAAGAAAGAGGACCGGTACTAGAGGGTTGAACAGGATATTGTTGTTGATCTCATTGCTTGAGATGGGCTGTGGAGATATATACAGTATGTTTCTTTAAAAAAAACAACCTCCAGATAATTCCTTATCCCTCAAAACGTAATAGCCATCTGAATGGTGGGGGTGGGGAGTGGGGGTACAACTGAAATGGGCCGGGAGTCCTTCATCACAAGCAAGTTCATCTCAAAGGAACAGAAAACAAGATCAAAGGATGAACGGCCTTGGGTCGGTCTGCACAAGATCAAAGTGTTGGAGAGCAGGGAGATTCCTGTGGGGCTAAGATGGGCCTGACCCCAGCCATGGCCTTCCCCATGGCCTCCTGTGCCTGGGAAACTTGGGCGTTAATTAAGGAGACTGAAGAAGAATCGATGTGCTTGAAGTACAGCGCTGGAGAACAGGGTTCTAAGTACCACGGACTGCCAAAAGAACAAGCAAATCCGTCTTGGACGAAGGACAGCCAGGATGCTGCTTAGAGGCAAAGATGGCGAGACTTCATCTCATGTACTTTGGACATGCTGTCAGGAGAGACCAGTCCCTGGAGAAGGACATCATGCTGGGTAAAGTGGATGGGCAGCGAAAAAGAGGAAGGGATGAAAATAATAATCATTTAAAACGGATCAAGGGGTCACCAGGGGGCAGGGAGGAAAGGGATAAAAGAGGAGCTGATACCAAGTGCTCAATAGGAAGTAAATGTCTACAAAGAATGATGGTAACATATGTAAAAGGATGCTTGATGTCATTGATGTAGGGATTGTTATAAGAGTTGTGAAAGAGGCCCTGATAAAATGATCTAATAAAAAGAAAAAGAGGAAGGTGGTGAATGCAATGGGTTGACACGGTGGCTGCAACAATGGCCGCCAACCTAGGAACAATTGTGGGGACGGGCGGTGTTTCGCGCTGTTGCACACAGGCCTGTTGTGTGTCCTGTGAGGGGTGGGGCACTGGACTGGCAGGAGTGTAAGGGGTTCTTGTTGGCCAGGCAGACACTGGGAGGGAGCTGGGGAGGAGTTTCAGCTGTGAGTGGGGGTGGGGGGGGGG
>NW_022103915.1:28266965-28268076 GCF_000313985.2 Echinops telfairi
GGGGGGGGCTAGAGCCAGAGTGGCTTCCTCCGCAGGGAAGTCACCTGCACAGCCCACGTGTTGTCTGCCCTGCAGAAGGCATTGCCCTCAGGCAGTGCTGGCCAGGAGAGAAAGACCTCCCCTCCATGCCCCCACTGTCCCAGCCCATGGCACCCTGACCTCAAACCTTGCTGTTAAAGTGCTGGGAAGGAGGAGAAGCCTCCCCAGCGCCTTCCTAGCCTTGCTTGGCACGGACAGAAGAGGAATTTGCCCTGTGTTTGCAGATGAGGTTTAACTGTGAAATCAGACCAGGCGATCAACGTTCTTCACGGCCCAGGAGGGGGCTTTGCTGAGGGTCAGAAGAGGTGGTTTGACCAAGCATGGCTGGCGGCTGCGGTTAGAGAGAAAGCGAACATTTCGGGCTTGAGCCCTGCAATCCAGACATCTCCGTGAGCAGCTCCGCGTGCATAGACAGCTGTGGAGAAAGGTGGCCAGCCGAGTGCTGGTCATCGCTGGATGCTGGGGTCGGGCATTAGGGCCAAAAAAAATGAATGGAAAAATGCTGTCCCCCCACCCCCACCAGGTCATCCCTTGGGCCTCTCTCTTGCCCATAGAGACCCCAGCCAACACGAGGGGCGTGATCTCCACACCCAAAGAATGAGTCCCCTCTGGGCACAGGGACCTCACCTCAGTCACCTCTGCCCCCTCCAGTCAGGAGAGGAGACTCCTACAAAACCTGTCACAGCAGGACCACCACCACCTCACAGCCAGGAGGGGCCAGGGCCAGGGAGCTGCGCAGGGGTGGGGGTGGGGGGGAAGGGCGCAGGAGGAAGGCAGGCATGAAGGGTAGGTGAGGGCACCAGTGTGCTTAGGACTATTGCTGTTCAGCATCAAAAGTCCTGCCCCTCTGAAACCGCTCTGTCCCAGGCCATCCAGGATGACCTGTGGGAACTGGGGCTGGTGGAGATGGGGGGTGGGCGACCACGGAGTGAGGGGGGTCCCAGAGAACTGCCTTTCCTTTGTGTCCGAGGGTTTAACATCTGGTGGGGAACCACACCTCTCTGTCGGGAGAGCTTCTTTTTCTAGAAGGTGTGTGTGTGTGTGTGTGTGTGTGTGTGTGTGTGTGTGTGTG
>NW_022103915.1:28268176-28271512 GCF_000313985.2 Echinops telfairi
GTGTGTGTGTGTGTGTGTGTGTGTGTGTGTGTGTGTGTGTGTGAAGGCTCCCTTTCTCCTCTTCCCTCTCCCTTTCCCTCTTCTGCCCCCACCCTCTCTCACACACACTCTTCTCTCACTCTCTCTCAGCACCTTGGAAGCTTCCGTGGGAATGACTCAGCAGGAAAGCCTGGCCTGCTCTTCACTGGGGCTCTGGTGCCTCTGCTGGGCCCCCACCCCGCCCAGTGCCCTGCCCTCCTCTGCTCCTCCCTGTGCCATGTGCACTGGCCAGCCCACAAGCACCTGAGACCCCTGCCATCCAGCCTCCCGGGGGCCTGGGGCCTGAGGAGGGGAGGCTGCTATTCTTCCCTGACCTGGCTGCTTCCTTCATCAGGAGCTAGCCTTCCCGCTAGGCACTCCCCAGGCACGAACTCATCCCATCTTGGCCAGGAGGTGCCCCTTCTAATGGTGAGTTCACAGGGCCCTGGTCACGCATCGCTCCCAGCCCCGCCCCGAGGCACGCATGTCCAGTCACACACACTGCCCTGACATGCAGGGCAGAGGCCTGCACCAGAGAACTGACCATGAACGCAACAGCCACCAAGCAGGGTTTCACGCGGGGCCGCAGCCATCTGTGCTTCCTGAGTGTCATTTCTGCGTGAGGCTGAGGCTGACCAAGGGAACGGGTCAGAACGGCCCTGTAGGATTGCCCAGGCGGTGACCTTCTGCCCTAGGCCTCTTTGGGCAGCTTCCAAGTGCCAGTTTCTGCTCTAGCTGTGGAGCCTGTGACCCTGCTCACCACCGGGAACTCCTGCCTGCGTGCGCCCTCATTCCAAACCCATGGAGTCGATGGGACGCACAGCGGCCCTGTCGGACAAGCAGCACTGCCCCCCCGGAGTTTCTGAAACTGGCACACTTATGGGAAGAGAAAGCCTCATCATTCTCCCGAGCCGGGACTAGTGGTTTCGAACTGTTGACCTTGCGTTTTGCAGGCCAAAGCATAACAACTGTACTACCTGTGTTAGTCTGGGTACATAAGAGAAACAAATCCACAGAAACTCATATGTATAAGAGAGAGTTTTCTATGAAGGGTAAGCGCAAATCAAGAAAACATCCCAACCCAGTGCTGCCCAAGCCCATAGGTCCAACATTAGCCCATATGTCCAACACCAATCTACAAAGTCCTCCTCCATCTCACAGAACACACGCAATGATGCCGAATGCAGAAGGAAAGTCCAGTAAGTGAACATGTAAACATCTCAGCGCCGGCAGGGGTCTCCACATGGCTGCTCCAGCACCCAGGGCTGCATCAGGGTAGGTCCATGCGGCTTTTCCTCAGGGATGTCTTGCAGGAAGGGAGCCTTGCCAGCAGAAGCAGGGAACTGGCTAAGGCAGCTGCACCCTGGTCCGACTATCACAGAGCAAGAGACCTGAGAACTAGAAAGGCGAGACTCACTGAGCCATTTATCTCTCGGCCCTTCAATTAATCCTACATGTGTTCATCAACCAGGTTGGCACAATAATTTTAATGCCAACTTGAATCTATATAAAAGTGTGGGGTCAGACGAGCCAGTCAGGGTGCAGTACAGCACCGATGAAACATACAACTTTCCTCTAGTTCTTTAAGGCTTCCTCCCCCCACGATCATGATCCCAACTCTACCTTACGAATCCGGCTAGACCAGAGGATGTACACTGGTACACATAAAAGCTCAAAACACAGGGGATGGTTGGTGGTTGAAAGGGAGAACCAATCACAATGATCTACATATAACCCCCTCCCAGAGGAACAGACACCAGAGAAGTGGGTGAAGGGAGATAGCGGTCAGTGTAAGACATGAAAAAAAATTACAAGTTATCAAGGGCTCATGAAAGAGGGAGGGCGGGGGAGGGGGAAATGAGCTGATACCAAGGGCTCAAGTAAAAAGAAAATATTTTGGAAATGATGATGGCAGCATACGTGCAAATGTGCTTGACACAATGGATGAATGCATGGATTGTGACGAGAGATGTAAGAGCCCCCAATAAAAGTATTTAATGAAAAAAGAGCTGTATGAGCCCCCAAAAATGATTTAAATTTTTTTTTAAAAAGTGTAAGGGTAGTGTCCAAGCTGTGGATCAGGTCATTTCCTGACGATGCCTCCTTATGGGTGTGGCCTTCTCCTAAGGAGGGCCCAGGGAACCTCCCCACTGTTCTCTGCCTTCACGCTACTGCTGGCTGACCCAGAGGGCTGCTGGAGCCTTGCCCTGTTTCCACCGTCCTGGGATCCACCGAGCTGTGCACCCACCGGCCGGTGACCTTCCTGCATTCTGCATCCTTGCCTGTGGCTGCGTGGGTCTGAAGAGGGACTTGTGGATTAGTACTGGACCTATGGACTTGAGTTGGACTGGGCTGGGGTGTTTTCTTGATATATAATTACTTCTTGATATAAAACTCTTCCCTACACATATATAGGTGTTACTGGGTTTGTTTCTCTGGACCACCCGGCCTAACACATCACCAGAGCTTCTTGCCCACCCATTAGGACTCATTGAATGAACACGGGACCGCGCCGCTATTAGCAAGGAAGAGGGTCTCTGTATATTCCCGGGCCTGAAGGACTTGCTAACATCTCTCAAGGAAAAAGTGAAGCAGGGCGCAGAGCCGGGTGACAGTGGGCACCGTGTGCATGTGTGTGTGTGTGTGTGTGTGTGTGTGTGTGTGTGAGAGAGAGAGAGAGAGGTGGGTGGGTGGGGTCTAGTTATGTCTCACAGGTGGTGTTTCATCTGCAGACAACTCTCCACAATGAATCTCTGCCCCCGAGTCAGTGCTGACTCACAGGGACCCGACCGAACAGGGCAGAACTGCCCGGGAGCAGAAAGCCACGTCCGTCCGTCTTTCTCCTGAGGAGCGGCCGGTGGCCGGTGGTTTGAAGTGCTGGCCTGGCAGAGGGCAGCCAGCTCGTCACCATGACACCACCAGGGTCCCTTAGACATACGTGTGTGCAGATGTGCTTACATGTTAGTCGGTGGGGGGAGGGATACACACGATGGGCGCAAATGTATGTACCTGTGTGTGTGCGTGCACATCTGCCCAAGTGCTGTGAGCGTGCATTTGTGAATGCACAGAGATGCATACGCGTGTCAGGACACTTGCGCATGACTGAGTGCGTGCTCGGATCTACAAGTGGATGTATGCCTCTAAACATTCTGGACATCCAACCCATGGTCCTCCAGCCCCCTTGCTGGACGGCTGAGCGGAGCTGGGAGGGGAGAGAGGTGGGGGGCGGGAGGGGCAGTCAGGAGCAGGCTGCTGGGACAACCCTTCCAGTGTGTGGGTGATGGGGGGGCCTCTGCTGAACCAGCCCTGGCTGAGGGG
>NW_022103915.1:28271668-28309266 GCF_000313985.2 Echinops telfairi
AGACCAAGTGGGGGGAATGAGTCGGATATGTGTGTGGGAGGTGGGGGGGGGGTTTCTGTGCTGGGAGCAGAGGCAAGGCTCAAGAAACTGTGGAAGGAAGAGCAGGAGACCTGAAGATCAGAGACAGGGGTAATGGGAAAGCTGCCAGGGGGTGGCAGGTGGTACCCACAGCTCTTGTTTCAAGTGGCCACACCCAAACCAGGGGCCAGGGTATGTGGATTCTTGCTAACGTGACTGGTAGGGTCATATTTTCTCCGAACTTATTCCTGAAAAGCCACATGGGGTGGGGGGCTGTGAGCCATCGGTGCTGTGAATTGTGTCCCCATAGGCATCCCCACAAGCTGGCTGCTGCTTGGAATTTTGCCACCAGAACCTTAGAGGGGCTGGCAGACTCCTGAAGTGTTGTGGGCATCAGGTTCCGGGGGAGCAGGTTCCAGTCCTTGGGCTGCCACCTAGGAGCTGTGTGACAGGGAAGCGTTGGGACTCCTGGGGGGCAAGAGGACCTCACGGCAGGGTGGCTGGGGGGGCGGTGAGTCAGGAAACTCTGTATGGTGTGGACCCTGTGCCCACATCCCCACCACTGGGCATGTGGGGGTGGAGAAGCAGACCCCACAGCCCAGGAAGGAGGGGGAGCAGGGAAATGGGCATTTTAAAAGGGAGGAGGGGATGGAACGAGGTGGGCCTGGGGTCTCTCAGTGCCCAGAAGGTGTCTCCTAAGAAGAGCCGGGAAGGCGGTGGAGGCCGGTCAGGAAGACATGCTTAGCAACATCCCAGAAACCTCCGCTCCGCTCTGCCTCACCAAGGCAACCGCCGCCTGGTCCCTGCTGTGTGCGCAGCAGCGGCTGTCACGGCCTCCCCCTCACTCCTCCCCTGGCCTTCCCCTCAGCCCAGCCGGACTCCACTCTGCGAAGGCGGGCGGGCGGGCGCGGTGCTGGGAGCCCAGAGAGAGGAGGGAGGGCGGCGGAGTGGGTGGGTGAGCTGGTCAGGCGTTATGGTGCTGAGTGCTGGCTGTGTCGAGAGTTCAGCGAGAACACATATGAGCAGAGAGGAAATGACCTCATCATCCCGTTTCATGCTTGCTCTATGCCTGATAGTGATTGTTCGGGTTCATTTATCCTCGGGAACCTGCGAGGCAAAGAGGCCCCGTGTCGGCAGGAGATAGGGCACCTCATCAGCAGATGTGGGAGATCTCTATCATTCTTCAATAACCACCGTTTCTTCTTCCCTCAAAATCAGACCCACACGTTTGAGCTAGGCACAGGGCTAACCAGAATAAAAATCTCATCTCCCAGGCTTCTTTGCAGCTAGATATGGAGAGGTGAGGTTCTCCATATGGAGGTTAATGGAGGTATCCAAGAGAATTCCCTTAGAGACAGAGGTTTTGCCCTTGCTTGCCCTGTTCCTGGTAGAATATGCTTAGTTCAGTGGCCGCAACTCGAGCAGCTGTCTTGGACCATGAGGTGGAAGCTGCACGCTGACAATTGCTGAAGAGAGGATGCAGACGGGGCCTGGGGCCTGATAGCATGTAGGCTTGGCCAGCTCTGAACGGTCACTTCTACCATGAGGATGAGAATCACACCTGGGGGAGAGCCCGGTCCCTTTGGAAATAGGAGAGGGGACCTGTGAGCTGTAGCCTGCCTGCCTCTGGCTTTCTGTGACTTAGGAAGTGATATAGTTAAAGTTTCTTGTGCCAACCTGGCCGATAAACACATGTGGGGTTAATTGAAGGGTGGGGGGATAAATGGCTCAGTGAGCCTCGCCTTTCTAGTTCTCGGGTCTCTTGCTTTCTGATGGTAGGATCAGGGTACAGCTGCCTTAGCCAGTTCCCTGTTCAGCTGGCAAGGCTCACTTCCTGCAAGACATCCCTGAGGAGAAGCCACATGGACCTACCCCGATGCAGCCCTGGGTGCTGGAGCAGCCGTGTGGAGACTCCTGCCAGCACTGAGATGCTTACACATTCACTGATTCCGCTTTCCGCCTGCAGTCAGTTGGCATCATTGCATGTGTTTTGTAAGATGAAGGAGGACTTTGTGGATTGGTGTCAGACATATGGGTTAATGTTGGACTTGTGTTAATTGGGACATATGGGTTAACGGATTTGTGGGTTTGGGCAACACTGGGTTGGGGTGTTTTCTTGATGTGCACTTACCCTTTATATAAAACTCTCTCTTATACATATGTGTTTCTGTGGATTTGTTTCTCTAATGTACCCAGACTAACACAGGAAGACAAGACACTTTGATCTCATTAAAACCACCACAACTTTGGTTTTCTGGTGTGTCGCAACCAAGCCAAATCCTAAACAAAAACTCACAGGACGTATAAGTCAATTGGGCTAATCATGGTTTGTAGTGCTTCTGATCTACCTCTTGGCACATTCCGTCACGCCTGGAGTCTTTTACAAAGCTGGCAAGTGGTCATCCCCGGGACAACCACGGGCCTCCCTTTGTGTGGAGCAACACGGGAAGAAGGCGAATCAGGAGGAGGACATGGAATGTGTGACTCATTGCTTCCGTGAACAACCAGCCGCCTTCTTTTTCAAGAGACCAAGAGAACTGGATGGTGCCCATCTCCTGTTCTGGACATTTTGACCAAAGATTCTATAGAAGCATTTTGATCCTAAGGGGGTGGGGGTGGGGAATGCAGAACAAGATTTCAAATTTTCACAGAATCCAAAGATTTTGGGGCCAGGGAGGCTGGATGAATCCCCGAAACTACTTCTCTGAGATTTTTAACCCTTACACCAAAAATGCCCTCTGAGTCTTCTTAAAATCAGCTGCGTAATCTAGAAACAGCGAAGAGCATCAGTCTTGAGCATTGCGTTTTTGCAAGAACACCCTACAGGGGGCTCCGCTGACAGCAGGAGGCGTCGGGGCAGTGAGTTGATTTTTCCCCGGTTCTCCACTCCTGGCCTGTCCCTGCTTTGAGAGGTGCAAGAAAGACCCCGCTAAGCTTCTCTTGGTCTGGGCCTTGGAGGGTATCTAGAGTTGTGGGGCCAAAGATCATGCCCAGTCACGAGGGGGCCAGGGAACGAGGAAGAAGAGGGGGACCAAGCCCAGCCTCTTTCTCTTTGGGGTCTGAGGAGTGGGGTGAGGTCAGGAGGCTCAGAAACAAGATGACAATGACCCTAACTGTACTTACTGCCCTCCTTGGTCAGGAAGTAATGACCAGGCAAAAAAGTGAGGGCGGAGACCGGACAGAGCTCAGGAGGCACCTCACTGACTGTGCTGTACTAAAGATCTGGGGCAGACCCAAAAAAGAGCCCCAGGACCCCCCAGTAGTGATGGAGACCCAAGAGCAAGATTCCCGAGGAAGAGCTGAGGACTGGGGGTGCGTGAAGTGGCCTATGGCCACAGGACAGCAGGTCCTTCCTAGACCAGTCCAGAACGTTCCGGGCTTTATCCGTGGAAGACACTCCTATACAACCACATTCAGGGTCACCTTTGCCCCTCACACCTGCGAGGGCAGCGGTGATTACTGCAGTCTTCTCTGCATCTGGGCAGGCACTTGCCCAAGGTCACTCACTCAAAAACGCAGGAGCAAGAACGGAACCCCCAGGCTTCTGATCACAACTCTCACTTGTTTAGAGGAGAGGATGCAGTTGGGGGACTGGGGGAGGTGGGGAATGAGGAGCTAATACCAAGGGCTCAAGTAGAAAGAAAATGCTTCGGAAATGATGATGACAACAAATGTACAAATGTGCTTGACATAATAGATGGATGGATGGATTGTGATAAGAGCTGCATGAGCCCCCAATAAAAAAATTTTTTTAAAGGATGCAATTGGGCATTCCCAGCTCTTAGGACACTTGTCCTTGATATCCCCAATTCGACAGGGGTTCTCCTCGTGGTTTTGTAAAGCCTTGAGGCCAGGAGGAGGTGGGAGGTAAGGAAGGGGCGTTAGGCAACCTCCTGGCAGCTGAGGCTGGGGAAGCGCAGGCGGCCGACTTGGGGCAGATGCCCCTCACCACCACCCCCACCCCCTCAGCCCCAACAGTGCATTTTCACGGGAAAGGGCATCCCTTCCTCAGAGGCTTTACTGCCACCTGCTGGAAATCGCCAGAACCATGGTGCAAATCTAGGCTAGCACAAGTGAAAGTAATGCCGCCCCCCCCCCCCGAAATTGTACAGCGCAGAACCTGAACAACTGTAGGGTGTGGTAGTCTGAGGTGCCCCTCATCTTGCCTGAGTGAATGCACCAAGACAGGGTCCCCATCACCGTGGGGGCTCGACTTGTCCTCTAGTCCCTGCCAAGGCGGGCGTCCATCCTGCAGTTTCTCCCTCCAGGGTCCCGTAGAGTCTACTCATCCTTCGGTCGGTTCTATGCGCATGTCCTGAGCATCTGCTCTGGGCCGGTCCCTGCCCTTCCCAACCTCACAGGCCAGCAGAGAACCCAGGCCGTTAAGCAGGCCAGGCCAACTTGGTGGGATAGATGTCAGGCGGCCTTGGGGCTCAGGGCGGGTTTTCTGGAGAGAGCAGTGACCTTGTGGAGACCTGAGGAGAGTTCGGCTGGTCCTGGCTGAGGGGGCTGCACAGGTCTGGCTGTGGAATAAGCAGGACAACCAGCAAGGCGGGTCCTGGGAGCTCTGGGGGTGGGTGCCAGGTCTTGCCCAGGGCTGGCTCCCCACCCGGCAGGGCCAGGACACAGTGAGTCAGCGGGGCTGGCCTCGGGACAGAGGCGGGGACGGGGCTTAAGCCTCGCCACCACTGATGAGCAAGAAGGACGTCATGTTCACATTTTGTGGCTCGAGTTGAAGGTCAGAGAGGCCAAGTCACTTGGTCCAGGTCACACAGTCTGCCCAACTGAGCCAGAGCAGCTCTGGAGCCACATGGCTGCAGGGCCGGCCGGAGGCAGCCCCGAGTGGTGTGTGCCTCTGAGGAAGGACACAGGCGCAAAGCGGGTCTCCCCCCGCCCTTCCTCAGGCTCTCCGGGCTCACTGCTCGGGGTTCAGGCTGGGAAAGGAAAGAAGGGGCAGTCTTCATGGGGCAAGACAGCACCCCCGTGGCCGCCTTCACCCCCAGCCCAGGCAGTTCTGCTGCAGGCAGGAGGCTAGTTCGCAGCACCACGTCTGGGCCATGCAAGCGGTGTCTCCACAGCCCAGGACTGCGCATGCTCCCCTGCAGGCAGGCCTCCCCAGGCAGCCGTGCTGTGTCTGCGGGCCTTCTGAAGGCTCCCTGCTCTTCGCCTAAGGTCACGGGCCCTTTGCAAGGGTTAGCAAAAGGCATCCAGCTGTGGGTTCCTGCCTGCAGCACAGAGAGCACATGCGTCCCTCGTGGACTGTTTGGGTCGCCACCACTGACCTAGACTTCCATGCCTGCTCTCATCACATGAGCTACTGTCCAGAAAGTCCCTGCATGTAGCCTGTACCCTGCCCCCGCCCCTTAGCGGGCACACCGTTGCCTCAATATGGTGGGGAATTCAGCGACTGGCAATACCAACACACACACACACACACACACACACACACACACACACACACACACCCCGGCCTGAGGGGGGTCACCACCCACATCAGAGGCTCTGGTGCCTCTTACTCCCTAAAGAACCGAGAAGCTTCCGGAATGCTGACAGGATTGTAGGAGCTGCCTGATTGGCAGCTGAGGCAGGGACATTGAGATGCTGAATGGTTAGATTCTTGGGGATTAGACGTTGCAGGGTTCCTTTGCCTATAGGGAAAGGCTTGCCGGCAGTTGCTTGGCCAGGCTTCTGGAAGCTTCTGTTAGGATTAGGGCGAGGGTCACTCAATCCTTTAAGTGTCAGTTGCCTCACCTGTAAAATGAGGCCGACCACAATTAAAAAGTCACAAGGTGCCTAGTAGTTCTGCCAGGATGCCCAGAATAAGGCAGGCACAATACATTCAGGCTACAACCACCATGTTGGTATCGGGAAGGGTCTGCGGCTCTCCTGACCCTCCAACCCGCCAACCAGCAGGGGAGGTTAAAGATGAGGCCCAGCCCCAGCCTGCTCCACTAGGGGAGGGCGGCTGTGCACATATTCAGGAAGGCGGTATGGAAGAGAGAGCCTTTTGACCCAGCCATTGCTCTTCTAGGAATCCAGCCAAGGAAAACTCAGGCCCCCACAGAGCTGTGTGGGCTAGGACATTTACTGCAATGTTGCTAAAAATAGTGAGCTCCTGTAAATAATCCAAAATTAGAGATGCACTAAATATACATTTAGGCCGAAGGCCAGGAGGCCAAGAGTAAGATCAGCCTTCAGATGAAGCTCTGGCCTGTACCTGATAGCTCCTTCTTGGGGCCAACACCTTTGATGAAGGAGCACATCTAAAGTTTCACCAAGGATGATGGGTGTCGGCAAGCTCATGACTAACAGTTTTGTTGTCCTGGTTGAGAAGTTTAGCGTTACGGCGCAAGACCAATAGCTTCTTGGGGCGCATCTCGGTACGATGAACACTCTATGTGAATAGATCAAGGCTCATTTTACTCACAGTGGCCAAGGAGCATGATACTTCACCTTTTCTAGCAATTTCTTCTTTCCCTCCTGTTCGTCCTATCCCTTCTCAGGTGGGGTCACATAGGATTTAACATGGGTTTTGTGACACATGGGTTTAGAGTTTGCCCCGCTCATGAAATGATGAGGCTAGGGAAGCTAACATCCTGTGTTCAGATTACAAGATGGGAAGAAGGACCGAGAGAAGGCCTGGTGGCATAGTGGTTAGGAATTGGGCTACTCACCACAAGGTTATCTGTTTGAAACCACCAGCCACTCCACCCGAGATACAAGAGGCTGTCTACTTCCATAAACAAAAACAGTCCTGGACACCCGCAGAGGCGCTCCACCCTGTCCTATCAGGTCCCTGGGCTTTGGACTCATCTGGATGGCAAGGGAGTTCGGTTTGGAGGTTGGTCTAAATGAAGAAACTACAAGTTGGCTACAGTTTTTAGAGATCAGAACTATGCTATTGTTTATGGTTTAATCTCTAGGATTCAGCTTTGTTTTATTTGAATGTTTTATTGCTTTTGAGCAAAAAAACCTCCACAAACAAAAATCCACGTCTAAAGCACCTAGCTGAGATGCTTTATCCACCTGTATTTGTTATCAATCTGCTTCCTTCTATCATTAAGTACTTGAGAGATCTTCATTATTTCTGTGCACGAGAGAGAGACATTGACAACCATCATGAATGCTTACAGCTTTTACTCTTACAATAATAAATGCACATGTATACTTTAACTAGGAGCCCAAGTGGGTGAAACACTGGGCTGCTAGACTACAAAGTCTGAAGTTCAAATCCACCAGTGGCTCCTTGGAATGAGAGTGAGGCTGTCTGCTCCCTACAGCTTTTGTCTCAAAAACCCTATGAAGCAGGTCTACACTGCCCGGTAGGATCTTTATGAGTTGGAATTGGCTTGGGGACAATTGACAGTGGATTTATATATTTCAAGTGACTGGTAGAATTGAAACAAATAGCACACGAAAACTCAAAAACCAAACTCACTGCCATTGAGTTGAGTCTGACTCATAACGACCCTGTAGGACAGAGTAGAACTGCCTCTGTGGGTTTCTGAGGCTGTAAATCTTTAGGGTAGCAGAAAGCCCCATCTTTCTCCCTCAGAGCCCCCAGAGGGTTCAAACCGCTGATGTTGCAGTCAGCAGCTCAGTATAAGTTTGCTTATTGGATGCTTCCTGGACACTATCACAAGATCATAGAATATGCACATGTGGAGGGAAGCTAGAAATGGCAGGAAGCAGGTATTTGGCCTTTCAAAGCCTGACGACTAAGATAAGGCTAAAATACACATTTGGGCCAGATATCAAAGTCAGAATCAAATTTGGTGGATCCCCACAACATGGTATCACTTCTATCAGAGGGACATGCTACATACCCCTAAAAATGGTGCTGGGGAAGTGTGTGCTTACCAGCATGAACTAATGGTCTTACCGTTGCTGAATTTTAAAAGCTGGTGATTCAAAGGGGGTGCAGATGGGTGCCCACATGTGTAAGCAAGGGGGAAAATCAATCGATACAAAGATTGAAATGTGAGGTCGAGGATGTCTGGGCATCGGATGAAGACAGAGCCATGGTGGTGTGGTGGGTGTCAAGTCGGGCTGTTACACCCCAGGCTGGAGCCCACTGGCTGCTCTCTGGGACGGAGAGGAGGCTTCTTGCTCCTGGGGAGATGGACGCTCTGGAAGCCCAGGGCCAGTCCTACGCGGCTCTCTGGGGCGGGTGTGATTCAGAAGAGACTCAGTGGCAGTGCGTGAGAGAGAGGGTGAAAAGGTTTCCATTTTGTCATTCATTTTAAAATACTTTTTCACCTTCTTACAAAAGGTGTTACTCAGGTGGCTTTTTGAAAGAAAAAAAAATGAAGCACGTCCTTTCTTTCTCACGAAGGGCCCGACTTTGAGCTCGTTGGGTCGGCCAGATGGTCTGGACACGCTGGCAGAGCCACCTCCAGCCCTTCACACCCCACCCCACCACACACACCCCGTCCAGGGTCACAGCCGCGGTGGGCTGCAGCTGCCTTTCTATGCAGGAGGAATGCCAAGAAGAAGCATGAGGGTGAGTCGGGGGAGTGGCCCCACCCGATCAGGGAGGAAATGGAAGCTCCCAGAGGCTGGAAGTGCTGGGAAAACCCCTGCTTCTGTTCTGAAGCTCAGGAGCTGATAACTTGAACGTGTCTAAAGTTTCCACAGTAAGCGAGAAAGAGACGCAGGGTTTGTTCCCAAATCCATTGCCCTCTTCCTCTTTATCAGTAGAATTCACATATGATGGTGTTAGCGAAGAGTAGTACATACACCATGGGCTTCCAGAGGAGCACACACGTGTGTGTTGGAAGAAGTACAGCCAGCATGCTCCTTAGAAGCAAGACTTTGTCTCACATACCTTGGACACGTCTCCAGGAGGAACCAGTGGTAAAGTGGAGAGACAGGACAATGAGATGGACGGACACAGTGGCTGCAGCCATGGGCTTAAGCGGCCGAGAATGGCACAGAACTGGGCAGTGTTTCACCACTATGGCTAGGAACCAAGTCCTACCCATGGCGCCTAACAACAGCAAGAACACCCAAAAGACTACATGTCCCAGCGTCCCTTGCAGCTAGGTGGGGCCATGTGACTAAATTCTGGCCAATGAAAGGTATGTAGAGGGTTGCATGTAACTTCCAGAAAATGGCCTTAAAGAGAGAGGCATGGCCTTTCTCCTTCCGTCTTGTTGTCTGGAGTATGGACACAATGGCTGGGACACAAGCAACCACTTTGTACCATAAAGCCGCAGGAGGATGAAACAAGATAGAAAGAATCTGAGTCCAGGATGATCCTGGGGCCTCCCCCCTAGCCCTGGGTCAGCCCTTTGAATTTCAGGTACATGAAAGTGAAATACTATATTTCTTGGAGCTTCTCACATGCAGTGCACATAATCTTAATGACAACAGCTAATGCGTGTGTCGTACGTGTGTCAGCCACTCTTCCAGTGCTTTACCGATAGTATCTTGTATCCGCTATGTAACAACCCCACTAGGTGGTAAGATAGCCGCCCCAAGGATCCCTGGTGAAGCAATGGCTAAGCCCTCAACTGCTAACTGGAAGCCAGCTATTCGAGCCCTCCGGACGCTCCACGGAAGAAAAGTGTGGCGGTCTGCTTCTTCTGTGAAGCTTGCAATCTTTAGAAACCCTATAGGGCACTTCTACTCTGTCTTATAGGGTTCCTAACAACAAAAAAACAAACTCACTTTCGAGTCAGTGCTGACCCATAGCAACCCCACAGCACAGCGCCGAACCAGCCCCTGTGAGTTTCTAAAACTGGAACCCTTCATGGGAACAGAAAGCCCCATCTTTCGCCCATGGAGCAGCTGGGGATTTGACCTGCTGGCCTTACGGTTAGCAGCCCAACGCATAACCACGACTACTGAGCAGAGTTGGTCATTGAGTTGATGTCCGTGTCCCGATCGTGGCCTCAATCCCATTCACGGTGCCACCAGGAACCGTGAGGTATGGATCGGCCATCAACCGTGTTTTGGTGGCATTTTTCTGTGACCCACCACATCCTATTGAAAGCTCTGTATCTCAGCACCCCCCTGGGATGTCATTATGACCGCAGACCAATGGTCCCTCATCCAAACGATATGTCCCTGTAACTGTCTTGTCCATGTCCTGTTGAAGACTTAAAAACATTCTCTTTTAAAAAATAAAATAAACATCGGGTCTGGTGTGTGTGTGTGTGTGTGTGTGTGTGTGTGTGTGTGTGTATAAAACACTACAAGTGAGGAGCCTGAAACATAGAAAATGTAGCTGTTGGCTTAAGGTCACATCTCTTAAGTTACTCGCTCAGAAACGCAGCGCCATCGAGTCAATTCCTGCTCAGAGTGACCCTGTGAGACAGAGTGGAACTGCCCTCGGCCTTCCAAGATTTTAAAAATCTTTACAGGGTGAGACAACCTCATCTTTCTGCTTTGGAGAATCTGGTGGGTTCGAACCACTGGCCTTGTGGTTAACAGCTCAATGTGTGGCCTCCTGTGCCACCAGGGCTCCTTAACAAGCGACTCACTGACATTGAGCCAATTCTGACTCTTAGCGACCCTCTAGGGCAGAGTAGACCTGCCCCCGTGGGTTTCCAAAGCGGTAACTCTTTATGGGAGTAGAAAGTCTCATCTTTCTCCCATAGAGTGGCTGGTGGTTTTGAACTGAAGACCTTACAGTTAGCAGTATAACCCATTATGCCACCAGGGATCTAAACCTATATTATCAGGCTGGAGAGCGTATCCTCCCAGAAGGACCCCTTTGAGTTTCCAAGGCTGTCAATCTGACTCAAACAGATTGCCTCATCTTTCCCCCACAGAACAGCTGGCGGTTTTGAACTACTAACCGTGGTTAACATCCCAGAAAGTCATCCACTACCCCTTCAATTCCAAGCTACAGTATAGCAAAAAAAAACAAAGCCCATTTTCTCTGCACTTGGTTTCACTTCACTGAGGGAAAGGTTCCAATTCATACTCAAGTGTGAGAGACCAACAGCAGTGTGATGTGTGAGTCTGGAGGAGAGAAGGCTGTGTGAGGGGTGCCAGGTGACGCAGGAAGCACATTGTGTGAGACTTGAGTTTGGGAATCAGATGACTGGATTTGATTTCTGCTGCCAATGAGCTGTGTGGGTGTACAAGATCTCTTAATCACTAGGAACCTCTGGTTTTTCCTTTATACAGTGGGGGAATCCGCCCTGCATTCACAGGGTTGTAAAGAGTCCATGACATTAACAAGGTCAAGGTACCTGGCTCCCTGCTGATCGCACAGGATGCTCTTGTTGTTAGTCGCCCACCCTCTCCTGAACTCCACTCAGGGCGACCTTGCCTATTACAGAGCCAACTGTATCAGTCTTGTGTCGTATTTATAACCTTGGATACGTTTGGAGAAACCCTGGTGGCATAGTGGGCTACGTGCTGAGCTGCAAGCCACAAGGTCAGTGGTTCAAACCCACCAGGTGCTCCAAAGGAGAAAAATGAGATTATTTGTTCCCATAAAGACTAAAAGTCTTGGAAATGCAAAGGGGCAGTTCTACCCTGTCCTATCGGTCCCTTTGAGTCAGAATCGAGTCAAGGGCAGTGAGATTTTAGTATGTGGCTTGTTTGAGTCTGTCGATGTCAGCAGGTGTCGGCAGCAGGTACCAGTCACTGTCAGTGGGATCTTTATTGAGTCGAACCCACGTGTTACCCCCTGCCCCCCTTGCACTGCATTTTAAAAGCCAGGCATGGAGGTGCCACTTACCTACCCGGGTGTTTGAGATACGCAGCTCCAGGTGGCTGGACAAACATGAAACCGCTTAAGCACAAGACTGACTGCAAATGGAAAGGTTGGCCGTTCACATCCACGGAGAGGCCTCAGACACTGGCGTGGCCATCTGCTCGAGGAAGGTCAGAGCTTTGAAAACCCAGCAGAGCTATGCGACACACGCGACTCCCCTGGGTCAGAATCAACTCCGTCAACAACCGGCAGGTGTGGAACCACCGCCACCATCACGGGGAGGTGCCGCCACCCCAAATCATTCCCTCGTGAGCCTTTGACCCTCCCCTGGCTCATGATGCATGTCAGTGTTTACTGAGGACCTGCTGTGAATGCTAGTGCTGCAGTGGTTAAGCATTCCGCAGCTAGTCGTCGATCCTTAGGGGGAAGGAGCGACGCTGGTCATCTGCAGCTTGGGAAATTCTATGGGGCAGTTCTACTCTGTCCTATAGGGTCGCTCTGAGTCGGCCAACACGATGGGTCTGGTTCTGCGTGGGGCGTTGGATTCCAGAAATCAAATGGAGAGGTGGGGTTTATCATCTCCCAGATGAAAAGAGGCAATACATGACATAACAACATAAATGACAATGTCCTAGAAACAGCTGGGCGATGGACGCCTTCAGAAGCAGGATTGTTGGTAGGTGGTGACTGGGGCTATTTCTGGAAGAGCAGGCGCTGCCCAACTGACCTCTGCACATTAGACAAAGGCTGCAAGTTAGTGAAAAGCCCCGTGAGTGGGAGCTGCTCAGAGAGGTGAAGGCAGTTGCTCAAGGTCACACAGCAAGTGGATGAGAAAGGTGGAATTCAAACCCAAGGCCGTGGACACCCAGACCGAGTACATTGTTCTTCAGAGCACAGGACCTGGGGCTGGGCCAGGGGTGTCGGGGACGGGAGGCAAGGCTGTGACCACAACTGTGTACCTAACTCATTGGCATCGAGTCAGTGTGGTAGATTTCTGAGAATGTAACTGTTCAGGAGAGTAAAAAGTCCAGTCTCTCCCGCAGAGCCGCTGGTGGTTTTGAATTGCTGACCGTGCGGATTGCAGCCCCATGCTTAACCACGACACCACCAGGGCTCCATAAGAGGCCTCCAGTGGCCTGTAGGGGTTTTGTAGTGACTTCACCCTGCCTAGACTCACTTTCCTTCTCTCCTAACCGGGACATTGGCCTTCTGCCTCATGCCCTCCTGTCCTGGACACCTGGCCCCACCAGCCCTCGGCTGGTCTCCACCTGGCCCTCCTGGACTTCCGCCTTCATAAAGACATAAACCAAGATTGTGTCATCAGATGAATGAGCTCCAACCCCCGCTCCCCCTTTTTTCCCTCCCACTTCTGCCCTCTCCTACCCCTTCTGGCCTCCCTCTCTCCTCCTATCCTCCCCCTCTCCCCACGGCAGGCTCTGACACAGAGTGTGCCCTTTAACTCAGCGGCATCCAGCTACTTCAGCTGGTGCTGGTCCGGCACAGGTGCAGGCATCCGGACCAGGGCTCCCTAAGCAGTCCCTGGAAACCAGGGCTCATTGGTAAAAGAGGGCATTGCTTCTTCCACAGCCTGAACACGCCAAAGGGGGTTCTTTTGAAATAAGCCAAGGTTTCCAAGCTGATGCAGCGGTCGCTAGGGAGACTGCTAGGACTATCTGTCACCCAGAGGTGGGCATTCAGACCTGCTGCTTCTACCTGCACACAGGCGCTTGCTGGGATGCTGAACAGCCCTGGGGTTGCCCCCCACCCCCGTGCCCGTGCCCGCGTGCCTGCACACACACACACACACACACACACACACACACACACACACACACACACAGCAGAACGCTTAAGCCTTTGATGCATGTGCTGCAGGCTTACAATCATATCGATGCCCAGTAAGGCGGTTAAGTACAGAAGCATTGCTTGCTCACTCTCTCCGAGGCCTGCAGCCCATAGTGCACAGGTTTAATCCAGTAAGATATGTTGACACATGCCTCTGCGGTCGGTGGGTAGCCGCAGGCAAGTTCTCTCGGTCACACAGGCTCTTCCTCTCGTGAGGGTCCTTCCAAAAATGAGGTCCCATCCAAACAGTGGTTTCTTGTGGGGGGAGGTCAGATGCGCAGGCATTCCCCTACTGAGGGCAATCAGTTGCCAGACTGCTGTCTCATCCCTTCACAGGGGTGGGCCTGCTCCCTGCCTCTGGGGACAATGGACAGGCTCCTGTAGGCAGAGTTTGCACCCTACTGATAATGGTTCCTATGGAGACCCAGAGACCACCCCCTAGACCACCCCCTCATTGCTGTGTAACCTATAGTGCAGCTCCTCCCTGTGATGTATGTCTCTACCTGTAATTAGTGGGCTGGCTTGCCCCCAAAAGGTATATAGGTGTGAGTCAGCAATAGAGCTCTCTCTGACTCTGAGCTCCTTGCTGCTCACTCCCTGGTCACTCCCCTCTCCCTTGTTCCCTTGCCCTCCTTCCCTTCCCCCTCTCTCCATGTGGACCACCAAGCTGGGCTGAGGTGAGCTATGGTATCATGTAATGTGTCTGACTGTATTATTGTAATATCTCTCATGCTCTTGATGACTTTAATATAATGCTTATATATCTCAACCGTACAATTGTGCATTACTGAACCCAGAAGTAGTATTACTGAATCCGAGTAGTACTAATAGTAGTATCAACGGGTGGGGGCTGGCACCCCACACCCCCCAGCGCCAATTTTTTATTTAATACTACAGTTTATGAAGGGATCTGCGGGGCCAGTGAGATTCAAGGCAGAGAGGTCAGCTCAGAGGTGATGGCAATTGTTTCGCTTTGTTGACCCCCAGGGATGATCGTGACATACCTTCCTGAAGAGTACAGGATGGCCAGGGGCTCGTTAAGACAACAGAAAAGTGCACTGGACAGAACAAGCCCCGGGACTTTGCACCGAGGGGTTTGTGTTTGCCATCATGACACTGTACCTCCCCATTCTTCCAGGGGAGCAGGGGCTGTCCTAGGAGAAGGTCATTGAAAAACCTGACCCCATCCACCCTCCAAAGGAGCCCTGGTGCTGTAGTGGTTCCGAGTTGGGCTGCAATCCGCATGGTCGGCTGTTCAAAACCACCAGCAGCTCTGCGGGAGAAAGACTGGGCTTTCTACTCCCATAAAGTTACAGTCTCGGAACCCCATCAGGGGTCACTGTTAAGTCAGCATCGACTCAATGGCAGTGAATGTGGTTGAGTTTTTTAATTGCCCGCCAGCCCTGACCTTGGCCCCTTCAGAGTTCTCTCTGAAGTTCCCAAACTCACAGGGCACTGCAAAGGAACAGGATTTGAACCCTTAGAGTTGATGTAGTGAAGAGGACAGCATGCTTCAAGGAAGGGTTAATAAAGAAATAAACAAGCGCACTGCGTGGAGTTGATTCCAATGCATAGCGACTCTATAGGACAGAGTAGACAGCCTACAACTCCTTACAGACAGTAACTCTGTACAGAAGCAGAAAGCCTCGTCTTTCTCCCACAGCGCAGCTGGTGGTTTCGAACTGCCGACCTTGCACTTAGCGGCCCAATGCGACGGCTGCACCACCAGGCCTCCTTTTGGAAAAGGGGCCTATAGGGAACAAAACAGTCCAAATCCTGCTCTTGTGGAGCTAGCATTCTCGAGGGACAAGGCAGACAGTAAGCATGGACTATGCCAGGTCAAAGGCAAACGGGGCAGAGGAGAGGGCGTTCAGAGTGCAGCGGGCAGCCATTTCTAAACAGGGTCCTCTGGCAGGTCTTCCCCTGCGTGAGTAAAGGAAGTACTAGCGTGCTTCCTTTGTGCACCTGGCATACTCCTGAAGAGTTAAGGATCGGTGAGATTTTTGCATATGAAATTGCATTTTCTATTCAACGTGGGCAAGACTTGCTGATTAACATGCAACAAAGCTCTAAACCTCAGTATCCTCGTAAGAAAAATGGATTTAATCATTCTTGCCCCAGCCAGCTTACAGGGCCACCAAGAGAGACTTGCAGAAGGAAATTATCATTTTGTGGGTGTACTTTGTAACATACAAAACGCTTTACTACACCAAAGTAATGTTTTTGTTGCTGTTTAAAATGAAGACATCGTTGGCAACGTAAATTACTAGCTCCAAAAAGAAATTCATGATCATTCAAATTTCCAGTGGGCTGGAACGAACATTCCGCTTGCATGTTTTCTGGGCAGGCGGGACCGCATCTTACTGAGTCGTCTGAGGCTCAGGGAGCACTTTGCTGCTGCTACGGACAGGGGAGACTTCTGACCGAGCACGGCTTTCATCATCTTCCTTTCCGGGCCCCAGTTAAACTCCAGGCCACTGCTGGCCTCGCCCTTGATCCATCTGCAATAGGAGCATGAGAAGGAAACTCCTCCCGTGTGGCGCCTTGCACCTTGTCACATTCTCCCGCCCAAACCCTGGGGAGTGTGAGGATCAGACTGGTGGATGTAGGTGGTCTCCCCACCCAAGGAAGAAGTTGCTTGTTTCACAGAAGGTCGCTCTTTGTACAGAGCCGTTGGAAGCAAACTCGAATGATTGCCACTTCGAAGGGAATTTTCTTGACTCAAATGACACCCTAGGCAGCCAGACGTACAGCAGGGCTCTCCGGGAAAGTGCTCGTGGCACTCAGAGGCGGTTTATCATTTAACCTGAGCCTGTCCCTAGGGACTGTCTGCAGGTTCCGCTTAACTGTAAGCATCTATGACAAGGTGTGTGTGTGTGTGTGTGTGTGTGTGTGTGTGTGTGTGTTTATAGTTATTTTTCTGATACTGTTTGTGGGGGATGAGATTATACTTAGGGCAGGCAGCAGGCTGCAAGATCAATAGCAAATGTATCTTCACCAGGTCTCCCCAAGGCCTTCAGACTAGCTAGTCCTCTCAGAAAGCCAACATCATCCACGTATGATCAACTGATAGATATCACTCGACATCTATGCTGACAAGGCCTCCTGCTAGGTATCATGAAGAAGACCCCAGGAGCTCTTATTCCAGTTGGAAATCTGTGAATAAAGGTTCAGGAGAGAGAAAAAAGGGGAGACTCGCTAACACTGTCCAGTCTCCTGCCCGGACCAAGCCACTTCAATGACATCGTCCCATTTAATCCTCGTTGCCCCAAAGTCACAGTATTGCACCTATTAATCTTATTTTATGGACGAGGATACAGAGAGGGGAGCAGCCAGATGGCTTGCTGAAGGTCAGACAGTTGCAACGTGTCCAGAAAGTATGAGTTTTGTGCCTGCTCCCTTCAGAGGTGGGGGCTAGGACAGGATTGAAAGTGGTCTTTCAAAACGGGCCTCCCCATTGATTGTGTCAGGAGTCAGCGCCGATTTTAGAAAACCAAGCCAAACGGCCTTTGGCTGTTACTTCCTTCACCTCGACCCCCTTACAGAGGCGAGCGAGAACCACTACCTCTCCAGGCAAGGTTTCTGTGCCCTTTCCTCTGGTCAAAGGGGATTTCTGAATACACCTTTGTGGGCCCTTCTGTCCTGGTCTCCACGCCATACCTCCTTCTCTTTCCTTCCTGGCAGCGTCCTCCCTTCCCCCACTGCCATCTTCCCACATTCTCTCAGCTTCTCATTCTCTCTCGCCTCTCCTCCCCTTGCACACACGAATCCAGACACACACCTTCCCACCACACACCCATATGCAAAATAAAATTAGAAAGACTGCCCCACTCTCAAGGTATTTAGGGAATGGAGATCTTTCATCAATATAGCCCAAACCAAGGTGCTCCAGGCTCACTCCCTCCCCAAGCCTGGGATCTGGACACAAAGCCTCTCTGAAGGGGAAAAGGCCACTTGTCCTTCCCTGGGGCCACCAGAGCTCAGCGCTACAGGAGGGGAAGCCCTGTCGGGCTGGCTTATCTGTGAGTCTGCTTTCAGGAGAGTAGAAGACTTCCTAGCCCCCTTCTTGTTGGGATGCATCCAGTCTCCTGCAGAGGAACCGGTGTCTGTTGATTCCCAGATAGAGGCTGATAAACATACGGCCCTCCTTCCAGGGATTGCTCCTGCTTTAATCAGCTGGTTGAAAGCAAGAAGCAATCATGTCTCTCTTGTGTTTACCTTCCTGGGGAGAAGGTGAGTTTCCTACGACAGCCCAGGAAACTAAGGACGGCAATGATGCCACTGTTTCTGCAGTCCATCTGGGTCCCACTCCACATTGCTGTCCCTGGCTTTGTGGCAGAACCCACCTCCAAACGATGGATTGGGGAAGAACAAGGGAGGCGAGGGTGAAGTTCTAGGCAGACGCTCTTGGTCTGTGTCTGCATACATGGATGGCTGTCTTCCCTCTCCCCAAGCGGAGCTCCCTCTGGGCCCCAGGGTGACACTGGGCTGGGTAGGAACCATGCATAGGAGCACTGGTGCCAGAACCGAGTTCAAGTTCAGTGTCTACCACCTACGGGCTGGGTGACCTGGGGCACCTGCCTTAGCCTCTCTGAGCTTCAACTTCCCATCTGTAAAATGGGAACCCTCCTGCTTCCCAGACCATGAGAGGCTGAACAAAACCGCTACCTGAGACAGAGCACAGTGCCTGGTGCACACAGTAAGCGCCTGATCGGGCGTCAGTGGTTAGGACGAGTGTCTGTGTTTGGGTGTGCATGTTCCACCCGTGGTCACTTAATCTTCACCTCAACACTTCGCAGAGGAAGTGGCGTCTAGGGTCACCCCATGGTGGATGGTGGCCACTCAAGCCCAGCCACATGGACACCAGGGTTTGGGTCTCAACCCCACTGGGCACAGTCCTCCTAGGAAGTGACCGGGGTCGTTAGGGGTGTCGCTTCTAGCGAGCTGCACGCCCACCCCCAGGTCGGTCTCCCCACCCCACTCCTCGCAGAGCTGAGAGCAGCCGTGGAGTGGAGGGAAGGGTCAGTGGATGACGGCTAAGGCATGGGCCTCAGCGCTGAATCCCCAGTGGGAACTGGGAGGATGAAGTCAGGCAGGGTGGCCCAGCCCGCTCCAGAGAAAGAGACCTGGGGGTGGGGTGAGGTGGGGGTGGCTGGGATGAGAGGGGTAGCCAGAGCACCGCCCCCAAGAGGGAAGGGAGGGGTGGCGGGGCTGGGGGTGCCCAGCTGCCATCCCCGCCGCCTGCTGGCCCCCGATCGCTGGCGCCCGAGTGGGAGGACGGCAGCTGCCCGCTCCCTCCTCCCCACACTCCCGCTACCTGCCCAGTCCCCGAAGCGCAGCGCGAGGAGGCAGCGAGCCCGCCGGGCCGAGCCCGCAACTTTGCCGCCTGCAGGAAGCGAGTGCCGGCACCCAGGGGTCCTCTTGCTAGCGGCCGAGCGCGGTGAGTCCCGCTCCCGGTCCTCTGCGGCGGGCCGGCGGCGGCCACCGGGCCGGCTGCCCAGGCGACCGGGAGGCGGTGGCCGAGCCGCCGGCGACTGCCGGCGCTGCCGGTCTCGCTGGGGCTCCCGTTGTGCCGCTCTCCGCCGCGGGCGCGGCGCCGCCGGTGCTGAACGGACAGCTCCCCGCGTGCCCGGGCCGCGGGCGTCCGGCGGCCTCGGCCGTCCGCTCCCCAGGGCAGGGCCCGGGCTGCGGCCGCCCGCCCGCCAAGCGCCCCTCACTCGCCTGGCCCCGGTCCTTCGCCTCCCCGGCGCCACGGCGCGTCTGGAGGCAGCTCCTGCGCCCCCCTGGCGACCAGCGCGGGGAAGACACTTGCTTCTCTGGAGCCCGGGGCGAAGGGCTCTCTGGGTGGGCAGTGCAGTGCCGCGGCGGCCCGGGGCGCAGGGGAGCGTGGTGCGAAGCTTCCAGCAGCCACCTCCGGGCGTGCTCGGTGCTGCGCCCCTGCTGCAGAGCCGAGCCCGCGCTCCGCCAGGAGGCCGCAGGTCCCCCTGGCATTGGCACCTGCAGAGGGGACTCCAAGGTGACCAGCCGCCCAGTCCGGATAGGGCAGCCTGGACGGAGGCCCTGTGGCATCGGCCCACCCTGGACTCAACCGCAACTTTCTCTTGCGCCTCTGGATGGCCGACTCCTTAGCCCCCGGAAAAGTTCTCCAGGGCACCCAGAACCCGCTATCCCGGGGGGCTGCCCAAGGTGGACAGGAACTGGGGCCGCGGGGGGACTAGGTGGGTGTGGGTGCGGCTGGGGTTGCCCTTTGAGGCGGGGGCTCCCTCTACGGAAAATCGTGTTTAGCATCCACTTATGCGCCCAGGGCTTGTCGGCCACTAAAGGGTCTCGTCGCCATGGGGGTTGTTTGGGTTTCTCCAGCCAGGAGGGCGGGCTGCGGGCGCGAAGGGAGTGGGGGGGTTAATTTCGTCGTCTCAAATGAAAACGCTCTTTGCAAAGCAATAGCCAGGGCAGCCGGCGTTGGAGAGATGAACTGACCACGACCTGCTGATACAGGTACCCCAGCTGCGCTCCCACCCCACCAGGAGCCTGAGCGAGTGTGTGAATACATTGATTGCTTTAATTGGTTGTTGTTGTTGTTGTTGATGTTTTAAGCCAGGCTGGCAGCGGCTGCGTGTGCATGTGTATACACTGACAGACACAGACAGAAACCCAGGCACATACAATTGCATGTACAGTAGTCAGGGACAAGGAGACACACAGACACAGACACAGACAGGCACACAGACACACACACAGACAGACACACACACCACGGGCCCACACGCACACATAGCCCCAAAGCAGGTACCTTGAGGCTTCTGCTGGGAGGGGAAGGGGCGATGACGTGGGACTTCCAGGAAGTCAAGGGGTACATTTCTTTTGCTTCCCCTATCCCACCCCAAATCCTGGGCCTTCTCTTGTGAAGGGGTTTTCAACCAGAAATCTCCAGCTGTCGTGGGCCAGTCTCAAGGCAGTAGGGAGAGGAGCTTCCGGCCTGCCCCAGCACCCGTCCCCTACTGGGAGCAAGCAAGGGCCACCCCCCTCCTGGTGCCTGATCCAGGGTGCCAAGGATGTGAGACACGCCCCCCCCCCCCCAGGCGCTGGCACCCTCTAGCAGGGCCTGGCCCATGGGGGCGGGGTGTCTCACGCCTGCTGGCACCCTAGAGAGGCAGGAAAGGTGATTGGGTGGGAAGCTTGGGGGCATGGACTTGCAAGAGGCTTGGACCCTGGGGTGTGGCCTGAGGAGCAGGTGAGGACGAGGACACCCCGACAGGACACCGTGGTCAGTCTCCCTCTCGCCCCGGCCTGCAGGCATGTAACCGAGGATGCTGGCCCTGCGGCTGCTGAACGTGGTGGCCCCTGCCTACTTCTTGTGCATCTCGCTGGTGACCCTGGTGTTGCAGCTCTTCCTCTTCCTGCCCAGCATGCCCGAGGACCCGGGGGCCCGCCCGCTCTTCTCGCCCGCCCTGCTCCACGGGGCCTTCTTCCTCTTCCTCTCTGCCAACGCCCTGGGCAATTACGTCCTGGTCATCCAGAACTCCCCGGACGACCTGGGCGCCTGCCAGGAGATCTCGGTCAGGCAGGCACCATGCCCCCCGCCCAGCACCCACTTCTGCCGCGTGTGCGCCAGGGTCACCCTGAGGCATGACCACCACTGTTTCTTCACGGGCAACTGCATCGGCAGCAGGAATATGCGCAACTTCATCCTGTTCTGCCTCTACACGTCGCTGGCCTGCCTCTATTCCATGGTGGCCGGCGTGGCCCACATCTCCACGGTCCTGTCCATCTCCTTCGCCCACCCACTGGCCTTCCTCACACTCCTTCCCACCTCCATCAGCCAGTTCTTCTCCGGTGAGTGACCTGGGCAGGCGGGGTAGGCCCTATTCACCCCCACCTCTCCCGGCTTGCTTTAGCCAAGGTAAACACAAGATACCCAGTTTAAAGTGGAATTTCAGATCAACTAATGTACGATAGAGTGTAATGGTGTTCCATGCACTATCTGGGACAGCCAAACCCATTGCTGTCAGCCCATTCTGACTCCAAGCGGGCCTCTGGTACCTCTCAGGCTGGAATCTTCAGAGTAGACTGCCGCAGCTTTCTCCCATGGGTCCAATCACCTACCTTTCTGTTAGCAGCCACGTCCTTAATCACTGCACTGCACCATCGGGCCCCTGTTTGAGTCACTGCATGAGGATCCATTGCCCCTCTGAAATACGCATTGATCTGGGGGTGGCTGAATTTGATCTGGTGAGCGCTTCCCCACTCCCTCCCCATCTACTGTCTCCTCCTCAGTCTCTCCTGTTCATTTGCTCATAGAACCTTGGAGATAGATGCAGGCAGCCCACCTCCTTTGGGCCAATTGGAGCTGGGTGCTGGCCATCCCTCTGTATCTCCACCTGACATTTGCCCATGCTCTGACTGCTCCTTTGTCTGGCCCCCACTCCTGTTCCCACATTCCCCAAGGTTCAACATGGTGCCAGGCCAGCCCCAGCTAGAGGTGAAGTTCACCCCCCCCCAACCCCCTGACCCTCCCTGGCCCTCCTGAAGCCTTCAAATGGCTCAGAGCAGGAGGTACTTAGGCTGAGCAGCAGGCATGGTTAGTAGCTTTCTCGACACCCCAAAGAGCTGTGGGGGCCATGGGGAGCGGGCGCCAGGAGGGCCAGAGACCTACATGTGCCAGGCATGTCAGCTCCCATGCAGGTGCTCAGCAGGGCGCCTCAGTGAGGTCCCACTGGATGCCTGGTGGCAGTCCTTGCCTTGAAATTTGCCCCTATCTCATTCCCTTCTACTCCTTTCTCACCTTGGCCTTTGACTCTGACTGACCAAAGGCTTGTCTCACAATAGGTTGTGTGTGTGTGTGTTGTGTGTGTGTAATGGATACCCCATTTCCCAGAGGAGGAAACTGAGGCTTGGACAGAAGTCAAATGCTGGCCTCAGTTCATTCAACTGAGTGGCAGCGCCTGGCCTGCTCAGAGATTGTCATACCACAGGAGTGTGCGCCCTCCCGTGAGGACCCTTCAGGGACAAAGACAGACAGGCGGCAACCAGCTGCACTAAGACCCAGGGTTATCTTGATTTGTCTTGGCAGGCCATTCCTAACACCCAACTCTGCGCTCTGGGGAAAGCCAGCAGGGTTGGTGTCTGTGGGGGCTGGCACAGTTTTCTTCAGCCCAGTCCTGCCCAGGCAGAGAGCGGTTGCGCCTTGTGGCAGCGAGAACACAGGAACCCGGGGAGGCCCCAGCTCTGGGGGCTGCCTGAGGGATGGTGGCTGAGCCGGGCCCAGAACTCACAGCTCTGGAGCCTTCTGTATCTGGGTGCTGGCACAGGAGGCTGCGGGGACTAAAATAACCAGGACGGGGGAGGGTGGCCGGGTGGGCTAGGGGGTGGGGTGTGAGCACAGGCAGGTGGAGGGTTGAGGAGAGCCAGGAAACCTGGTTAAACTTCCTGATCCAAGTAATTTCATTGCACAAACCGGGCGGTTGCAAAGGAAGGGTCTTACAATGATTTGATTCATGGTGCACCTGGGCCTGAGGCCTGCCCATATGTGCCAGGTTTGGGGCCCAGGAAAGAAAGGAAGAAGGGCTTCTCACTGATGAGAGAACAGAGCCAGGCTGTGGCTGCTGGGGCGGGGGTATGGGGGAAGGACAGGCCCCTGCTCAGCAGAAGGAGGGAGTCCCACAATCCTTCAACACCAGGAAAAGGAGACCAAGGTTCCTAATCTCATCTGCCTCCCCTGCCAGCATTTCTCCTCTCTCCTCCCCTTACCCAGATACCCTGCCTGCCCAGCTTCCCCCACCCGCCTCCTCCCATTCTCAATCCAAATGGCTGAGCGCATACCTCCTCTCTTCTACCTGCCCAGGAGGATGGGTGGGCAAGGAGGAATAAGAAGGCACAAGGGATTGATAGGAATCAAGTATCCCCAGCTCAGGTACTGCCCTGGAGTTTAGAGCAGCTGTCAACCTCTGGGGTGGCTGTGAACTTGGGCCCTGGGAGCCAGATGTGGGAAGGGGTCTTTGAAAGTCAGGTGGCTGCTGGTCACTGGCCCTTGGCTGATGCCAAAGAGGCCGAGGCCTGCCAAGTGAGGTTTTAGAAGTGTCTTCCCCTCTGGCTTTGTGTGGCCAGTTCTAGTTGTGTCGTCCCCTTTCCGAAATGGAGATGAGGCCATCTGACCTATAGCATGGTGCTTGGATAAGTGCAGGCCAGTGGGAGGGCAGGGGGACTCGGATTTGATAAACATCTCTGATGCGGGCCCCACTTATGTGCCCTCATCTCATCCCGTCCTCATGGCAAGCCTGGGAGCTGGGTCGTTTTAAAGATGAAGGGCCAAGGCTCAGCAAGGAAGGTTGCTTCCCAGCCACCCAGCTGCCATGATTCCAACCTGAGATGGGGACTCCTGGCTGCCGCTCTCCAACGCTGGGGCTCGTTCCACTGCACCACACTGCCTCTCCAGGGCGCTTGATGGAGCTGCTTCCTGAGGAATGAGGGAGGGAGGGGGCACATCTTTCAGCCCCTAGGTGCTTTAAAGATGGGGGGCCTCGGTCTGCCAGAGGATGGCGGAGTCTTTCCGGCCCTTTCGGAAGAGCCTGTGGCTTTCCAAAAGAAGCCCAGAGCTTATTAAATAGTTCAGAGGCACCGAGGCAGCAGGCTAGGCAACTTCAAACACTCTGAGAGAAAGCAGGTCCCCGAATAGGCTTTTCGTAGCTGTTGCCCGGGGCCAGAAAAGGGCGTGAGGTCTTCCTCGTGTCTTGATTTAGTACCAAGAGAGACGTCTGTGGGAACAGCCCCAGCAGAGCAGCTCAGCCCCTGGGGTTGAGTTGCCAGGCAGGCCCCCGACTGACAGCTCAGATGTCTCACGTGCCCACTCGTGCTCGGACAACTGCGCCCTGTCAACATTCCTCCGTCCTGCACATGGCACCCCAGATGGCCTGTGCTGACCAGGGACATTCGGGTCCCAGGCAGGGGCAGACCAGTGTGAGCCCTGCCCTGCTGCTGCCCACTCCACCCCACCCCCATATCTATAGAGGGGCAGCTCTACCCATCAGCTGCTTAAGCAGCCTGGGGCCGCTCAGTTTATTTGTCTCCAGCGTTGCCAGGAGAAACCTGCTGCGAACCAGCAAACCCGAGCGGGCCTGCACCCTCCCTGGCTGCTCGCTGGACAGGTTTTAAAAACCCAGCCCTCCAAGGTCAGGGAATTGGAGCCCAGAGCCAGCCGGGAAGATATGGGCTGGGGGAAGCTGGGGGAGGGAGGGACCTCCTGGAGATTTGCAGGAGCACATGAGGTGGGAAAGGTGGGATCTCTAGAGCAGATGGGCAGGAAAGGAAGGAAAGAGGGATTTTTTTTTAGTCCTCTCCTGGGTCCGATGTCTGGTTGTGAGCGGGTCAAGCTCAATGTCTTTCCCATGGCTGCCCAAGTTGTAGCTGGGAGCTGTAGAGCTCTGCACCCGAGGGATGAGAAGGGGGCTGCTGGTCAGTTTCAGGTGATAACTGCGGGTCCCTGCTGGTCCTGCTAGGTGGTCCTCAGCAGAGAGCACTGCTCTGAGTGTGACCCAAAATGGGGGTGGGGATTAGCCCCCAGTCTCCTTGCCTTACACACCCTATGAAATCAATATTGGCATGCCCTTTAAACAGATGAGCACACTTCCAAGTGCAAACTTGGTGTGATCTGGCCTCTCTGACCCCCGCGCGAGAACTCTACCCCTTGGTGGATGTTTCAGCCCAGCTGTGGAGAATGCTTGTTGGGGGGGTGGGGGGGTGTTTCCGGGGAAGTCCTTCCCAAGGCAGGGAGTGAGACTTCGTGACCTGGTGGGGGTGTTTTCTAGCCTTAAAGCTCTAGCAAACTCCGACTGATGGGACAGCTTTGGCCTTATGCTCAGGTGGCGATGCCCGACGTCCCCTTGTTAATATGAATGACTACGTTATTCTCTGAGCTGGTGCTGAGCACTGCCCTGGAAGCTGACCGGTCATTCCTGATGCGTCGTCCCTGCCCTCCATCATGTGGTCCCTTTGCTGAATCCTCCCAGGCCCTACTTTCAGCTGCACAGGGACAAGTTGCACTAGCTGAGGCCGCTGCCCAGAGCCCAGCTCACATGGATATCCCTGTCGGACTCCCCTGGAACGTCCACATTTCAGGAGAATCAGGCCACCCCTGGGTACAACCCCTGGGAGCTGTGGGCTCCCACCGTTGGGCTCAGCACTTCCCCGGCTCTGGGAGCCAGCAGCCCCGGGGAGAAGTTCTGGTCACTGGGTCCACCCTTTCCTCTCCCTGCCTGCAGCGCTTGGGTTGCTACAAAATGTAGCTTCCATCTCATTACTCCTTAATCTCCCTCCTTCCCAGAGGGAAGCGCCTGCCTGGATAGCGGTTCCTACGTGGCCTGGGTATAAAGCAGGTCTGGTGTGTGTCCCTCCCCCTGCAGGAGCTGTCCTCGGTTCTGAAATGTTCATCATTCTCATGCTCTACCTTTGGTTTGCCATCGGCCTGGCCTGCGCTGGCTTCTGCTGCCACCAGCTGCTGCTGATTCTCCGGGGACAGACCCGGCACCAGGTGCGAAAGGGGGTGGAGGTGCGGGCTCGGCCCTGGCGCAAGAACCTGCAGGAGGTCTTCGGGAAGAGGTGGCTGCTGGGCCTGCTGGTGCCCATGTTCAACGTCGGAAACGAGGGCTCCAAGCAATGGGACAAGTAGCCTGCCCAGCCATCCCCACCACCACCCCTCTCTCTGTGTCTCCACTCCTCCCAAACATAAGATCATGTCCTCACCCCCCACCCCGAATCCACCTATGACCCACAGCAACATCGGGCTGGGAAGGGTCCAGCGTCCAGCCAGGGGCTGTGACTGCCGAGAACCTGGTCGACTGGTGGATGGTGAGGCGGAGGGAAAATGACCTGCTGGGCACGGCCAGCTTTCCAATGAGGAGCCAGCGAGATGGCTGCTAACTGCTAAGATACCCCTGCTTCTGTCTCTCCCCTTGGAGGGTCCCGCTTTCCCCCTGCCTACCTCAGCCACTCGCTCCCAAGTCTGATGGCCCCGCTGCTGTCTGCTAGGATGCTTCCCCTCTGCTGCCATACTGAGACTGGGGAGGGGGGGGCGGCGTGGAATCCTGCTCCTGGCAGGACGCTCTCCTGGGCCTTGAGGCCAGCAAAGGGGGCTTAGAATCACCACTCATCAGAGCCTGGGGAGGATGGAAAAGGATGGGTGTGGCCTCGCCCCCCCCTGTGGAATTGTGCACAGTGGAGGGAAAGAGGGGATAGCTAGCCTGCCCACCCACTCGCCTCTCAGTCAAGTGGTACAGCCCCTTCTCTGGGAGCTGGGAGTCAACTGTCCCCTGTCCATCTGCCCAAGCAGCTGCCCCAGCCCAGTTCAGAACCCGGTCAAACACTCTTCTGGCTTTTGGCCCTGGCATTCCTCCAACCTTTCCTGTGGGTCTCCACACACCCCTCCCGCCCCCCCCAGGTCTTTGTAGGAAGGAGGGAGAGGAAGAGGGGAAGCTCAGAGAAATGAGGCATGTGACTGCATTGCCATATAGAAGGGAAGGAGATGTGTGTGTGTGTGTGTGTGTGTGTCAGAGAGTAGGAGAGCGAGGAGTGGGCGGAGCATGGTCTCAACACAGAGAGGGAGGAGAGGGTCATGCAGAGGCTGGACCCTTGGGCATTGAGGAGAAGAGCAAAGAGGCTAGTTTCAGCCCTGTGTAAAGGACGTGCAGCACTGATGGCTCGGTGTTGGAACGGCTGCCCAGGGAGGTAGTATGGCCCAGTGCCCACCACTGGAGGCATCCCAGCAGGGACTGGGCTGCCATCTGCCAAACATGCCTGGCAAGGGGATTTCTGCCCAGGGTCAGCTCGACAAGCTCCAAGATCCTACCTGCTCTGCCATTCTGGTCTGGCATCCTCTTGGCAATTCCAGGCCCCAGGGCGAGACCTGCAGAGCTGCCTGTGAGTTAGCTGGTCCACGGTGTGAAGTGAATGTTCAGGACACCCCCCCACCCCCTGCCACTGAGGCAGGAGTCAGGAGGAGCTGGCCAGCGGGGAGGCTAAGGGGGTGGTGGAGGGGGCTAGGATTTGAGAACGGGAGACGGAGCCCTGTCAGGGTCAGATGGGGGCAGTGGTGGGGAGGAGACACAAGAAGAAAGTCAGACTCAACTTTGAGGGGGACCTGGGGGATGGGGGAGAGCAGCACACAGGTGTGTCATGGTCAGACTGCCCCCCTCATCTGATGCATTGACTGGGGGGCTGTCATGGGCTCCGGGGCTCTGGGACCTTGGGATTCTGAGTGAGTGGGGACAACAAGTGCACCACAGCTGGCCTGGGCCCCGAGGCCAGTGTGCCGTTCCCTCTAATGCCCACGGTGCCGTAGCGTCAGCAAAGGTCACAATGGCCCAGTAGTTACGGCAGACCACCCTGTGTGTTGGTGAGCCAAGGGGGGGGGAGGACCTCGCCCATCCTGCCACCACACCTGAGGGCTAAGGGCTTGATCCCTTCCACGTCCTGCAAGCACATAGTCACCTGCCCTCCCAGCTTCATCTGCTGTGTGTGCATCTCGAGATGGGCTTCCACACCAGTGTAAGCACCCGTGGGGTGACTTCCACCCCTGGGAAAGTGGTCACTCAGTCATCCTGTCATGCTGGTCAGCAGGGGTCATGTGGGAGACTGAGGCAGAAGATAACTGGAGTGGGGCCCTTGCTGCTGCTCAGTGAGCCTCCATGGAGGAGCTATGGGGGCTTGCCCACCCTGATTCTGACCCTGCTGAAGCACCCTGTGCCCAATGGGGAGGGGGGAGGGGGTCCAGGAAACCAGGCCTTGGTCTTCTCTTGGCCCCAGAGCTCAAGTTTGGAAGCCAGCCCCGCCATGCCCAGCCTCTTGGAGGCTCATCCCTGGGGGGCCAACATGAGGGGGGTGGAGTCGGCTCCTGATCTGTCAATGCCAGGGACGGAGATGGAGTGGGGCGTGATGGTAGGGATGCTGGGGTGTGGGACTTTGGACAGATGGCCCTGTATTGCTGATGAAGAGCATTAATAAAATATGTGGTTTTAAAGCGGATTTGATGTGATCATACGGGCACTGTGATTGGTCTCAGGGCCGGGCCTCGCTGGAAGGAGCTGATGCAGACACCCGATGGTTGCTAAAATATTTAATGTAAGTATCAAAAATACTTCTGTCACAGTTGACGAATGTCCCATCCTGCCCCAACTGTGCCTGGCCCTCCCCTGGAGCCCTGGCTTACCTCACCATCCTGCAACTGAAGGGTTAATGCTAGGCAGTGGCCGGGTTGGCAGAGGTCTTGGGTGCTGGGATCCATTGACCCAGGGCACCAGGGTGGAATGCCTACCCGGGGCCTGTGTTTCCTCCTCCTCCTCCTCTTCCTCCTCATGTCTGAGGGCAGAGGGGGGAGAGAATGAAGATAGGGTCCATCTGTGCCTCAGTCCAAGCTGCCCTCTCCTCCCCTACAGCATCTGAGACCTTGGGCTGGGGGCTCAGTGGGAGGGGGTGGAGCCTGCAAGTAGGCGTGGTCTCTGACAGGGTCTGAGCTGAGGGAAGGCCCAACGGGCTGCTTCTGTATGAATTGCCCAAGAGCCCAGAGCCCAGGCCAGTGTTTTGCTGATCTGCATTCCCTGAGCACAGCCCACCAGGGAGCACCAGGGGTGAGGAGGGTGGTGGGATGGACAGAGCTCTGGTGGCTTCTACAGCACACTCCACTGAAAAGACACCACGCCCGGCTTGTTCCCCACTGCCTCCCAGTGCATAGAGTAGGAGCTCACGGAGTACTTACTGGTCGACTGAGTGCACGGGGTTGGGGCTCATTCGCTCACTACCTCTGGTTCCCTGATGTGCCCAGACTAGAGAAGGGCTGGGGCGGCCCTTCCAGTCAGGAGGGATTTCTGGCAAGTGCACGAAAGGTGATCGGAGCTGGGGAGAGCTCATCCAGTGGCCGGGACCAGAAGCTCCACCTGTGCCGGGCTGGAAGGTGGATGGGGTGTCAGCAAGTAGCCATGGTCAGAGCAGCTGTCTGGGGAGAGGGGGCAGGCCTGGAGCCTCAGGCGTGTCACTGTCACGGAGAGACAGGCAGACAGGACCTAAAGCCGAGAGCTGGGGCCCAAGCAAAAGGGGCCTTGAAGGCCAAGCGAAGGAACCTATAACTTGAGTCTAGCCACACAAGGAGTCTGAGCAGGGGAGGGGCACAGTCAGAGTTAGATTTCAGACCATGAAGCCTTACAGGACAGACGGGAAGTGGTCCAGGCTAGAAACTGAGGGTCCAGCTGAGAGAGCGGCCTGGCTGTGGTCTGAGGGAGACCTAGTGAAGGCCCGGGGGGCGGGGTGGGGGGGGGTCATGGCGAGCCTTGTCCCTGTCATTAGCCCGGTGGTGGGCAGCTGCTGCTGCATTCTTAAGTAGTCACTCTGCCACTTGGCATGGAGGGAGGGACATCTGCAGGCCAGACTTGGAAGCACAACTCCAAAGCAAAGCTGGGGTACAGTCCTCTGCTTGTGGCAGTAGTGGCCATGGATGGATCTTCCAGGCTGGGTGGGCCTCGCTCACCCCCTTCAGCATTCCCATTGGCTAGCATCACACCTAAGGAGCATGCACTGCCTCATCCCGGAGTTCAGGAACCAAAGGACCCTTGGGACGAGGACACACCTGAGGATGCTAGATACCACGTCTCCTTCTGTTACAAAGAAGGCCTTCTTTAAGCCTGACTCTTCCCCAGGGACGTGATGCCCTTGTCACTGTACCTGCTCTGGCTCCTCTCTGCACCCTCTGTCCTCCAACTGGCCTGCCTGAAGCCCACCTTCCTCCTGCCTCGGGGGTGCTGTGAAGGAGGCTGGGAGGCACCCAGTCTTGTTTTCCAAATCTTCACTCTCTGAAATCACCCTGAGCATGCTCCGACTCCGTTGCTCCACACCCTTCAGTATTACCCGACTGCCTAAGATCTGAACACCCACACTCTTTTTTTTTTACACCCACACTCTTAGCCGGGACTTCAAGACCCTTCTCATGGAAAGAAGAGTAGGGGATGGGGAGGGTACAAGGAGGCAGGTTCCTGCCTTGTCTGAACCACGCCGGAGACGAGAGGCTGACCTTGGACAGGCTCCCAGCCGGGTGAGCTTGTGGTAGAGGCAGGGGTGTCTGGGTAGCTCTGCCCTTCCAGATGTGGGGGGTGGGTGAATGGCGGGGGGCGGGTGGAGGCGCCTCTGCCCTGGTTCTTTTCTGTGGGTGGTGCTGGCCCAGCTCCTCCATTCATTCCACAAACATTCATCGATGCCAACTTGATGGCGGGCATGAAGCCAGGAACCAGGAATGCAAAGATGAATGAGACCCGGTCGCTGACCTCAGGGAGCTCACGGACAAAACCCAGTAGTTCCTGGTGCCTGAGAGCGGCGTGCTGGGTAAGGAAACGCAAGGCATGCAGGAACTGGGAGCAGAGCACTCACTGGGTCGTGGATGGACTGGCGGGAGGGGGGGCAGTGGGGGGGGAGGGAGAACGCAACCCCTGGCCGAGGCAGGAGAATAGGAGTGGGCCAGGGTTCTCAGGAGGAACCATGGAGAGGTGCAGCCAGCTGACAGATTGACTGCTAACCAAAAGGCTGTCAGTTCAAACTCACTGCCAGGCTCCTCAGAGTAAAGGCCTGGTGATCTGCTGCTAAAAGCTTGCAGCCACGAAAACCCTTTGGCGTGCTCTCCTACTGTGTGCCGTGCGGGTCGGCCTGGTGGTTTCTGGGAAACAGCCTGGATTGAAGAGTGATTAAGGGCCAGTCTGCATCCTGCAGTCGCAGTAGGGGTTTTAGCTCTCAGGGCAGCTGGACAAGATGGTTCTCCACAGACCCTGCCTCCACCTTCTGATCACTTCTCAAAGGCCTGCCTCACGCCAGTTGATGTGCGTCCCTCGTGGGCGAGTGAAGTGTGAGTGGGTGTTGAGCTTTCCTAACCAATCCACAGGATGGCAGCCAAAAGCAGAGAGAGTCTCACTCATTTCCCAGGGGGTTAGCCAGCGTGCGTGCGTGCGTGCGTGCGTGCGTGCGTGCGCTGCAGAGCTCAGCTGGGAACCTGGAGGGCCCAAGACCTCTCATTGAGCCAAACAAGAGGCTTCAGGGAGTGCCCGTCAACCTTTCTTCTAGCACATTCCCAACTGATAGGACTGGAGGGAGCCATTCCTACCAAAACGACTGCCAGGAGCTGCCAGTCAATGTAGGAAGTGACCTTCCATGATATAGGATTGCCCATGGCCTCTCTGTAGCCCAGTGCTCTGGTGTGCCTCCTGCAGCCTCGGTCTCTTCCGGTCCCCCCCCCCTGTACCTCACTTCTCCCCAGGACCATTCTCCAGCCTGTCTAGTTTCCTGGGGAATGTTTCAGCCCACACCCACCAGCTCTCTGACTCCCCTGCTGTTGTGTGGGTGCTTGCTGTCTGCTAACTCCACTGCAAACCCTGGGGGGCAGGGGTAGAGATGGAGGGTGCTCTCCTGGGTGGGCATGGGTCCTGTTGCCACACTTCCACAGGAAGCGTCCTTTGTCACTCTCACCCCATCCGTCCCTGATTCCTCAGAGCAGCCTCACTGGAACCGCTGTCTTCTCAAACCCACTGCCATTGAGTGGGGACCCTACAGAGGAGGGGGAACTGCCCCTCTGGGCTTCTCAGACTGGAACTCTTTCTGGGACTAGAAAGCCTCATCTTTCTCCAGTGGAGGGTCAGGTGGTTTCAAACCGAGGATCTTGCAGGTAGCAGCCCAGCACTTACCCGGTGGCATCACCAGGGCTCCTGCCTGGTTTATTATGACTCCTGTTTTCCAGATGAAGGTGCTGAACCACAGAAAAATGTCTGCAGCATCCTGCTAGGAAGTGGCAGCGCTGGGATTCAAACCCAGGCTTGTGTTTTCAACCTGCACGCCAGGCTGTGGGGTGTTGCAGACACCAACAAATGTGCTGGGCCGCACTAGCCTTTTGTCATCGGCAACTAACCCGGAGGCTCTTGCTTCGAGCACATTCAGCAGTTCTGCGGAAGAAAGGCCTGGCAAACTGCTACTGTAGGGATGATCGCCGAGAAAAAATTCTATGGGGCTTCCCATTGTCACCATGAATTAGAGTTGGCTCTCAACACCAGGCTTCTTGGTAGACACCCCATAAACTTCCTGCTGAAAATTAGCAAGGGAGCCAGCTTTCATTCACTCGTTTATTCAGTCAAGACATTCACTGAGCACCCACTCTGGCCTCCCTGGGTGGCTGCACACAGTTAAGTGCTTGGCTACTAGCCGAAAGACTGGTAGTTCAAACCCACCGCGAGGTGCTGCAGGAGCAAGACCTGGTGGTGTGCTTCTGAGAGATCACAGAGTGAAGCCCAGCTCTGCTCTGACATACATGGGCTCACCATGAGTCCGAGTCAGTCAGATGGCCGCTGGTTGCACAACAGAACAGGTACTGGGGCTCTGGAGAAAGGAACTAGACTTGGCCTTCGTCTTCACAGGGCAGACAGCGCTGCAGAATCAAGCAGACTCTGCAGGTGAAGACAGGCTGGCCTCAGGACCGGAGAGGTGTAGCCAACTCCCTTCCACTGATGACTGCCGGCAGGTTGCCCTAGATCAGTGGTTCTCAAACTTCCTAATGCCGCGACCCTTTCATACAGTTCTTCATGTGGTGGTGAGCCCCCAACCATAAAATTATTTTCATTACTACTTCATCACTGTCATTTTGCTACTGCGATGAATCGGGCGACCCCTGTGAAAGGGTCTCTTGACCCCCAAAGGGGTCTGGATCCACAGGTTGAGAACCACTGCCCTATATAAAGCCACATGTGAAGGCTGGGCGCCTGTGAAGGCCTGGGGGCAGTCCAGGTGGAACCCCTACCCTACGGCTCAAAGATAAGACTGAGCTGAGTCAAGAGGCCACAGCTATTTCGGAGCTGCCACCCCCTGTGCAGGGACAAGGAGCCTGCAGAAGGGACCAGCGTCATCCACGCCCTGAAGAACAGGGCAGGGTGGCACCAAATGACCCTAAAACGACATGGGCTCTGAGGAGATAAAGATTTGTCCTCCCCACTGAGAAGTGGCCTGCGTGCAGAGATCCAGGCAGGGAGCAAGGCACTGGCCTGGAACCATCCAGAGAAGAGATGGTTGCTTGTGCACTAAGTCTCCGTCCCAGCATCCCTGTCCCCAAGTCCTTGCCCCCTGGCCAGCTTGTGACCCTAGAATCCCACCATCATTTTCTCCTTAAAACACCTGAAGCATTCTGTCCCTCAAAGGCCCTAGTTTCAAATTCTGGGAGGGAGTTGCCACGGACAGCTCGAATTTGCCTCTTTTCCTGCCTGACCACCGTGCTGCTGAGAGTGGAGCCCAAAGAGGGTGTGTTTGAATAGAGGGGAGGGGAGAGCAGAGCCCCAGGCAAGAGATGGGGGTAGGGGGAGCTGCCAAGCAGTGGGAGGTGCATGAGAAGAATATTTAAATGAAAAAAGGCTTTCTTAGGGAATAGTCACTATTGTTTTTTTTTATTACAAAAAAGGGCCATGAGACTGGACCCCAGGCACGGGGCAGGAGCAGGGCCCAGGTGCTCAGGATGGAGTCTATGAGTCCCTCCCATGAGTTTCTTCTGGAAAGACCACGGGATCGTGAGTCCACACAGCTCAGTGGTCCCTGCTGAGTCCCCTTGTGGCCCGGGCAAGTCTTGGGATCCCAGGTGCACCCTTTAGTCTTAGTTTGACACTCTGGCCTGCAGGGGCAGATGGACTCCAGACTGTGTGTTGCCGTGCAGGATAGAGTCCAGGCGTGACAGCCTTCTGCTTTGCAACACACCACACCTCACTGTGCCCCCCCCACCCAGCTCCTTGCATGCTTCCCCCACCTGCTCCGCCCTCTGGTGCCTTGTTTATGGGCCCTGAAGGCCAGCCTTCCCACCTTCCTTCCACAGGGCACAAGCGCCTGGCAGTGTGCTGTGCTCCGGAAAGCCGACTCAGGGTACACACAGTGAGGGTCTGGTCTCAGGTGGACACGCAGGGGTGGGGACTGGCACCCGCTGCCTTCGAGGGGGCCAAGCCAGCAAGGGAAGGGCGGTGCCTGCTTTTAGGACGGCATGAGGGGCTGCTCCCTGAGCGCAGAGAGAAGCCCGGAGGAGGGCAGCCGAGCTCCCCCCTCCACCCCCTGGCACCGGCGCTAGACCGAGAATTGCCCCCGCGGGTGCTGGTAGTTGACTCCAAAGATGCGCCCTCCCCGAGCGCGCGTCGCCCGGACCGCACCTCCGCGGCGCGGGTCCCCAGGCCAGCCCTGGGCACCCAGCGGCGCGAGGCTGCGCTTCCCTGGGCTCGCCGCCAGGACCCGCTGCTGTGCCTCGGGACCGCCGGGAGAGGGCGCGGCCGAGCCGCCGCGCCGGGTCCGCACCCCGGGGTGTCCCCTTCTTTCTCAGCGCCAGCCAAGGAGGCAGGGGTACAGACCTAGGGGGACAACAGAGCCTGGGGCTAGAGGGCTGCTGAGTGGTTTTTGTTTTTTGCCTTGCTGACCACCGGAGGTGGGGGACAGGGGCAGCAGGGCAAGATGGGGGGCAGGGCGGGGGCAGACTTGCTCACTCTTCTTACAGTGGTTTGACCCATGTTGCATGGGCCTGACTTTGAAGCGGGGCTGGTGGCCAGGGAGGGAGAGGATGTGGCAGCCATGGCTTTCCGAGGGCACTCCCAGCCGGAGCTTCTCCTGGTACGTGTACACACACACACACACACACACACACACACACACACACACACACACACACGAGCTTCTCCTGGTACGTGTACACACACACACACACACACACACACACACACACACACACACACACACACACGAGCTTCTCCTGGTACGTGTACACCCACCACCACCACCAACCACCACCACCCACCACCCACCACCACCACCACCACCACCACCACCACCCACCATCCCACCATCTGCTAGTACTTTCTTTGTCCCCATAAACCCGTTCTCGGCCTCAGACTATGCTGGTGCCCTATGCGGAAATGCTTAGTAAGGGATCATGAAAAAGTGGACTCCTCACCCTTCTCCAACAAAAAGGCAACTGGTTTGAGCCCCAGCCCCGACCCCCAACCCCCAAGTGAATTCTCCGTGCAGGGATCCTATAGGACAGAGTAGAATCACTCCATAGGATTTCCAAGGCTGTAAATCTTCCCAGAAGCTGACTGCACACCTTTCTGCCTCCAACCTAACCCACCTTGCCACCAGGGCTCCTTTGCCCGGGCTTCTCGTATGGCCGGGCCTCAGCAAGGTTTGTGACTGGGTGATGGGTGTGTTCTTGTTTGTCCAGTGGGGTGCTCATAGCTGAGAGGGGCGTGGGGATTACACACCTGGCCCACTGGGAGCAGGTGCCAACGTTCAGCAACCTTGAAAGCCTGTGGGCAGCACCTGTGAGTTCTGGTTAAAGGGCAGGCTTGGGACCAGCAGGACTGGGTGGGCCCTGTGAATTTTAGTGGTTGCTGTTGCCTCTGGTTGGGGGTCACCCTTAGGGTGGGAAGGAAGAGGAGAAGGAGGTTGTTGTTGTTGGGCCAGGTGTGAGGTGACAGGGTGGCGCAGGCAACCCACATTTCTGATTTCTCTGTAGCTGCCCCACCCACTGGCTGTCCAGCTCTAGAGAGGGGTGGGGCCTGGGACACTTGGCAGGCTTGCTACAGGGCGTGTCCTTAGGAGGGGTTCTGTTCTGGGTGCAGCAGGGTGTCAGAGGCAGGCAGGGAGCTGGGCTGGTTTGCTGCCATGGTCTGGGCACGCTGGTGGAGGGCTGGCCTTGCAGGGACCCAGCTCAGCAGGCCTCCTCTCCCCAACCCCCAGCCCAGGGAGTGGTTCGCCTGCAGTAACCACCCTATGGTTACTATTGATGTACTCAGCTCTTTACAAGGCAAACCTGAAGTGCTGGTGGGCAGTGGATTACACTTTGGGCTGCCCCCTGTGGGTTGGAACCTACTCTTGCGGTTGATACCTGCTTGCCTCTGCCCCTGCAGGTCTCAGGGTCAGTGTGACAGTGAGGCTTACCTAAGCCCCCGAGGTCCATGGCAGGACGTCAATATTGGCGAGCTTAAGCAGAAGCTACACTGACCCCAACAAGGGCCATCAGCAGGACGGACCTGCCCTCTGTGCTTGGCAGACACTGCGCTGGTCTCCAGGTGAAGGTCTGTGGCAACCCCTCCCAGAGCAGGTCTGCCGGTGCCATGTTTCCAACCTGTCTGTGTTGCCTTTGGGTCATTCTCTGCACCACGCTACTGCACACTCAGTATGGCGTGAACATGGTTTTTATGTGCGCTGGGGAATTTAGAAGGAAGACCCAGTGTAGCTGGCTTCAGTGGGACATCCACTTTATTGCTCAGGTCTGGGACCGAACCCGAACTATCTTCCAGGTCTGCCTCTATCAGTAAGTTCCTAGTGGGAAGCTTCTCAGCACGACCTCCCAAGACCTCACGAATAAGCACGCACAGCACCTCTAAACACACCTTGGCCAGACAAGCATCAAGTATTAGATCCTCCTTTAAAATAGCAAGCAGCTTTCACCTAGGTTGGCCTGGCCCCTCCTGCCCTGCTGGAGTGTAGGGGACAGGAGAGAAAGCACGCTGCCCCAACCTGTGCCTCCGCTGTGGGACCCTGGTGTGGCCTGCGGTTCATGGCCCTTCCTCTGTGGGTTTAAACACTCACTAACATCTCCTGAGCTGTTTGGGGACAAGAACCAAACACACACACACAAAACCCCAAACTCACTGCCTTTGGGTCAGTGCCGACTCCTAGCGACCCTGGGAGTCGGAAGTCCAGTCGTTCGCTAGAGGAACTGCTGGGCATTTCAAACTGCAGACCACGAGCAGAGCGTGGGACATCCCGATTCCAGCCGCACTGCCTGGAGCTGCTGCAGGGCCCACTGAGGCTTGTAGGCCCCCTTCCCCAAGCGTCTTCTCTTCTCCTGACTTTGGGGGGATTTAATAACTGTGGGCATTGTGCTTTCCACCTAGCTCTCAGCAGGGAGGCTGGAGCAGGGCCCAGTTTTCCTGGCTCTCATTCCAGCAGCTCTCAGCTGCTGTCCACCCAGGCACAGGGCAGGCCCCGCTGTCCTGCACAGCAGGCAAGGGCCTGTGGGTTGCTCCAGGCC
>NW_022103915.1:28310419-28344942 GCF_000313985.2 Echinops telfairi
GGGGGGGGGGTCCTCTACACACTTCCCGTGAGCTGAGACTTGGTAGAACGTCTTAATTGTCCCCAGGAAAGCGCCACCCTTGATGGGCTCAGAGCCATCCATCCCTGGTGGACACTGGGGCAGCCTTCCTCAGTGAGCAACCTCCAAACACCGGGGAGCCATCACCTCACCCCAATCTCAGGATGCCCAGGGAGCAACAGGACTCGCCCCGCTCTGGGGCAAAGGAAACCCAGGCAGCACCGACTGCTTGCTGCAGCCTCTTCCTCACCACTCACTTTGGCCCCTTCAGGCCAACCTCCTGTCATCTCTAATCTCTCTTCCTGGGTGGAGAGTGACCCAGGAGGAAGACCTCACGGAGCGGGCGCCACAGCATCTGCCTAGTCTGTGACTCTCAAAGATGCTGACTCATAGCGACACTCTGAGGGTTTTTCAAGACCGCAACTGTTTGGAAAACCCAGTCTTTCCCCTGCCGAGCTGCTGGCGGTTTCGCACTGCCGACCACGGGGATCACAGCCCAACGTGTAACCACTACCTCACCAGGGCTCCTACTAGTCTGCCTAGTTACCGTGAACAAAGGTTAAGTTCCACCCTGAGACTCCTTGTGGTGCATGCAGAGACCCCATCCCCGGTTACGCAAGTGACTTACTTTCTAAAACATCAAGGCAGCTCCGTCCTTCACCTCTGAGGAAAGGAAAGAGCTGCCTGGAACTGACTGACCAGGGAAGTGAGGCTCCAACTCCTAAATACTGTCCTTTTTGGGGAATAAGGACTCTTGGGTTCAAAGTTGTCTTTCATCTGGGCAGTAGTAAACCTGGGCCAAGAGCCCCTGTGGCACAGTGGTTGTGCTGGGCTGCTAACCGGAAGGTCAGTGGTTGACCAGGAGGGCAAGGGTTCAAATGTACCACTTGCCCCACAGGAGAAAGAGGTGGCCGTCTGCTGCTTCCGGAAAGGTCCACAGCCTTGGCCACGCTAGGGCGGCAGTTCTGCTCTGTCCTACATACAGGGTGACTCAGAGCCAGAACTGTCTCCATGCCAGTAGGTGGTGGGTAGTGAAACCCTATTCAGCTTCAATCGCATCATCATCAGAAAGGCTGTCAGTGCTGGGGGGCTAGGTGCTTCTAACCCCCCAGTGACAAGCTGAAAGTGTGGCAAACATAGTAACCTAAAGCCAGCTGGCCTGACCACCACTCGCACTGGCTTCTCAGCCCCACGGGTATCTCTGTTCACTCGCAACATGCTAGAGCAGAGAACCTGAGAGAGCCAGAGTTTGGGAAGTGAGCCCGGTGCTGAAAACAGGTCTCCAGACCCCTCATGGGCACTGCCCAGCAGGTGGTCCTCGAGGGACAAGCTTCTCCAGGGGTCTTTCAAGGGGCTCAAGTGACTGGGTTTTCCTCAGGCTCCTGGGATCCACTCTGTGTGATGTCCACTTTCTGCACCCCCACTTCGGAGGGTAGGGTGGCCCTCTGAGCTTCAGGAGGGGCCTTCTCTGCCCATCCTTACCCAGCGTTATTTCCTTTGACTCTCGGAAGGCGCACAGCTGTGGTTGGTTGCCACTTAGGAAACTGTGTCGGGCAGAAATAGTGCTCTAAGAATTGGACTGTGGCACCTCCCCCACTCTCAAGCCTTTGAATGGGGACCCGGTTTTTATTTTCCCCTGGGGCCAGACTGTCCTGGGGGCAGGGGAGGATGCCCCCTGAGGAGACTCACTGAGAAGTTTGCATGTGTCCTTAAACTTCTATGAATGTGTTCAGATCTGATGTACAAGACCAGGGGGGGGGGTCTTCTCTCAACTCTCCCCACCTACCCAAAGGACACTTCTTTCTGAGACGCCAGGGGACACTGCCTGCATTTCTTCAATTCACACCATGAGCGTCTCAGTATCTGACCCAAAACGTCCTCAGTGACGTGACCTAAAGCCAAGCCAAATGTTAACCGTGCCCTCACTCAGGGTTTGTAGCAAGCACGCAGTGACAATGTCATTTCCAAGTCAGTGACTTTTATTTCTCGGATATTTCACAGTCATCAGTTGCTACAAAACTTCACACTTCTCAAAAGAATTCACATTTGGTAAATAATGTCTACCCTACAGAACCCATGGCTGAGAACACATTCCGCCTGTGCATGAGAGCTACTTTTCTGCCGATGGCGCCGCAGCAGGGAAAGGAAATCAGATGATGGCATGACCGACAAAAAGCAGCGAGCGTTAATAAGTTACAAACGTCATTCAACTCCATACCTATAACCAATTCAATCAGCAGCTTTTTCTAGATGCGTTTCAACACTGCCAACAAAATCTGCCAAAAGTTCTCCTCAGAGTTAGTCTGAGGTAAGAATGGCTTCTCACTTCAGGAAGGGGCAGCTCTGCCACAGTACTTCACACCAGACCACATCACGCATGCCAAAACCATAACTACTTACAGCCGCGTGCACGCGTGCGGCGGCGAGCTCTCTGGTCCATGCCCAGGTCCCTCCATCGGATGAGCTGGCTTCAGACCTCAGTGGGTCCCTTCTTCCAAGATCCAGTGTCTGTCTCTTTGGCCTCGTCTAATTACAGCTCCCCTATGCAAGGACCACCAGGCGGACAGCTGAGACGGGCTCCCAGCACTAAGCTGCAAGATCCGAGAGGTCAGTGGGGAGAGCTCTGCATCTCCCTGCCTCTCAGCAGTGGGGACCCAGGGTGGCTTTCAGCCAGGAGGCGGGCAGCTCCTCAGAGGGGTTTGCCAGCAGAATAAATTTGGTTCTCTGCGTCTTCTGATTTTTGACACTCAGCAAGACACATGAGAGGTGCCCAGGCTATTCTGAAGGCACCTGTCTCTCTCTAGCTTTGCTGCCAAGCAGATTCTGCCAAAAGGAAGCTTCCTAGCACGGTGCACAGAACGCAGCTGCGTGCCCACCAACGCGGGGGGAACAGGAGCGGACGAGAGGCCCATGGAAGGGTGCCGGGTCTGGGAAGGACACGCTCGCTCTGGTTTTCACACTTCCCTCAGAAAGCACGCGGCAGGTCCTAGTTCTACACAGATCATGGGCGTCTAAAGATTTAGTTGCGTTTAATTCTAAATCAGTCTCTGCCAAGTCATACACGTTTGAAACCCTGTCAGTTTTTAAAGTGATGCTAGCATTCTAACTACCTAATAAATAGGATGAGTCCCTGGGTGGTTCTGACGATGAAGGCATCCCAGCTGCTAAGCAAGAGGGTGGAGGTTGGAGCCCACCCAGAGGCACCCGGGAACAAAGGCCATCTCCAAAAAGCCCTGCAAATGTACTGCCACTGAGCCGGTGCTGACTCATGGTGACACCCCCCACCCCCACCCCGGGCAGGGTGAAGGCAGACAACCTCCTCTTGCTCCTGTGCAGGGGCTGGTGGGTTCCAGTGGCTGGCCATGTGGTCAGCAGTCCAACACAATGTCACCAGGGCTCCTTCCTGACAATCTATTTCTAGAACACTCGACCACAGAAATCCTTACGCAGCATGAGTCGGGGTATGCCACAGGGTCACTGTGAGTCCACATCAGCTCAGGGGCAGCTGGTGAGTGACTACGACCATTAGCCTGTGGCCTTCACAAGACCTCGTCAACAGCATTTTCCTTGTGTTGCACTAAACACACTCATTTGTCAAGTGGAAAGAGTTTCAAGCAGGGGCAGTTTTTACAGGAGAGTTTGAATCTCATCACATTTCTAGGTGAACGGTGAATAGCCGACCCAGGTCCCTTTGCCTGTGACCATGCCGGGGCACACAGAACCTCTGGCTGTGGAAAGCAGCAAGCTCTCTGTAGGCCGATCTCAGGTTGACTGCATTGCCTGGGAGGATCAGCCACTGAGAGCCTACCAGCTCTCCTGTTTCGGAGAAACTAGGGGGCAGGGGGGCAGAGAGTTACCTCACACACACTACACTCTGCAGGACCATGCAAATTGCCTTTAAGGTGCTAGCCAAAAGACAGACCCTGCTGTTGCAAATGAAGAAAAATGCAGAAAGGACCAGGATCTTCCAGCTCCGGACCAAAGGTGCTGGCCAGGGATCTGCTTCCTTCGGATTCCCCGGAGAAAAAGGCAAGCTAGCGAATAAAACCCCAGAAAGCACTGAATGGATTCTTCTCATTCCCGAGAAGTCTGAAGACCCTAGCCTGGCAGCGCGGGCTTGTGGAGAGCAGGTGAGGCCACTGGTGTGCCCCTCCGCTCGGCTCCCACGAGGAAGAAAACGAAGTCTCTGAGGTCCAGCTGGGTCCAGCTGGCACGAGCCGAGGCACGCAGACACACCGGCTCTGAGCTGTGACCACGTCTCTCTCTGTTCCTGTCCACGGCCCTGCACCCTAACTCCCGGTCGGAGGAGAACCACCCACCCCAGTACTCTCTCCTGTGATGCCCCACACCCCACCTCAGTGCCTGCTCCGGACTCACAGTGACCCCACAGGGCAGGGCAGAAACACCCGTGGGTTTTCAAGTCTAACTCTTTACAGAAACAGAGAGCCCAGTCTTCATCCCATGTGGAGCCTGCAGGTGGCAGCTCCACATGTAACCATTTCTCCACCACGGACGAAGGACTGGAGGACACTCGGAGCCTGAGGTCGAGAGGAGCACAGGCATATGGCATCTGTGCACACACCCAGGGGAAGACAGCAGCCAGCCAGGTGCTAGCCCCTTGACATTGAGAAGTTCGTACTCGTCCTTTGGGAAGCAGGAGTAGACAGTGGCAAGAATGAAAAGAATCACTCAAGTAACAGGACAGTAGCGCTCAGTGCTACGCGTCTGGGTGATCTGAGAGAGCGTCTAGGTCACTGCCTGCACGGCCGGCCCTGGGGGTGAGGGACGCCTGCAGCTTGGCCCAGGCCTGAGGAGCCCTGCTCTTGGCAGCCTCAATAAACAGCTGCGTCTGCTCCTTGAGCTGGTCCAGCTCTGCCTGAGTGGCCTGGTTCTGCCGAATCAGCTCCTTGGTTTTCAGGGTGATCTCCAGAAGGCCGGACCTGTGCAGGACCACCAGTGTGTTCTGGAAGCGCCGGTGTCTGCTCTGCCTCTGCTCAGGAAAGAGCTCTGGGCTGCGGCACAGGTGCTCGGTGGCCCACAGTGGGGAGCTGTAACTAGCGGGCAGTGGGGACAGTGGGGAGCTGCTCTCAACGCCATGCAGGGTGCTGTCGGAAGCACAGACAGGACTGGCCGGGGCAGCAAAGGTCAGGCTGGGTGCTTTAGCCACGTGGCTGCTGGACACGGGCTGAAGAGTCTGTGGGCTCCCCCCAGCCACCAGGGAGGGCACGCCCTGCGGCGCAGAGTCCTCTGAGAGCTTGGCACTGGGCAGTGCTGGAGGTGAGGGGCTGGGCGGCTCGCTGCGAGACCCTCTGGGCCCTGGGCCCCCTGTGCAGAATTTCTTCTGCGCCACACCCTCCCCTCGCTCCTCTGGGCTCGGGGGCAGGCCCCTTTTGCCCGGGTGTGGGGCTATCTTGGTGTAGGAATTGAGAATAGGCAGGTAGTTCCTGGAGTCTGCCTTTTTCTCCCCAGTGTGGCCAGGGCTGATGGGGGAGGGTGCAGGTGGGCGCAGGAGCAGGAGCTGGGGCTGTGCTGAGATCACTTCAAAGGAGGGCTGGACTGTCCAGGACTGCAGCTGGGTCGAGCCGCTGCCCTGAAACAGAGGAGAGAACGGCACACTGCTTATCACCTGTGGGGCGACCCAGGGGCAGAGCAGATCCTGGATGAAGCCCACCCCCAACCCCAGGGCAGAGCTGCCGCCACCTCCAGGCAAAGAAGAGGCTTCCAAGTCCATTTGTGTCCACAGCACAAACTTAAACGCCAAAACCCCTCGTCGATTGCTGAAGAAATCACATAGTTAAGACCATGCCTGTGCCAATAAAGATATGGGTAGTAAGACATCCTGCATGGATTAAACCCTCAGACCTAGTGGGCTCTACACCAGACTACCTGCACCTGGTTACACCTGGGGCCTTCCAGCTGAAAGCAGCTTTTGATTCTGAGGTACAGCTTTGTGGGAGTTTACAGGTCTGCTGGTAAGGCACTGGTGCCTGGCCGTCAGGCAACCTCTCAAACTCATCCCTGCTGTCGAGTGTGGGGTGGGTGCCACAGCTCACGCTGTGTGAGGTTCTCCTTCTTAACAGCCCACATTGACTTACTGTTTCCCTTCACCAATGGGACACCGAGACTTGGAAAGTAAAAAGAACCCACTTCAAGTCCCTGAGCAACTAAGCGATGGAGCTGGGCCCCCGTACTTCGATTCGGACACCCAGCTCAACCACCCCGCTGTACTCAGGACGGCCCTACAGTACAGGGTGGAACTGCCCCTCTGAGTTTCCCAGACGGAGTCAAAGCTACATCCTTCCTTCTCCTGAGAAATGTTTGGTAGTTTGATTGCAGCCCCACCCATCATTCCCTATGCCACCAGGGCTCTTCATTCTTCCACTCTACACTTGTATTTTTCAAGCTGTTTCAGATGGAAAATCAATAAAGAAGGCCCCAGTACTTGTCTCCAATTATTTACAAGCCAGTCCAATTCTAGCCAGGGCCCAAAGAGCTCAGTGTAGAGGAGGCCGGGCAGAGGAAGTCTGACAGAGGTTCTAGATATGCTACCTAGTCTAGATAATCTCATGGGCTCGTTTATGTGAAGAGAGCTGTGGTCGGTCACAGACATACCACTTCACACAGTGCAGCTTCTTGGATGTCAGGCTTAGGAACTACAGGCCAATTACACTCCATCTCCTGTACAAGGGTGGGGGCGTCTGAGGTGTGTTTTCAAACCCTCTTGTGAGGGTTTAGCCCTTAGGAGGCACGCTTTCCCGGTAAAAGGAGCTGCAAATCCCCAGGGCACAGTCCAGCCTTGCTCAGCTCAAGTCGGGAGCAAAACTTCAGGCTGCCTCCCAAACCAGACTCCTGCCCTCAGGCTGACCCTCAAGGCAAGCAGAGGCAAAACCACTCAATCACTTCCCCACGGTGATTTTCCTGGATCGGTCTTCAAATGCCGCTCCTGTGCCCACTCTCCTGATGGAGACTAGTCTGTTTATTCTAATGAAGTGATGATGGGTTTTCCAGGTTGCCTCATTCATTCGGACAGCACTCAGGGGAGGAGTCAGAAAGCACGTTAGACTTCCTGAGGCTAGGTAACGGTGCAGGACAGGTCTAGTGATAGAACTGGAATCAGTTCAGAGAGAAACACCTACAGCCACGAGGCGTCACGCCACAGGCAGAGATTTTTAAAGGCAGGGTGTCATTTTAAATGCAGAGTGCGCTGGATCCTATGGAGTTAAGATGAAACAAAACCAACCCTAGCCCATTCCTTGAGGTCAGCCTGAACCCAGGCTTCCTGAGGGAGCCGCAGCCTTCCTGGCTGGCCTCCCGTCGGGGAGAAGGCAGCTCTGCTGGAAAAGCCTACTGACTCCTGAACTGTGGGCTCTTCTCTGCTTCTAGTGCCGCCAGTCTAGCCTACACAAAGAAGGGACAAACAGGCAGCACTGAGATGACACAACAAGGGACCAGGGAGCAAAGTGGGGAGAGACAAGCAGCAGAAAGAGGGGGAGGGGCCTGGGGTGCGTGTCTATTTCCTGTGATCTTTTTTTTTTGCCGGCAAAAACCTTCACTGTTGTTTCCTAACTCACCAGGTACTTTGTTTCTGCGGTTTCTTCTTTTAAAAAATGTTTAATTGGCCTATAATGCATGTCATACAATTTAATGGTTTAATCATAATTCAGAAGAGTTCAGCAATCGTCACCACAATCAACATTCGACATTTTCCTCTTGTCCTCGTTGTTAGCCTCCTTTGCCACGTCCTTATGTCACTACTAATCCAGTTGACCTACCCTAGATGCCACACACAGAAAATCATGCAGCACACACACCGGAAGCAAACAAAAAACGCCCCCAGTGACCACCAAACCTCAACTGAAAAGAAAGCAGACAATATTAAAAACGGAAACAACTTTAAAGTGGGTCAGAAGGGAGATCAAATTATAAGGTATTGCATTTTAACGACATTTGCTATCACTGACTTTATAATGCTCTCTCTGTCTGATAGCAAGGCCATTCAAATCCCTCAACTATGGTCAGAGAGGATTCACCGGAGGCTCAATTGATGAGGAGCCCCTGCAAATGAATTTTGGGCTTCCACTGTCTTCCCGATGCTTCTGCAAACCAGGTGTCCACAATTTAAGCTTGGCTATCATTCCCTCCTTCAGATTTGGATTTTTCTATTTACAAGCCTCGGCTCACACAGGTTGGTGTGATTCCTCCATGTGGACTTAGTTGATGCCTCACTTAAGATGACTACCTGTTTGAAGATACGCCTTCAAGACCCCAGACACTATACTTTCTGATAACCGGGCACGATCTAGTTCTTTATCACACTTTTCTATAGTACCCACATCTTCAGTGATCTCTTCATGAGGACGGGTATGGAGTAGGGCCACATCATAAGAACGCATTATTCTTGATTGGGGCTAGAATTAGGTGTGAGCCCAAAATCTCCTCATACATTTAGGGTTTATATCTGTCTCTGGTTCACTTTGGAGACACTGTTGTCGTTTTATGATAGAGAACATTACAAAGCATCCCTGGGGCATAAGGTGATTCTAATGATTGTGCCATTAATTTAGCCAATGATACAGAATTGAAAATACTGTGAGAAAAGGAGTTTCTGCAGTTTCTAACCAGCCTGTGTTCCTCAGCAAGAGTGTAATTAGTTTCCTGTCCAAAGACACCCACATCCTTCTCACCTTGTTCTAACCCTGTCAAGTGGAAGGTCAACTACACCACCCCAGAGTCTCCAGAGCTCATCGGGGCCCATGAAAAAGCGAGCTGGGAAGTATTTTCAGGTGAAAGGTTATTTGGTTTAGATCAGTATTTTCTGTCCTCATGTAATCAGGCTCCTAGGACTGTGCTCTCCGTTTCCTACACTGGAGCTTAGCTTAGACGTTCTTCTGAAGCTCCCTTCCTTTCTGTATCTCAACAATGATCGCATAATTTGCAAAGCTGTGCAATCCAGCCTGAGGCAGCCTCGTTTTCAGCTTTGCAGTGCTGCTGTGTGAGATCACTAGTACAGCTGGGACCTGAACCACAGCATTTCTTTGTCGCTAAGAAAACGCTCAGCACGTGACAGAGGAACGTGGTCATGACCTGGAGCTCTGAAGCAAATGCATGCAGCCTCATTTCTGAACTCCCAGGGCCATTCCGATCAAAAAGAGGCTCTCTACTTCTGCCCTCAACACTGCCCTACGTGAGACCGCCCTCCTGAAGGGACATTTGCACTTGGTCCCTTGATGTATGATGGGTGTACTTTGGGGTCCCTCTGGACACACAGCGGAAACAGAAATAAAGTGGCCCCTGTTCCCCAAATGGGGTACCTGTCCCGTACTCATTGTTAAGGCAGAGCCTGTAGCTGGTGGAGCACTCTCCCCCAGGACAGGAAGTGCACATCCGAGTGGCTCTAGCAGGTGCTCTCCCTGACAGAGAGTGAGCTCGTCTACAGGGCATGCCCAGAAACGTTACTCTGCCTACCTGTTTGACCAGCACATTCTTCATGACGACCATGGGGGACAGGGCAGGGTAGGCACCATGTCCCGTCTTGGAGCTCAGCCTCCGCCGGTCTTCTTGGCTCCAGCCTAAGACACCCAGCATGTCCTCAGTCTCCATCTGCTCGGCCGAGCTCAGGCATTCTGAGCTCCCATCTGCTGGGCAGAAGAATGGTTAGTTCACTTGGGCCCTGGGCCAAGGGCTCTTAGCCTGGCTCCCAGGGGGCCAGGGGCCCCTGCAACTGAATGCAGTGTTTATAAAGTGTGCTTTTGTGACAGTTCTTGAGATATTTTCTGCTCATTCGCCAGTGTCTGAACAAGATCCTAAACTCTCCTCTGAGCCCCCCGGGGTGAGAATCACTGCCCTGGGCCAGCGTGGCTTCTGTTTAGAGCTCGGGCAGCCAGAGGCCTGTGTTAGTGGGGTTTATGGAAAGGAGTCACCACCAGTCTACCAGGTGATGGCTTCCCATTGGTTCCTTCCTTGCAAGAATCTGTGATTGGTGAGGATGGGGAGTGTGTGACCCAGGGCAGGCATAAGACCTTTGGAAGCTCTATGCGCACGATGTAGTAGTAGTAGTAGTAACAATAATCACTGCCTTCAAGTCGATGCCGAGTTACAGCAACCAATAGGACAGGTGGAACTGCCTTTGTGGGTTTCCGAGACTGCAATCTCATCTTTCTCCTGCAGAGAGGCTAGTGATTTTGAACTGCACACTTTGCAGTTAGCAGCCTGTGTGCAGCCACTTAGCTACCAGGGCTCAATAATAATAAACCGCCACATTTGATAACTATGCTAAAATCAAAGTTACTTCTTTTTAAAGTTTCTAATTGTAAAATTCAGAATAAGTTCATCAAAGCTGAAGTTTAAAATGGGTCTTTGTCTGTCATTCCCCTACATTCCCATCCTTGTAGGTCCTCCTCTGTCAGGCTCCTAAGTACATGCTGGGGGGGCCTACTGGGGGGCCTCCTGCACATAGGTGAGAACAAGATTCTCTCCAGGAATTCCAAGGTGAACAAGAGAAGGCTGCCCTCTGTAAATTCATACACAGAGGACCCAACTTAGCAACGTGCTGGAAGAGGCTGCTATAAGCATGCTCAGAGGAGCCTGGGAATATCCTAAATGCGCATCAGGATTCTGGAGTGAGAGGCAGGACTGGCATGTGAGTGTCATTTACATATGTGTGACTGTCAGCCCTTGTTCCGCTGCTCCGCACTACATTACAAGAAGACTGTAACCAGAGCGAAAAGGGCAGGAGCAGCCAAAAAGCACAGACAGGGCCCTCCGCAAGATGGATTGACATGGTGGCTGCAAACATGGGCGCCAGCATAAGAACAACTGGAGGGCGGTGGGTTCTGTTGCACAGGGAGTCACCATGAGTCAGAACCAGCTCGGCGCCGGCACCCAACCGCCACCACCTCCCGCAATGGAGAAGCGGGTCAGAATCCCAGTGAAGCTCTGTGGAAATGACAGCTGTTAACCACAGCCTCTCTCCTCCCCGCCTAGCACACTGCACATACCTACCGTGAGTGGTGCTGAAGGCCAGGCAGTTTTGCACAGCATCGAAGCAAGCAAGGAAGAGTGCTCATCTAGTTAAGCACCTTTAGGCCAGAGACATTGGACCCCGAACCAACCACACATACCTAGTAGCCGGGTCTGGTTTCTAGAGCCATTCTGTACAAAGACAAAGCAGGGTGCCTGGAGAAATGGCTGATCCCAAGCCTCTGGAGGGAAGGTGGTGTCCCATCAAGCAAGGAAGAGCTCCAGCACTCGGGGACATGCCCAAAAGACAGCGCATCCAGCTAGAAGGAGTTCCACTGGCCAAATGGAGGACCATTTAAGTATCAACAAGAATAATGACTGATGAATTAGAGAAGAATTAATGACTCCCTAACGATACTAGGAAAGGGAGTGGGGGCAGGAGGAGTGAGAGGCCCTCTTGACGGGAGAATGACAGCAAGTGAAGGTGTGAGGGATGGGTGCATGAGTCTCAGTTTCAGGAGGGATCAGCAGGATGTGCAAAGCACTGGAGAAGAGGGTTTGTTGGGGAACGGGATTGTCACCCAGCCTCAAAGTATGCATCCTGCAGTGTTTACACACCACAAAGAGGACGGGGTGCTTTCAAACAAGGAAATCGAGTGATCGAATGGCGCATCACCCAAAATCAGAGCAACGTATTCTTGTCAACAATGTCTCTCGGATCCAAATAGTATGGGGAACTCGCCAGACTGTGGGACATTCTGTCAACCAACGGGCCGGAGTCATGCAGGGAGTCAATGTCGCGGGGAAATGGAGGGAAAGATGGGCACTTGTTCTAGAGTAAATACGACTGAAAAGATAGCACGACGCCATAGAACCTACAGTCAACTGGATCTTGAACCCAAAGCAGACAGCAAGACAAAGAGCTATGACAGGCACTCATGGAAAAATCTGAATATGGTCCGTGTCTAGTGATAACTGTTGAAGTTCTTGGTCATGATAATAACATTGTAGTTATATAGAAGAATGTCCTTGCTTATAAGAGATACATGCTGAAATATTCCAGGGTGAAAAAGCAACTTACTTTCAGATGATTCAGTCAACATATAAGAGGGCTTCAAAATGTTTTATGGAAAATGAAATGAGAAGACATGGAATTTCCCACAAACTTTTTAAAGCCCCCTCATACACTCTTCACTTGTTGGCATGATCAGGTTCCAGATATAGAGTCAATATGCAGAAATGGAGGATGACTACATTATCACACAGCTGCCAGGTTCTATCATTACATAACTGTCAGACCACTGAGAATCATGGCCCAGCCGCGTTGGCACATAACCTTATCCATACTGCCAGTATTACTCTCACTTCACAATGGTGCATTCACTGCTGCCATACGTAAGTCATTGATGTGTAAGATGGTCGGACAGTACTTTTTTACTATCCTAAATGTGAAATCTGATAATGAGAGGGTCACTATGTAAGGAGTAGGTGTACGTTGTCTGTGCACGTTACAAGAATGCAAATAGTAAAACCAGGGGCCCTGAGTGCTGCCTGGGGCATTCGCTCCATTTGCTGTAAAGTCACTGCCTTCCAGTCCATCCCAGTTTCATGGTGACTTTGTAGGACAGAGTGGAACCGCTCTGTAGGGTTTCCAAGACTGTAAATCTTTATGAGAGCAGGTAGTCTCATCTTTCCCCTGTGGAGCAACTGCTGGGTTTGAATTGTCAACCTTGTGGTGAATAGCCCAATGCTTAACCCGTTGCATGACCAGTGTTCCCTTAAATTTTCTGTAGATCTGAAATTTTCCAAAGTACAAAGTTGAGAAATAATTAAAAACAGACTCACTTGGTTTTGTCTGGAATGATAACTAAGAAACAAGGCGTGGCAGGGGCATTCCCGGGACCTAATGAGCTCTAATTATTTTTAATACCATCTTATATCTCCAGAGTACAATACTACTTAGTGTACTTTTACACAAAGGATACGGACACCATCAGAAGTATCCAGCCCGTATGATAATGTACAGTCTCAAAGTGGTAGGAGGAGTAATGTCAATAGTGATGGGGCTAATGAGTGATAAGACTATGGGTAATTTTTGTACTTTTTAAAACTTCTGGTTTTCTACAATGGGCTGTATTACCTCCATAATATGGAAAACAGATTGGAAAAGCTTTGCTATTAACAAAAAAACAAGCAAAACCTAACCTAGGCCTGCAATGTTTCTTAAACCTGCCGGATCACACCAATCACCAGACTTGTATCAAACCAGACTCCAGGTCTTCCTTCAAACCTTCTTAAGCAAATTAGCCACTGCCTTGCCAGTTGGGAAAGCCTTGCCAAGAAATGAACAGGAAGGCGCCCCCACCCCACCCTCACCCCTTGCCTGGCTACAGCCGGCCTGCCCTTCTCAGGGCTGCCTAACACTGAGTAGGGACAACTAACTAATTCCTCTTGTTCTAATCCCTCAGCCAGTGCCATGTTCCTCCCTGAGCAACAATCTATTTATAATTAGGCCTCTCAGGCAGCACGTCTGGCAGAAAACATACCAACCCAAGGAGAGAGCTCTTGTTTCCTGACAGCTGCGCTTCTCACCCTAAATGAGGAAGCTGGATCTAGGCTCAGTGAGCATGGATAGATAGCTTCAGTCTTCCCTCGGGGTGGGCTCCACTCTCAGGGAGCTGATCCAGCCGGAATTCCCCACTGTAGACACTACTAGAACCTCGTCAAAGCCACTGTCCTGAGATCTAGAAATAGAAGCGTCTCAGACAAAAGGAAGAGGTTCACTGGGTGTGCCTTTACTACTCTGGGATAAGGTTTAAGACCCAGTATTAGGGCGGTTATTCTGCTCTCGTCTCAGGCGCTCAGGTCTGGAACTGGGCCAGTTAGCTCATAGTTCAAACTCAACTCACAGATCCTGGGGGGAAGCAGTATGAGGGAAGGGGAGTCTACATTCAGCAAGACTACTTTCTATTCAAAGTTTTCTTTTTAGTTTTTTAAATTACTTTATTTATAACATAGTAGGGATTACATGGGATATTCAAAGTTTTCTTAAAAGTTTGCGTACCTTTTTGTTTTTGTTTGTTCATATTAGGGTTTATCTCAGAGGTGTTATGTCATTGGGGTCACCCTCTTGAGGTTGTGTTATAAGTTTTTCTGTTTTTCAAAATATGAAACCCAGGATTGGTGAAACTATAGGGGCAGCAAGTAGAATAGGTGTTTTGTTTTGTTTGGGGGTAGGGGGCGGATAGTGGTAGCGGTGGTGTAAAAAGGAGACAATGTCAAGGACTCCAGGAAGAAAAAGAATGTTTGAAAACTGATTGTTGTAGCAACTGTACCACACTGCTCAACATGACTGAACTACAGAATGATATATGTATTGACTCCCAATAATAAATTAAAAAAAAAACCACCAAAGTATATCACACACGTTTGCTTAACTGACAGCCTTCATATTTGTTACTCAGTGACAACTCGGGGTGATTTTTCCCACTGCAGTGTGACCACCCCAAAGGCGATGAGCCCACACAGGAGAGTGGGGAGTACTATGTCTCAGGTATCTAGGGCAGCTTTAACAGAAGCACCACGAGGGATGGCTTCATCAAACAGCAATCTTCTCCTGAAGAGAGGCTGGTGGTTTCAAACTGCCGACCTTGCAGTACAGCCCAATGTGGAACCACTAGGCCACCAGAGCTCCTGGGGGAACTGGGATGAGTTCAGAGCACTGGCTCTGTGGGAAGCTCCTGATCTCCAGAGGCTTTCCCTGCTCCTGTGGAAATATCTATGTGGTTTGGCACCAATCTCCCCTTTCGCCACTTCTTTGGGCTCTTTACTAGCTCAAAAGAACTGACTCAGGATAGCCCCAAGCGGATAACAAGGAAGCTTCCCATTCCCAAAAGGGTTTAGAACCCCAGGCATGTTGTCTGTTGGTGCTGTTAGGTGCCTGCCTTCCAGTAGGTTCCAACTCCTAGACTCTGTGTACAACAGAATGAAAGGAGGCACTGTCCGGCATAGCAGCTAGTATTTACCACACATATTTGGGGAGGGGTGGACAGGCCACAATCCAGTCCATACCAGAGTACTGAGCTCCCCGACACCCCCCACCCCTCACGCAACAGTTGGAAGGGTTCAGATTTAAAGCTGAGGTTCTGAGCTGACACAGGATGCCAAGGCCTTTCAAAACTTGCCCCAAGGCACCATAATTAGCATTTTATACAACTGAGAGATTGTGGCTCCTCTGCTAAAGAAAAGCCCCTCCTCTTTATCATACAAATGAGTTTGGGGGAGGGAATTTTCCAGGCGACTCTGTTCCCCGCAGGAAGGAGGTGTTTTAACCTGAAAACCCCGAGTCCTTGTCGGACTCCGCAGCCGCCTGGCGGGGGTGCTGAGCCCCCTTCCTCGGCTCCGTCCCTTTGCTGAGCTTGGCCGAGCGTTTCCGGGGGCTCTCCCGGCCCGGGGGGCTCCTCTCCATGGTTCACTGGGCTGGAAGCAGGCTCATCCGGGCTCTCTTCAGCAGTCTCGCCCTGTGGAAGCAACCAGGACACACAAAATCATGGCCCGGAGGGTGGTGGGGGCATAGGAAGGGCCTGGGGTGGGGTGGGGGTGGGGCTGCCCTGCCCACCTAACTGGGTCTTCCCTGAGGTCCCTCGGACAGAGGCGGAGGGTCTGCTGGGCCCTGGAGCGGCCTCCCTCCAAAGCAGGCTCTCGGTCCTTGGTGGGCAGCTGCAGCTCCTTCACCCACTCAGGACACAGAGCTAAGTCCTGGGGGAGCTTTGTCCACTACGAACAAGGCTCATTTTGTGCGGCTTTTTGGTGTAGGTAACCAGATCGGCTTCCCCTCTGTTTGGAGGGTTGGGGCAAGGTGCTGGCAGCGCAGGCTGGCTTTCCTGGTTTGTTTCTGCACCTGCCCTGGTGGAAGGCTTCCCAGTTCACCTCTCACTTCTTTCGATGAGGTCATGAACAAAGTCAAACAACTCCTTCCAGATGCCTGCTACTTTGTGGCTTAAACACGACGTTTAGGCACAAACAAGATCATGCATAGCAAGTGCTCTGATTGCATACAAAGTGAGCTGACAACACCGTTGTCACTGCTCATTTAAGCCCCACAAGGGGCCCCCTCAGTTGCTAGCCCATTTTACAGAGGGGAAAGCTGAAGCTCAGAGAAGTACGTTCAGTAACTTGAGACTATTTATCTAGTGCCCACCATGGACCAGGGGCTGCAGGCCAGGGAGAGAGTGACATTTCCAAGCAATCTCACATCTAATCCATTGCCATTTTAATGAGAGCTAGAGAGGAGAGAGGCTAACAGGCAGGGGTGGGGGGTGGGGGGGGGTGTCTGAGAAGGGAAGGCTTTCAGCAGAGAGGACCCACAGCAGCTGGGCTCTGCAGTTAGCTGGAGTTACACATCACATCAGGTGTGATAAACAAGGTTGGCAGGTCAAAACCACTAGACACTCCTCTCGGAAATTCACAGGAGCAGTTCTCTCCTGTCCTATAGGGTCGCTAAGAGTCAACATTGACTTGATGGCAGTAAGTTTTCTGAGAGTGGGGTGCAGGGGTAGGGCAGGGTGGGGGACAGTGCAGTACAGAAGGGGTGGGTCCAGAGGTGGTGGAGGTCGGCCAGGCAGTGCACAGGAGCCCACCTCAAAGACTCTCCTCATCAGTTTAGGAGCAAGGAAGGCCTTGAAAGGGTCTCATTCAAAAGAGTGCCCGTGATCAGATGTACATTTTACATGCACTTGGCTGCTGGTGGAGGAGCTGGAGGCGGCCAGGACAGCAGGGAGCCCCCTTAGATGCTATCGTGGGGGCTAGATGGTGCCAGCAGAGATAAGGAGACATGGATAGATTGGGGATGTATTTAGGAGGCTGGCTTAATGGGGTTTGGTGACTGTATGTGGACAGGGTGCATCTTCTGCACTAGGGAGTCAAGAAGAGTAAAGGGGAGTGAGTGGGGCAGGGTGGGCTTTTGTCTAGGCCACACGTGGCAGACCCAGAGCGGGGCTCACAGTGCAAAGAGGGAGAGAAATCGGTGGAAGGGCTGGCAGGCAGGGGCTGAGTACACTCCATCCGGCACTTCATCTTAGGGCAGTGGTTCTCAACCTTCCTAATGCCGTGACCCTTTAATACAGTTCCTCATGTGTGGTGACCCCCCCAACCATAAAATTGTTTTCGTGGCTACTTCATTACTGTCATTTTGCTACTGTCATAATTCGGTGACCCTGTGAAAGGATCGTTCGACCCCCAAAGGGGTCGCAACCCACAGGTAGAGAACCGCTGTCTTAGGGCCTCCCGAGTGGCCAAGGAATGGCAGCAAGGGTGGCACACTAACAGCACAAAGGGCACTGCTAGATAGTGACGATGGGGCACCAACAGGGAAAGTGACAGTAATGAAGTTGGAGAGAGGTCAGGAAAGTCCGGTGACATTTTAACTCGCAACCCCCTTGTGACACCATTCTTCTGTCCCTCTGACTCAAGCCGCTCCCCAACTGCACTGCATGTGGGGGATGACCGAAATGCCGTTTCTCCAGGAGAAACACAGTTCATTTCAGGTGAAGCCGAGCGCAGGGGGCCGGCGGGCTCCTTGCTCAGACGTGTGCATGAGTGGGCTCTGGGAGCACCACTTGGTCAGAATGAGAGCGAATGCTAAACACAATCTCACATAAACATTCTTCCACACTCATTTCAGGGGTTCGAGCCCAAACATTAAGGCCTCAGAACGGCCACACATCCCCGCCTGTGGGCATCAAAGACAGACAACAGGGCTGTCCCGCCTCAGGTCCCACTCCCACTGAATCAATTCTGACCCTTAGTGACCCTGTAGGATAGGGTAGAACTGCTCCCGTGGGTTTCTGAGACGGCAACTCTTGGCAGTAGGAAAGCCTTGGCTTTCTAACGAGGAGTGGCTGGTGCCTTTGAACTGCTGCCCTTGAGGGTGGCAGCCCAATGTGTAACCACGACACCACCAGGGCCCCTGCCCCTTACACAGCTCTGAGCAAAAAAGTCAGGCGTATTTGACAGCTATGAAGTGGACCTAGTTTTGATAAATGGAGTCTACAATATAAGCATAGATCTTTAATTAAATCAGGATCCTTTTGAGTGAAGTGCAAAAAATAAGTATAGTTTAATATTCTTGCAAATAATACTATCCAAGAGTGAGCTGGAGGCTGTTCAAAATGGATGTCGGTGGGGCCTGTGGATGGCACTCAGGCTACCTCAACTCTGTCCCTGCTGCCAACTTAGATTAGGAAGGAAGGTCGCTCAAGTGAAGTGCAGCTAGTTAGGTGGTAACCAAGCTTCACACAGGAGTTTACTAAGCCCAACTCTTTCAGGGGAAGCACCCCAATTCACTCTGCAGTTATCCTTGGGAAGAAGCCCTGGTCACACAGTCGGGTAAACACTAGGTTGCGAACCAGAGCGTTGGTAGTTCAAAACCCATTAGCCACTCGGCGGGACAAAGATGACACTACTACTCCTGTAAACATGTACAGCCTTGCAAACCCTCTCTAGGGTCACTGGGAGTTAGAATGAACTTGATGGCAGTGGGTATAATCCTGTAACAAGGCCATGGGAAAGGGCTCATTGTTGTAAACTCTGGGTGGGGCACAGGGAGCCTGGTGGTACGAAGGTTAAGTACTCAGCAGCTAACCCACATGGTTGGTGGTCCAAACCCATCAGCTGCTCTGGGGGAGAAAGGAGGCAGCTGGCTTCCATGACAGCCTCAGAAACGCCAGGGAGCAGCTCCACCCTGGCCTAGAGAGTCCTTGCGTTGAGTACACTCAAGAGTATCGTGACTGGCTCAACTGCTAACCAAGCAGCTGGAGGCCGGCGCCCATGCAGGGTCACCTGGGAAGAAAAGCCACAGACGCTGCTTCTGAGCGGCAGCCTCACAAACGGGGGCACACGGGGTGGCCAGAAGCTGGCATCGACTAGCTAGGGACTAGTATTTTGTGCCGTGAAAGACACAGGGATTCACTCTGCTTGTGGAGAACTGGAAGGAGCCCTGGTGGCGCTGTGGGTTTGGCAATGGACTGCTGATCACAGGGTCGGCATTTCTAGCTGGTTGCTCTGTGCAGATTCCATGCTCGGACACCCACACGGAGTCACTATGAGTTGGAACCGTCTCGATGGCAGTGGGTTTGGGTTTCAATTTATGAAGAATCGACAGGGCAATCTTGACTGTGGAATCAAAATACTGACAAGTTAAAGGGAGACAGGATGCTCACATGTAGGATCCTGGGGAGCTGACAGTAGTTGGAAATAAAGAATGTGTGACCTACTACTGCAGAATGGGAAACTGGTGATTTGGGCGGGGACGTGAGTAAGCATATGGGCGGCGTTGGGGCGGAAATCCTGACTGTCCCAGATAGCTGCCCGGTGGGGTGGGAAGGAAGGGCTAAAGGCAGAATCCATAAACACCCTTCTTCTGTGAGGAGGCCACTTAGCGGGTGAACACCAGTCCCACTCAGCGAAAGTACCACGGAGGGCCCAGGCGGGAGAGCAGCCAGCAGCGCTGGCGTTTAGGTCAGCTCTCCGGCTCAAAAACCCACAGCCTAGGGCTTGAGTCCAACTCCCAGCGCCCCAATATGGAGTTTCCGTTTCTGAGGCTACTTACAGCCACCCTTGTCTGTTGGTTTGTCCTGCTGTGGCAGCTGGCTTATGTGTTGTTGATGCTGGTCGTTCTGTCAAGGGCTCAGACACAACGACACTGTGAGGTCGGTGCCCGACCGGGCGTGTTTCGGCTGCTGTACACAGGGCCCTTGAGAATTGGAGCTCACTCGACCATTAACAGAGAATCTTTATGGGAGCGGACAGCCTTGTCTAGCTCCGATGGAGCAGCTGGTGGGTTTGAACTGCCACCCTTTCAATAGCAGCCCAACACCCACCGCACAGAGGCTCCTTGCTCTCAACCCGAGGCCCATGCAAATGGTAGAGTCCATAGACCTTAAAGAATTGGGGTGTTTTTGTTTGTTTGTTTGTTTGTTTTCCTCCCCTCCCCCCATGGAGTTGGGGTTTTTAAAAAAAATCATTTTATTGGAGAACTCTTACAGCTCTTATAACAATCCATACACCAATTATATTCATCACATTTGTGCATACGTTGCCATCATCATTTTCACAACATTTTCTTTGTACTTGAGCCCTTGGTATCAGGTCTACTTTTTCCCCCCTCCTCCAACTTCCCACCCTCATGAACTCTTGATAATTTATAAATTATTTTTATTTTCATATCTTACACCATCCACTGTCTCTCTTCACCAACTTTGTTGTTCAACCCACTGGGGGGTTGAGGGGAGATGTTATACACTGATCATTGCAATCAGTTCCCCCTTTCAAGGAGTTGATTTCTATTTATTTTTTCCTCTTCAGTGTTATTTTATCAGTTAGAAGCTCATAAACTGACTAGGAATTAAAAATGGCTTACAGGGCTCTGACCGCCTGTCATCTCTGTATTTCTGGCAACGACTAGAAGCTAGTAGCACTGCTTTACAAACACCCCCGCTTCTCATGCGTCTAACTCCCCATTAGAAGGTCACCAACTTGAACTCCCCCAATGGTCAGAATTGGCCCGATGGGTCTCTTATACAGGTACATGTGACCAAAGGTTCCCAGCGAGCATAGACTACAATACTTAAGTGAATACATTTAATACATATTTTTTGTTTAAATAAAGATTAAATTCTAAGCAAAATTCTACAATAAAGAAGTATAATTGTAAGTGCTCCACGCAGCCCTTGGCCCTTCGCTTTTTGAACTTGTCTCCTCAACCTAGAAGGTTGTGTTTTTATCACCTGTGCCACCTCAGCCCTCAACAATGAAGAGGCACGTGAGGTACTCCAGACAGCAGTGAGTTCCAACTAATCTTCTGTCCTGCTGCGACTCTGTGACAACACTGGCCACTGAACTGTCACCAAAATATCCCAACAACTTGAAGCTCACGTTCTTGCAATTCCAAACATGCTGGCCATCTCCAGTTCTTCAGATCCCTAAGCTCCCCTTTATTTTAAGATGAACCCTCTTCTACAACAACCAGATTAAAGGAGACACTAGCTCTAATCCTCTTGGGCTATGTGGGTTTGTGATAAAAAAGGAGGGGGGTGTTAGAAGGGATCTGAAATGCTGTTCTCAGATCTTTCCTTTTATAGATACCTGGCAACTTTCCCAAGAGCTCGAGTTCCCTTTCATTGCATCACGTGTAGAACATGCGTGCATGGATGGAAGTGTGAAGTTGGAGCCCTGTCGGGGGGTTATATGCAATAATGTGGCAAGGCCAGGACAACAAAGACCTCCTTGTGTGTAATCCCAGTTATTATAACTCCAGGATTACAAGCACATTCCCAGGCTTTCTCTGAAGACACTTCTGCTTGGTCTGCATATGGGCGATCCCATGGGGGCGGGGGTGGGCACACACCATCTACATAAACCTCTCCCCTTCATTTTCATCAGTCATGCCACTCTCCTTATTCAAAGACCAGGTCAGGTAAGAGAAATGCCTCAACAGCTCCTGCTTCAAGACAACGGGCAGCAGGGTGCCCACCTACCCACACGCTGTGTCTGCGCCAGGCTGCTGGGGCACCTCCAGGCTTCTACCCGCCTGTGGCCCAGCAGGGCAGAACTGGGCAGACCCTAGTACAGTGCACTGACTGGCGTGCCACCAGCCACCCCGGGCAAAAGCCCAAGCAATGGGAACAGCCAGGACTTGGGTAATGACACACAGCCTAGCCCAGGCCTGTGGCCTTCTGGGCTGAGCTCAGCATTCCCCTAACCTGCCCACTCCCCACGGCCTCCTCGTTTGGCACGCCCTAGCCTTCTTCCCCCCACCTGCAGACCCTGGCACCGGGCCTGGCAAGCTGGCCACTCAAGGGACATACTCGGACAAGAGGGTGTCAGCAGGTCTCTGTAAGAGCGGCACACCTGTGCCCTGGACGCAGAACGGGACCCTGCCCGTACCTCCAAATCGGAGGTCCAGGCTTTGCCCCCAGGTCCCAGCTCCCGTGCACCCACATTGCCCCATTCAGGATGGCTCGCTCCCCGCCCGGAGGGTGCCCGGGTTAGGCCAGGACCCACGGTGCCAACTGTCCCACCTGCTCCCCACACACGCCCCCCTCGCTACGGCCAGTCCCCGCGCCTCACCGCAAGCCAACCAACTACACTGGGGGAGGGACGCAACCCCGGGTCCCCCAAAGTCCCGGGCCCCCCTCTCACCTACCTCGCTCCCCTTCTTGGTCCCGCTCCCCACCTTCTCAACGGACGCTCCTCCCTCACACTTCTCCCTCCCCCCGTGCCAAACTTGGCCTTTCTCACCTAGGGCGGGGGGGTCGCCACTTCGTAACGGACCTACGGGTCAGGTGGCGCATGCGCGAGCCAGGGCGCGCGGCTCCATGACAACCCCGCCGTCGCCGGGTCTCGAGCGATCCCCCTGCTTCCCGCCCCTTTCTCCTCCCCCTCGCCTCCGCGGCCGCGCTCCTCAGCCACGTGACCTGGCGCGGCCCACGGGCACCATAGAGACGGCGCACTGTGTTCCTAGAAGGGCACGTCGAGACGCGGCTGCTCCCCGCTCCGCCGTCAAGCCCGCGGCGGAAGCGGTCCGGCGAGGCCGGCGCTCTGTCCGCGGAGGACGCACGTCTCTATGACCGGCCGAGGCGGCGTCCGCCGCCATTTTGTGCGCGGGGACCTTGAGCCAAGCGGGCCGGGTTCCGAGAAGGAGGCCGGGGCAGGCCGGGCCGTCGCCGATTTGGCTGTTGACGGGATCGTTTTCGGGGAGTGGGTGGGGCTGAGCGGGGGGAAGCGGGCGCCTCGGTCTGCACCGCCGTAGCCCCGCGCGGAGCCCGGGGCAACGGTCCTCGGCGTGCGCCGGAGCGCAAGGCCGCCTCGTGACCCTGACGGAGGCCGGCGGGGCCCAATCTCCGCTACGGCCCCGCCTGTCTGCGCGCCTGTGTCCCTGTCGCCCCAACGGACGGCGCTGCACGAGGCAGGCACCGATGCGGGCAAGTGATCGCGACTCCGGATGTGTTCCCCGCAGCCCTCCTGGCTTATAATTCACATGTCCGGCCGTGCAGTCGGTCAGTCACATCAAGACCGACGAGTGTAATTGTCATTTCAAACATTCGTGCGATTGCGAGTCGTTGGCCTTTTATCAGGAATGCTTATTGGCTATTGAAAATAAAGAACACACACAAAATACAGAGCAAACACCTATAATTTTTTTTTAAAAACTGGGAGTTAATACATGCACCGTTCCATAGTTCCGTCGTGTTAAGCAGTGTTGTACAATTGCTACCTCAATCCGTTTCCAAACATTTTCCTTCCTGGACGCCGTGACATGGGCTCGCTTTTACCCCCTGCACCCAAACCGTTTCGTGATGTCTGGTTTGTGGCATTATGTTAGGTAGCAGAGCAGGGACCAGCGGTGTCTAAGGGGCATGCCCCAATTCAGGCAGTACACCTGGGGTCAGGTGGGCATAATTCAGCCATTGGGGTCATCCAGTACCTTGGACCATGCCTCACAGCCAAAGGCCCAAATACCGAGCCCTCGGACTGCCCAGCCTTCGACTGCTTCTCTGCGCCTTCTACTTGGCTGTGCCGTGGTCTCTCGCTCTCTGGCCTCAGGTGGGTGTGCAGTCCCGAGAGTTGCCCATGTTCAGTGACTACAACCTGAAACGTCTTCTGTCCTTTGGATCACAAACCAAGCGTCCGGCATGAATTCTTTCTTGTGCAAGGCCACGAAGTGAGGTATTTCCCACCTGAGAAACCTAACACATGGTGTCACATGACTCAGAGGCCTTCAGCTGGGGGAGGGGTGGTTGAAGGTATTGGTTGACCCCATTGGCCTAGTTTGGGCCCACCCAGGTATACCCCCCACCTGGTGTGGTGGGGCTGGGGCGCGGGACATGAATTGGCGCATGCCCCTTAGACATCCTTGGTCCCTGTTCTCCTACCTAACAACTACATTCTTCAAGAGGTGCAAACATTCTCACCCAGCATCGGCTCTCACCCAAAACTCACTGCCATCGGGTCAGTCCCAACTCATAGACCCTCGAGTTGGTGGTGGTGGTGCCCTCAGGGCAGTCGGACTCCTAGCGACCCTATCTATGTACATATAACAGAAGGGAGGGGCATCTAGTCCGGCCCCAGCCTGAAGATTGTTCTTAGGCTTGAACCTGAAAGGTTAGAGTAGAGGCTAAAAAAAGGAGGGTTGGGCTTTTCCCAGTGCCAGCAAACGCCCACATAGAGGGGTTGGAGAGAAATCAGACAGGACTGGGAAAATCCCAAACTGAGCATGCAAGACTAGGACGCCCTAGCACGGGTGAACCCTCAAGCCTCCCCTCCACCTAAGTCCAAGACATCACCCAGGTGCGTTTAAACTCAGCCCATACCATCAGCCAATACCTTCAACCACGCCTCCCCAGCCAGAGGTGTTAAAGACCTTGGTTTCCCGAAGGCTGCTCTCTTTTTCCGCTCTCTCTTACCTCTGCCCTTGCTCAGGGATTCTATAAGAGGGCCTCTAGCATGTGCCCAGAAAGGGCCTACCCTTGGGCTCTTGGCCACTTGGCCTCTGGGGATTCCCCAGTCCCTCATGTGGGGGTTTCACACTCCTGTTCTGGTATTCTTTCCATGTGGATTTTCCTGCCCCGTTGTGAACCCCAGCACGGCGTACGTCATCCGTGCGGCTTGGCAGGCTTTCCAGAAACAGCGTGTACCTTTTGACACTAAAACCTGAAACTGCCTGTCCTTCACACAATCTCCAAGTGAGATTACGAAAGTGCTCTGTGACGTGAATTCTCTCAGCGCCGTGTAGCCAGAACCGAGGCGTGTCCCGCTCCAGAAACCCAACAGCCATGGCGTCAAGCCATCTCTTTGAGGGTCTTCGTCGCTACCTCTCGACCCAGCTCGATGTCCTTCCAGGGACTACTCTCCTAACAACATGGCCAGCGTGTGTGAGAGAAGACGTCTTTGCCTCTAAGGAGGGTCTGGCCATCCTTCCTCCAAGACAGATTTGTTTGTGTTCCTCGCCAGCACCACAATCCAACCCCACGGGTGCCTCTGCTTCCCTTTTCCACCTTCACATGCATATGAGCGATTGAAAAAACCTGGGCTTGCATCAGGCCCGTCTCAGTCCTTAAAGCAGTGGTTCTCAACTTTCCTGATGCCTCCCTCGACCCTTTCACACAGTTCCTCATGTGGTGGCGACCCCCCCAACCATAACATTATTTTCATTGCTACTTCATCACTGTCATTTTACTACTGTGATGAATTGGGCAACCCCTGTGAAAGGGTCAGCTGAGCCCCAAAGGGGTCGAGACCCAAATGTTGAGAATCGCTGCCTTAAAGTAACATCCTTGCTTTGCAACATTTTCAAGAGGTCCTTGCAGCATATTTCCCCAATGCAGTGCATTGTTTGATCTCTTGACTGCTGCTTCCATGAGCGTTGATTGTGGATCCAAGCAAGGCAAACTCCTTGACAACTTCCACCTTTTCTTCATCTGTTTATCATGCTGTCACCTTTGGGTCCAGTGGTGAGGAGTTCGGTCTTCCTTACCTTGAGTTGAACTCCATACTGAAGGCTGCAATCCTTGATCTTCACCAGCAGGTGCTTCAAGTCCTCCTCCCTTTCAGCAAGAGAGGTTGTGTCATCTGCATATCAAAGGTTAATAAACTCTCTTCCAATCCTGATGCCACACCCTTCTTCATATAATCCAGCTTCTCTGACTATCTGCTCAGCATACCCATTGATTAGGTGTGGTGAGAGGACTCAACCATGACTCCCATGATTTACATGACTCACATGAATCACATGACTTACTGACTTAAACCAGTCTTGTTCTCACAACTACCTTTTGATCCAGGTACAGGTTCTGCATGGGCATAATTAGGTATTCTGGAATTTCCATTCTTCCTAAGGCTATCCATAGTTTATCATAATTCACAGTGGAGTGCCTTTGCACAGTCAATGAAACACAAGTAAACGTCTTTCTGGTATTCTCTGTTTTCAGCCAAAATCCATCTGACATCAACAATGATACCCCTTGTTACATTGAATCTGGCTTGAATTTCTGGCAGCTCCCTGTTAATGTACTTCTGCAACCTCTGTTAAATGATCTTCAGCAAATTTGTCCTTGCATGGAATATCAATGATATCATTCTATCACTTGAGCATTCTGTTGGGTCACCTTTCTTTGGAAGGAGTACAGATATGGATCTTTCCCAGTTAATTGGTCAAGTAGTTGTCTTCCAAATTTCCTGGCATAGACCAATGAATGCTTCCAGTGCTTCACCAGCAAGTGGAAATATTTTGATTGGTATTCATCAATTTCTGGAGCCTTGTTTTTAGCTAATGCTTTCCATGCAGCTTGGACGTCTTCCCTCAGCACCATTGGTTCTGCTCATATGCTACCTCCTATCAACGAGTTCTTTTGGGTACAGTGACTCTGTGTATTCTTCCTGCATCACTGATGCTCACTATTTTGCCTGTATATTGCAATTCGAGGCTTGAGTTTTTTTCTTAAGGACTTTTAGTTTAAAATATGTGGAGAGTGCCCCCCCATTTTTAGTTTTCTAACCCTAGGTTACACGGTTCATTGTATCTGATTTTGTCTTCTCAAACTGCCCTTTGAAAGTGTCTGTTCAGCTCTTTGAATTCATTTCTTCCATTTGCCTTAGCTGTTCTACAATTCAGAGAGCAAATTTCAGAGTCTCGGACAGCCACAGCCACTCTATAGGACAGAGTGGACTAGCCCCTGTAGGTTCCTGAGACTGAGCTGTGGTAGAGCAGTGGTTACTCATTAGGTCGCTCACCACAAGGTCAGCAGTTGGAAGCCACCAACTGCTCCGAGGAAAAAAGGTGGGGGTTTCTACTTCTGTTAAGAGTTACAGTCTCAGAATACCAGGGGCCAGTTCTACTCTATCACAGAAGGTTGTTTTGAGACAGCATTGACTTGCTGGCAGTGAGAACTCTTTATGGGAATAGAAAGCCTCGTTTTTCTTCAGCAGAACAGCTGGTGGTTTCAAACTGCCTCTGCCCCCAAATTTACTGTCTAACCCCTGTGGTGGAGTGGTTATGAATTGGGCTGCTAACCAGAAGGTCAGCGGTTTGAAGCCACCAGACTCCCCAGAGGAGAAAGATGAGGCGTGCTACCCCTGTGAAGAGGTGTAGTCTTGGAAACCCACAGGGGCAGCTCTGCCCTCTCCTGTAGAGTCGCTATGAGTCGGAAGCGAGTCGAAGGCTGTGAGTTTTTGAACCCTGGAGGTTGGGGTGGTCAGTTTGAAGGGTATGGATAGTTCTTTTGAAACGTGCAATGTTCACGGCAGACATTCTTTGCTACACTCTGGTCGGTTGAAACATTCCTCAGGATGGTTTTGGTTTGAGGTTTGAGGAGGATCTTGGACAGTCATTGGGGGCTCTGATCCAGCCTCCACCACCATGCCAGTGACTGGGGACCAGTCACTAGGAACAGGCATGACACAACCAAAGGCCAAAGGTACCTGAGATGAGGTTTTATGTTTCAGATGGTCAGCTTCATTTTCAGCCATTTAAAGTACTAGCTTACCTTCACCCGGTCCTTGATTTCTCTTCTTCCTCTGGAGACTACTCCCTCCCCTTTCACCCACATTAACAGACAGCCGTCCGCAGTCTAGCCTATTGCTTAACTTAGCTCCTCGGCCTTTCCCCACTTGGCAATCTCCAAAGTCCGTTCTCTTTGGCATGAAAGTCTTTGTGTCTTAGTGGTTTTGTTTTTGTTTTGTCCTTTTTCAGTAAAGGTCACTTCTTAGATTTGGAAAAATCTCTCCAGGAATGCCCTAAAGGGCACAGGTTAGTTTAAAGATGGCTGGTGGTTGGAGACAGGCTTGAGACAACTTCTAAAGCTCTGTGCTGCCCGGGACAGTAGGCACGAGCCCCTGGGGGCTATTAGGTTAATTAAACCTACATAAAATGAAAAAATTCTGTTTCTCGGTCACATTAACTACATTTCCAGGGCTCCAGCTACGAGTGGCTAATGGCGACTTCACTGACCATGCGATTAGAGGAAAGGACTCTCTAGGCTGCTGTCACAGAAATGCCAACTGAGTTAAGGAAGAGAAACATCTCTTCTTGCAGTTTAGGGGCCTAGAAGTCAGAATTCAGGGCTCCAGCTCGAGGGACAGACTTGCTCTCTCGACGCGGGTATCTTCTGAGCAGCTGCTCCTGGGCAGTCTTCACGTGGGCTCATCTCTCTCCGACTTGTCTCTGCGCCTCTCACTGGTTAACCTCGACTCAAAAGCCACTCTCGACGAATCCTGCCTCATTAACATAATGCAGACAACCCTTTCCCAACGGAGATTATATAACCTTGGAAAAATCAAACCAAACCAACTACCATCCTGGCTAGAGGTTAGGCTTTATTTACAACACAAAATTTCTGAAGGCATAATTCAGTCCATACCAATGGGGGTGGGTGGAACCCAAACATTTCTAAGAACTTCTGGGTCATAGTTAATCACGTTAGTGCTCCAGACACAGTCGTGCATTACTGGATTCGAATGTGCTTATTAGCACTATTCAACCAACAAATAATTGACTGCCTACAGCACTTAAGGCTTTTGTTTTGGGGATGGAGGGAATGAAAAAATAACAATTACCAAGTAATTAAGAGCTAAGTAGCTTTCCATGCATTCTCTTATGACTCCTCGACAAATTTCCAAAGTAGGTGCTATTCCTATTTCGAGTCTAGAGATGTGATAACTGAGGTTTATGCCCACGATGACACAACTCCACAACTCCTGGCCCGTCGCCCCCAAGTCATGTGCCTCTTTCTGAGGCAGAATAAAGCAGTATTTGCTTTCAGGTCCCTTGGAATCTAACATGGAGAACAGGACAGGCTCAAATAATGTACGACAGAAATGGATAAGGGCCAGAAGATTCTGAACACATTCTAATCAATAAAATGGTGGTAGTGGTGGGGTGGGTAGTAAAAGACGTTTCGATTGTTCTTGGGAGAGGGGGAGACCTGCAGGTAGAGGTGTACAGTAGTGGGAGCGGTGAGCGCAGAACACACACCAGGCCAAAGAGAATAAATGACACGCATGTGCTGGAAGGTCGCCTTCTCTTGGTCCTCCAAATGGGCAAGCACGTGAGGCGTCCCTGCTTCTACCTATGGCGTGAGCATCCGGCATACGCCGAGCAATGACTGCGTTCCAACGACACTTTGCTAAGTAAGTCAGGCCAATCTAATTATAGGTGATTGCATAATTATCACATGATACATACAATAAACAAGTCCTAATAAATGGATAATGGATATTTTTAGACCTCACTGCCATCGAGTGGATGCTGACTCATAGCGACCCTATAGGAGAGGGTAGAACTGAGTTTCTGAGACTATTAACTTGTTTACAAGAGTAGAAAGTCCCATCTTTCTCCCATGGAGCGACTGGTGGTTTGAAACTGCAGACCTTTAGGATTACAGCCCAAATCATAACCACTACGCTACCAGGGCCCCTTATTTATTTATTTAAAATAGCCAAACCATCAAAGAAACAAAACTGTTGGTGTAAGATATGAAAACAATGTTATCATTTATTAAGGGATCATGAGGGTGGGAGGTGGGGCCGGCGGTAAGAGGAGCTGATACAGGGGCTCATATAGAAAGTAGATGTTTAGAAAATGATGATGGCAACATATGTGCAAATATGCTTGATACAATTGATGTATGGACTGTTATAAGAGCTGTAAGAGCCCCCAATACAATGATCGTTAAAACAACAAAAGCAAACGGTTCCTTTGCTGCCCTGGTGGCGCAGAGGGTCGCGTGTTGTGGTGCTAAGCAGAGGTGAGGCGTGGGAAAGGACCAGCAGCCCGAGAACGGGGAGGGCTTTCTCCTCCCATGAAGATTGCCAGTCTGAGAAACCCACAGCGGCAGTTCTGTTCTGCCCATAGGGTCCGGGGAGCGTGAGCTTGAGCCTGTGCTTCCTGATTTGTGGGTGACTCCCAGGTGCTTGCCTTCATCTGCACCCGCACCCCCTTGCTCGGGCTGAGGTCCCTGCCAGGGGCCGGGCTTGGAGGCATCACTTGGCCTGCCTTCTGCCGCCCCATTCCTTCCTCGCGTCCTGCCAGCCTCTCGTTTTGTCCCCGCCTCTTCCAGCAGGGGGAGACCTGCTCCCTTAAATGCTACACTTAACGGTTTTGCAGTTGGCTGAGAGGAACACCTGCACCTTTGCCCTGCCTACTTCATGAGTGTGCTCCTGCCCGACCCCTGGGGGCACTTCAGTTTGAAGAGTGAACCTTGCCCAAAACTTTCTCTGAGCATCTAAAAAAAGTGCTGAGTACAAGCTCTCATTTTAAATATTTGATAGTCATCTGAAAATTAAATAAAATGGTCGTTATTTTAACATGACCTAACAGTAATTAAAACATACAGTGGACAGTGTAAGACATGAAAAATAATAATATATAATGTATGAAGGGTTCATGAGGGTGGGAGGGTGGGGGAGGGAGGGAAAAAAGAGCTGATATCAAAGGGCTTAAGAAGAAAGATAATGTTTTGAAAATGACAATGGCAACATATATACAAGCTTGCTTGATATAATTGATTTCTGGATTGTTATAATATCTGTAAGAGCCTCAATAAATTATTTTTAAGTACAGTGAACCTTCGTTTATCGCGGTTAATCGGTTCTAGACCCTACCGTGATAAATGAAATTCCACGAAGTAGGAGTCCTTATTTGTAAATCAAATATTTTCATAGTTAGAGCATAGAGGACATGAAAAAACACCCTTTAGTCACCATTACACTCGTATTACCCCATTTATTAAACGAAAAAGGGAAAATGCAGTAAAACATTTTGGACGTTACAATTATCATTTATTATTTATTATATTATGAAGTACAACGGATGGAGCGAACGGAAGACTCATTCAAGTCGAAATGGCGTGCAACCTCCACGATTTTCTTGCCATCTTTGATCATATCCAAAAGTTTTACCTTTTCCTGGATGGTGAGCATCTTCCTCTGGCGCTTATTTTTATTGTCAGAAGGCTTAGAAGAAGCAGCTCGTTTAGGAGCCATCATAGGGCTTAGATAAAATTTCTTAAAAATCGCAAACAATTACAGTACACTGTACAAAAGCAAAAATGCATCTGATACGTAGCGATACAGACAGAAGCGTGTACAGTATGAGCCAATCAGTGGCATTAATGACAGAGCATGCGCTGTTACGCAAAAACCGCGATAGAGTGAAGCCGCGGAAGTCGAAGCGCGAAGTGGCGAGGGTTCACTGTAATTAATATAGTATAATCAAAAATACAAAAGAAGTTTTGCAAAGATGGAGTTTCAAATTCCATTTATATAAACTCACTGCTCCACCATATCACTTTATGAAGGCCGGGGCATGTCAACATCCTCTCCCCACACATATATACGAAGGAGTTGCACATTCTTTTAAGCTGAAAAATTTCAACTCTTCTTATTTGTACATTCTTGTGCTGTGGTGAGAACACCACCCCAACGTCAGACATCGGTTCTTGGACCAGCAGTTCAGAACCACTCATTTTCAAAATTCTTGCCTGATGATCAGTTTGGCTGTCAATGGTCTAGTCCATGACAGCTTAAACTTCTCTACCGAGAAATTCGCAGCTCAGGCAAGCGCTCAGAAAGACCGTGGATTCGATACGCATTGGATTGTGCATTACTTTTTGGTTGTGGGTCCAGAAACCATTTACTGTTGCCAAGTTTTTCCCAACCCATAGAGGCTCTTGGCCACAGTTGAAGCAGTTCTGCTGTCGTCTGAGACTGGCATCCTCAGCGGTTGGCCCTGGCCACCTTAGAGCGTTGTTTCCCGAGGATCTGCAGGGATAAAGGAGCAGGGCAGATGCTCTAGAATCAGGGCCCAGAGAGGGAAGAGGAGCGGTGCTCCATCCAGCCTGTGCGTGGGCTGGGGGACCCGCTGGGGGATCTCCAGGTCCCAGACCAGCACAGGCACCAAAGGCCAGAGTGTGGTCCTTTCCTGTGGCAGGTGACAAGAAGCCCTCCAGCCAAGTTGGTTCTTGTTTCTTAGAGGAGTACCAGGAGAAGCAAGAGCCCTAGAGAGGTAATATTCAGGTTGTACTCAGAATGTTAATATGGAGGGAGGGGCTCGATTGCCGGGGCAGTGGAAGCCCCTCCCAGATGGCTCTTCATCTTCTTCTGCATCCCGAATCCCTTGAAGTATCATTGCTTAGTGTGCAAATAAATACCTTTCACAGTAACAATAGCTGGAAGAATTAAAGTGGAGGGGCGGGGAAAAAGGTGGATTGACATTGGCTGGCACAGGGGCGATTGTGAAGATGGTGCAGGACCAGGCAGCGTTTCATTCCGTTGTACAGAGGGCCGCTATGACATGATGGCACCTAACAGAAAGTGTTCCGTGTCCCTGATGGGCGATGACGCACTCAACTGCTAACTGAAAGGCGAGAGGTTTGACTCCACTCAGAGGTGGCGAGAAAGAAAGGCCTGGTGATCTACTTTCCAGCCCTCAGCCGCGGGGAACTCTAAGGAGCAGAGTTCCGCTCCGACCCACACGGGGATCCCCACCAGTCGGAGCTGACTTGTGGTCGAGTCTTTTAAAACCGAAAGTGCCTACTAATTGTCACATCCTCTCACAAGTGCTTCGAATAAATTTCCTGACTTCCTGTTCTCACGGCCCCGTGAGTTGGGGATGGTGTCATTGTTCTCCGCGCAGAGAGGAGACCAGCACTTGCTGTGTCACCAGGATCTGAATTCTGAGTCCTGGCTTTTAGCCCCATCCTGCCTCTGTGCTTCAGGGGCAATGCATGATGCCACACCCTTTCCTGCTGTGCTTGGGAGAGGGCTGCTGGGGAGTCAGAAGGGCCCAGGTACCAGCCCGAGTGTGGACAAGAGTCCCAGGAACTCATGAAATCTAGGCATTATAACGCAAACTCCACAGAAAATGCCCCCATTTCCTCTTGAGCTTGGCACACAGCAGAGGTTGTTTGTGTGAGGATACAGCATGGGAGGTACTTGATATGGCTCTTCTGCTCTTCTAGCCTTGTGGCATAGTGGGTTGTGCAGTGGGCTGCTTAACCACAAGGTCAGCACTTCAAAACCCCCAGTAGCTCCGAAGGAGGAAAATGAGGCTTGCTGCTCCTGTAAGGATTTACCATCTCAGAAACCCGCCGAGGCCGTTCTCCCTGCCCTACAGTGTCACTATGAGTTAGAATCCACTTAGTGGCAGTGAGAGAGTAAACCCATCTTTGTAGCTCCCACCAAAGGATTTGCTCAGACTGTGCAAATGTGAGACACGTGTGGCCCACCCAGTGGATTCAACAGCTTGCTCATAATGTAAACGAGATATATGATATCCTTGTGGGATGGGGCCATGCAAACGAAGTGTAGAGAAGCCTAATGAGATTCGTTGGTTTTGCCATTCCACTAGGCTTAAAATGAGCCATCCCAGAGTGCCACGGGGTACCTCACTACCACTGAGGAGAAGAAGAGTCAGGAGTGGTCCTTTGGACCCAAGATCCCCATGTTGAGCCTCTTCGATCCAGTCATGTCATCCAAGAGGGTGAAAAGCAGCAATGGGAACAGCAGACTCAAGAGCAATAGGAGACAAAGTGGTGGCTGCCCACCTTGCATGCCTACAGGCAGGAGGCTTGCTGGTAGAGCAGGGTGTCTCTGAGCACTTAATTTGGGGAATCAAAGAGCTTTGTGACACTTGTGGGAACAGATTGGGGTCAAGCTAGGCCCAGGGCCAGAGAAAGGTATGCCTGTGGGCATGGCTGAGAGGAAGCTGTCTCCATTGAAGAACTGTATCCTGAGTTTCTGATCTGGAATCGTAACCAGTTACTTCCCTAATAAACCCCATAAGTATGGGTAATATCTGTGAGTTCTGGCTGGCCATTGCAATGCATTATGGAACCAAGCAAAGAAGGAGAGCGTGCCGTGGGAGGGATGGCTGATACCAGAACTGGGGACCGAGTTGGAGGGTGAGAGGCATGGGTGGCCTCTGCCTTGTAGGAACCAGCCCTGGGATGAGGTTGCTGGTTATCTGCTTCCTTCCCCCTGTGAAGATGGAAGGGTCAGACAACACCCCCATGTCATCTTAAGAGGGGAGGGGTGCTAGGAGGGTGCTGATTTAAACAGATCTCCCCAAAGCTCTTAGCAGCATCACCTGTTAGGGTCCTCAATAGGGAATCTTTTCAGAGGAAAGATTTTGAAAGGGCTGTCTTCCCCATTGGCTATGAAGTCTTGATTTCAATTAGGAATCTCCCTCTGTACAGGCCCCCATTGTGGGGCCATTTGATTTTTTTGACTGATAGGTTTCCCTCGACTTCAAAGCGAGCCTTAGAAACTTCCCTTCCCCAAAGAACAAAAACCATCATTGTGTGACCACCATCCCCACATAAACACTGAAGATGAATGTGTGCATAAGTAAGTGTGGTGAAGAAGGCTGATGGTGCCCGGCTATCGAGACCTATAGCATCTGGGGACTTAAAGGCTTGAAAGTAAACAAGCGGCCATCTAGCCCAGAAGCAACAAAGCCCAATTGGAAGCAGCACACCAACATGTGTGATCAT
>NW_022103915.1:28345543-28347223 GCF_000313985.2 Echinops telfairi
GGAACCCAAGAGGAAAGCGAATTTTGGAATGATGAGGGCAACAAATGTATAGGTGTGCTTTACACAACTGATCTATGTATTGTGATGAATTGTATGAGCCCCAATAAAATGATTTAAAAAAAGAAAAGAAACTTCCCTTCCTTCTGTAAACAGTACCCTGCCCCTCGCCCCCACCTCACCCCCAGGATTCAGCTAAGTTCTTCAGGATCAGATTGCCAAAAGGCAGGGAACCCGGTGCCACCGAAGCAGAAAAGGGGTGGAACTGGGCTTTTTCTAGTGGCATGCGGCCTTTCCGTATTAGGAAGATGCTACAAAGCCCAAGATCTGGAGCAGCGTCCACATGGAAATTAGCTGTTCACAAGATTGAGCATGTAGCTCGGCACAGAGAGGTTTTTGATGTCATTTCTTGGGGGGCTGAGGGAATAGGGTAGAGGCCATGCCTCACCTCTTCTGGCTCCAGCAGGGGAAGGAGCATCAGAACCACATTAGTCTGAGGCTGATTGTCACGAGGCAGAGGCCAGGTATGCTGTGTTAGTCCAGGTTAGCTGGAGAAACATCCAGAGACACTCATGTGTGTGTAAGAAAGACCTTTCTATCAAAAGAGTAATTGTATATTAAGAAAACATCTCAGCCCAGTCCAGATCAAGTCCGTAAGTCCAATATAAGCCCATATGTCCAATACCAGTCTATAAATTCCTCTTCAAACCCACGCAACACATGCAATGACGCCGGATGCAGGAAGATCACAGGCCAGTGGGTGGAAAGTGTTGTGGACCGAGTGGCGGTGGAAGCATCTCAGTGCTGGCGTGGGTCTCCACGTGGCTCCTCCAGCTACAGGGCTCTGGCTCCCTCAGCGGAGCTCCATGTGGCTTGTCAACAGGAATGTGTAGCAGAGAGGTGTGTCTGGCCTCCAGTGAGCTATTTATCTCCGTGGTACCTCCAAATGAGGTCATCAGCTGTGACTTGACTGACAGGCAAGACTCCACCCCTTCCTCAAGTTGACAGTAGATTACGCTGTAACTGCCACACATGCCTCCACCTTCCATCTTCTTCTTTCTGACACTCACCATCCCTCCCAAGGCACTCGACTCTTGTGCGGCACTTCTGTGCTGGGGGGTTGATCATTTATTGCAATGACCACACAGAGCTCACAAACATTACTCACAATTATGGGAGCCCACTCACCAGTCTGAGCCCCACAGACTCAGCACCGCCCCTCTGCTCTGTCTCAGGGTCTAGACGCTGGTGTCTCTGCTGCCTCTGGCATTTCAGGCAGGGGTCTGGCATGCGCTCTGCCACTGGCTCTTCTTTCTTGTTGGTTGTGGGATTCTGCTCTCAGCTCTGAGATACCGAATGAACGGCACAGTCAGTGGACCATCCCCCTCCACGAGTGTTTCACACTCCCAATTCGCATGATCCCGCCCAGTCATTGGGTGGGAGTTACAAAGACAGGGCTAGGAGAGCCATTCTAAGTCATTTCACTTCCCCCGCACTAACTATCTGTCTCCCTCAGGGGAGTCTACGCTCCTAAAAGGCAGGGCCTGAACTGAATGTTTTCCTCCCAGGAAGCAAATTCTACAAAATAGCCGTTCAACCATCCTGAAAATGAAGGAACTCAAATGGACCAATGGAAGAAAATCACACACACACACACACACACACACACACACACACACGCCA
>NW_022103915.1:28347323-28353331 GCF_000313985.2 Echinops telfairi
CACACACACACACACACACACACACACACACACACACACACCGGCCTTTCCATGGCCTGGGTGCAAGGGTCACTCCCTGCCATCCAGTCAATTCCTCAGGACAGAGTACAACCACCCCTGTGGCTTTCCAGGGCTGAAAATCCTTAGGGGAGTAGAAATCCTCCCCTCCCTCGGAGTAGCTGGTGGTGTTGAACTGCTAACCCAGTAGTTAGCAGCCCCAGGTATAACCCACCGTGCCTTCAGGGCTAGTTCCCTGACAGCTCTCTCCCACGTCTGGGCCTGTGGCAGGGGACCATCAGTGGGTGGGGAACCTGGAAGGCAGGATCAGAAGCCAAGGCGAGCCTATGAGTCAACCAGGGGTGGCTGGGCAGGGAACTCACGGTAGATGCCAACTGCTACACATTTGGGTAGAAATTCCAGCGCGTGTGTCTGTTGTTCCTCCGGCCCTCCTAGTCACTGGAAAGCATTACCCTCGTCATGCCTTCCACACAAAAGAGGTCTCTTCTGTTCTCAGGAATGTCCTGGCACCCTCCACCTCACATTCGATTTGGCTCCTGGCTGACTCTAGCTTCCGTGAGGAATCTTATAAAGCTTGGCTGGTGGTCAGTAGAGAAGACAGATGGTATGGCTTAATGCTCCAGAAACATGCCCAGAGCTTCACCCTCCGGCTCTCCTCTTCCCAGCGAGGACTACACAGGGTTGGTACTTTCAGGGGGGCTTCCTCCCCGGCCAGCTGGGCTCGTTGAAGACAGTGTCACTCCAGTTGGGTAAAACATGCACCAGATGTTGGGGTCACCGCCTTGCACAGTTGTGGATCCAAATGACCTGGTTGTTTTATCTTGATTCAGAACCTGCAATCTCTTAGACTGGTTGCCTTGACCCCAGAGGCTGGGGTCTCAAAAGCGAATCTCGGATGAGAGATTGAAAAGCAAGCAGTCCCTAAAGGAAACGTAGAGTGGGCATAAGAGTCGGGTTAGGGTGGGCACTTACTCTTTTTTTCAGGTTTTCATCTGGAGGTGGGTGTGACTTGGATACTGGGCATAAAAAGCCTGAGCCCTCCTAGCGCTCCAAATCTGGAGTGGCATTTACATCTCATTTTCCCTTTCCACCACCCCGATGCATCTCCCAGTGCTTTCTCTGGGTTCCCCACCTGCGTCAGACGAGGGTGTCAACATCTGCAGTGGAGCGGAGTTTCCTGGCCCCTCATTGCCCTCACATGTCTCGGAAATCATGTGCCATGAAATGAATGACTGAGAGCATGTCCTCGCAGTACAGTACAGAGAAAAATGTGCTCTCTGCGCCCGGAACTTGGGTTTCTTTGAGGTGCTGAGTGTCCCTTGGAAGGCTTAAAAAGGCTGCTTTCGTCTGGGAAAGTCTCCTCTCAGCAGTCACAGACAGCCTGCCCCTGAACCGACAGCCCTCTGCATGCAAACCGACACTACTTTTGGTCTTCTGCTTTGCGGACAGAGCTCACGGGGTAACCCACAGGATTTGCCCACAGGGAAGAGCCAGGAAAATGCACAGCGCCGTCTTGTGCTGTCAGTTTCTTGTCTCCGCCACCCAGCGCTTTCTGACAGGGCGAGAGGCTTTGCTTCGGCGCCATCACCTTCAGGAGTGCTTGTGTCATCCAGGTGCAGGGATTCCTTGGGTGTCCTTTACCTGTTGTCTCCTCGGGTCATGCTTAGCCAAGAACGCAGATGACAGGTTCATCTCTATCACTTGGGGAATTGCCAAGTGGTTGCCTAGCAACACCACAGTCCAATCAACCCAGTCTGTGTTGTGGAATGCAGAGTGGGTGCCTCCTCTTTCAAGCTTCCTGTATTTGCACATTTCTCTGGGGTTTGGGGGTGGGGAGGGAGGCATGTTTTCCTGGTTTTGAGGCGCTTAAAAATGGCCTTTTCTATTGTGTTTTCCGGTATTTATTTTGTAGTGGCTCATTATTGTAAAGAGTACCAATTACCTGATCAAATCGCTAATACAGCAATTGCTCCAATTATGTTCAGCTCACTCCGTGCCAGGCCCGATGCTAGACCCTGTACGGAATTACAGGATGAACAAGTAGGACCGCCGGTCTCGGGGAACTTCCCCTGGAGTGTAGGGACTGAGATGTTTAGCTGATGTGCGTGACTTCCTTGTGTTTGTGTGTGAAGCAGGGAGCTGTGACGCGCGTGCAAGACAAAGGCATTTCTAGTTGGAAGACTTCTTTTGTGCTCCGTCAAAGGGTTTTCCACTTCTATTTCCACGCTCTGTCTTTATGGTTTCCAGCTGCTGTCAGTTCAAAAAGCCACGACCCGTTCAAAATTGCTTTTTAGACCCAGCTCCTATTGGAATCGAAGTAATCAGCGGCTTCTACAGGGCGCTTGGTGATGTGTGCCGCTGCTGTCAGAAGGGATGGTGCTGGCCTGTGTCTATGGAGGCCTCTCTGGGTAATTGCTGCCAAGGGCGGGCACAGCCTCGCCATTTGAAAGAAGAAGCCCTTTGCTTTTGTCTCCTTGACTCCAGGCCAACCACTGCTCTCCAGGTCCCAAAGGCCTTTGGAACGTTCTAGATCTTGCAGGAGGGAATCCTTTGAGGCTTGAGCCTGCCTCTTTCCCACTGGGCAGAACCTGGGATTCGACTAGCCCGTTTTCCAGGAGTTGATCTGCTCGGCTTGGCGTCTCTTTTATCTCTCAATCAGGTGCCAGGGCACCAGGTGAGCCAGCTTTTTCCCAGAAAGCACTGTGCTCCTTCAGGGTAGATCCAGGGGCAGATTACCTGGCAAGCAAGGTAAGCACATGCTTATTTGTGCTCCAATGTACAACTTTTCACTATAGATTAGTCAGTAAGCACGAGGGAGCCAATGCTTACCGCGCTGACTGGGAACTCCCTCCCTGTCAAGAATTGTAGATTTGAAAGGAATCTTTGATTCTGTCAATGTTGTGGGGTTCGTAGAAAGACAGATGCCAGCTGTACCTAGAGACAGAATCTTCCCCAAACCAAACTCATTGCCACCGAGTCAATGCCAACTCAGCGATGCCCTGGGGGCTTCCGAGACTGAAAAGGAGAAAGTCCAGTCTTTTTCCCTCGAAGCTGCTGGTGGTTTTGAACTGCCGGCCATGCAGATCACAGTCCAATGTGTAACGGCTACCCCACCAGGGCTCCAGAGACAGAATCTTAGATGTGGTTAAAGAAAAAGGGAAACCGTTCACTACGGATTAGTCAGTAAGCACAAGTATGCCGAGTTTAGCTTGCGTACCGGGTCATCCTGTACTGAGCAGTGGTATTGTGACTCTACAGTGGAAACAGGACTCTGATGCCTGGTGAGGCTACGGCACCAGCATTCTTCTTTTCGCTTTTGTTTAGTTTTTAACTTTTTATTGTGAGTTAGGTGAAGGTTTACAGAGCCAGTCATCATTTTATATCCAACAATCCATACATTTTGTTTCAACACATCCATTGCAATCCCCTCATGGTACCACCGTATTTCTCCCTTCCTCCCTGGGTCTCCTCTTTCCACTCCTCCTCCTCTTCCTAACCCTCTGGACTTGGTCCTTGGGTGAAGGTGGTCCATTGGATCTTAGATGGTTGGTGACTCCAACACGGCCAGGGGAGAGTTCAGTTCCAGACCTGAGGAATGCCTATGAACGACAGTTTGAGGGGTTCTACCAGTCTCGATACCACCACTAAGCCTGATTACTTTTACAGATTTGAGTTTTGTTTCGTGTTTTTCTCCCTCTCTACCCAGGATCTTCTAACGTGATCTCTTGGGGAGAAGTTGGTAGTGGTGGCTGGGCACCGGCCAGTTCATCTGGCTTCAGGGTCGCCTTTCACCAGTTCTTGTTAGCATATGTCAGTTTCTCTGCTTCTGCTTCCCAGTGCCTGTGTAGGACATGCTTCTTGCTCATTGCTCTGACATGTAGTTTCCATACACCCTGCAGGAATCAGTTGAACCTCTTGTCTTCACATGGAGCGATCTGACTTTTGCCTCCAGAGCCAGGCGAAGGAAGGGGAGAATGAGGTGGCAGCAGACCCAACACTGTGTAGATATTTTCTGTATGCTTCCAGTGGGGGCAGCGAATCATTTAGTGTGGCTCTCCTAGCCAAAGTCTCCAACTGTCACCACATGACCTTTCCCTGCCCTACATGGGTCTGGTAAGAAGGTGGCAGAAGATACTGATAGGATGCACCTGTGAGTAACTGTGTCCATAAAACAAGCCCTTTGGGAAGCAAGAGGGGGAGGTGGGGGGCAGGTCTCATTACCAGTAAGAGCCAGGCGTGGACTCATCCTCTGGACGCCAAGATCCCTGTGCAGTCAACCTCCAGAACATAGCTGTGACATTGGAAGAGGAGGGGCAGAACCAGGAGCCAGAGCATGAACCAAAGTGGCTGACTTCTCAGCCGATGAGGAAGTAAAGCTGAGGCTGGCTTGTGAAATGGGGTGCCTCTGGGCTCTTAATTCAGGGAGCTGGGTTGCTGACCCACAGAGTTGAGTTGAATGTCTTCGAGATGGGGCTTATAGTGGCATGGTATGCCCTTTGTGTATGTATCTATTAGCAGCCCTGAAAGAACTTTGTAAAATATCCTGATGAACAACTCCATCCTGAACACTTCTCACTTGCGTTACAACCTGTTAATTTCCTTAATAAACCCTTTAACCATGCATATTGTCTGTAAGTTCTGGGTAGCTGTGTTAGGCAGGGTTCTCTAGAAAAATAAAACCAGGACACTTATGAATATAGATAGATAGATAGATAGATAGATAGATAGATAGATAGATAGATAGATAGATAGATAGATTGATTTAGATGGATAGATGGATTTCTATAGCAAGAAGGAATTTAACAGCTAATTAGTCCACACACACAGCAGTACAGAGGGCTCAGTCCAACGCACTTCCATGGAACAGTCAATATACTAGAAGCCTTCAACTCATGTGGGCTGTCAGGTACAAGGTCAAGGAAGCAGACAGCGGTGTCCTCCCTTGGGCAAGGCAGGCAGAGTCTGCCCGCAGGCAGCAAACAGCAGGGTGAGTCAGCAACAGCCAGTAGCTCAGGAGCTTGGGGAAGCAGGCCCGGATGGGATATCGAATGAATGCAAGCAGTGCAAGGCAACAGAATCCACCAGTCTCAAGCTCAAGTGTTGTACGCACCAGCAGCATGGCGAAGCAGGTCTCGAAGGAGCCTCAAGCTCTAGTGATACAATCCACGGGTTGGCTTGTGCCACAGGTGGTGTAGCACACAGGTTGAGGCAGAGAACTAGCTAAAACAGCAGCGTGCTCCAGCACGCTCTGATCACCAGAGAGCAAGGGGGTTGAGGGTGGGGGGAGGCGTGCAGAGTCGGTTATCTCATTGCCCTCCAATCAAACTGTGACTGGTTAATCCCCCGTGTTCCTACTGGGCAGGCTGGCACGATCAACCTGGCTATCATAGGAGCCATTGCAATGGATCTTAGAACCTAGATATAAAAGTAGAGAACATTAGTTAACCTACTTCTTCATTGCATCCTTGTAATTCTACATAGCTCTTCACGGCCCCATTCCACAAATGAAACTCAAATAGTGCTAGAAGATATTGTTCTCATGAGCACAAACATATTACTATCTCAGGTAGCTTTCTTTTCACTTAGAACAAATTACCCAGTATTGACTGTGTACAATGAACCTCCTGAAGGATTTAAAAACTCACCGCCATTAAGACCATTCCAACTCATTATCACCCGATATCACAGCGGTTCTCCACCTTCCCAATGCCGCGGCCCTTTAGTACAGTTCCTCATGTGGTGCTGACCCCCAACCATGAAATTATTTTTGTTGCTACTTCACTGTCATTTTGTTATTCTTATGAATGGGGCGACCCCTATGAAAGGGTCATTTGACCCCCCAAAGGGCTCGAGACCCACAGGTTGAGAACCGCTGCCATATAGGGTTTCTGAGACTGTAATTCTTTCTTTTAATCATTTTATTGGGGGCTCCTACAATTCTTATCACAATCCATACATCCATCCATTGTGTCAAGCACATTTGTACATTT
>NW_022103915.1:28354061-28357630 GCF_000313985.2 Echinops telfairi
CCAGGCACCATCAGCTTTCTTCACCACATTTGTTTATGAACACATTTGTCTTCAGCGATTGTGTCAGGAAGGTGTGCATCATGGAATGCCAATTTAATAGAACAAAGTGTTCTTGCATTGAGTAAGCACTGCTGCCTTAATACTGAACCTATAAATATATGCATGTAAATCTATTTCCCCCCCATCCATATGTACATGCCTGTATTTAGACCTCTATAAATACCCTTTGTCTCCTAGTTCTTTCCTCTAAGAGGACAGCCTCATCTTTCTCCTGGGGAGTAACTGGTGGGCTTGAACTGCCAGTGGGAACAGGCCAACGCCTAGCTCACAGAGGACCTTTCTGAAGGATTAGAGTCTCTTAAAGAATACAAGTACCTGACAAGTTCACTGCGATGGTTTTTAAGTTCTCGAATAAAGATGTGAGAACACCAATAGAAACTCAACTGAAGTAAAGGGTAGAATCTTGGGGAAAGATGGAGAGAGATACGTAAGCTGGTTCTCAAAGCAGGTGGACAGGGGAGTCCTCTCTAGTCACTGCTTTAAAATGCACCCAGGGCCAAGATTCTGGTTCCCTTTGATGTTGGGAAATCCTCTCTTGCTCTAATCGAAGTCCTTTGTGCTGCGGCTCACGCCCGATCCCCTTTTGCTCCAACTTCAGGTCAACTTTGGTGCAAAGCTTTGCTTAGTGGCCTGGTCCAACAGATCATCGTAGCGAGGAGCACTCAAGTTGGTGCCAGCTCATCGTGATCTTGGACGACAGAACAGAACACTGCCCAGTCCTGCACCTGCTGTACAACGGCTCCTGTTTGAGCCCAGTGTTGCAGCCAGTGGGTCAGTCCATCTCACTGAGGGTCTTTCCCTTGTGACGGACCCTCCACTTCCCCAAGCGTGATGGCCGGCTCCAGGAACTGGTCGTGCAGATGTTGGTGGCAGGTCTATCCCAGGTCTTGCTCTAATGTAGAAAATAGGCTTTCTCTTCCTCTCACTCCAGAGCCTTGCAGCTGAACTTTTTAGCTTCTGTCTTAGGAAGGGTTTCTGAAGGGTTCCTTCTGACCGGAGCCCTCCCCTAAAAGTGGGGCACGACCAACAGCTAGTGGGGGCCCTTTCCCGGATAACTGCGTTCGGAAGGTGTGAGCAATGGGAGCCTCTCTCATGACGTCTTCGGGGAAGACAGTCTTTCTGACCTTGAGTTGAATGACATTTAGAAAAGAGGGATAATGTGGTTTCCCGACAACCCGCCACCAGACTGCCACAGCCTACCGATGCCAAGGCGGACATTGTGACTCCCAGGTCTAAAGGTCATTCGCTGGGAGCCCCCACTGAGGGGCTGTAGACCTTTCCGCTCATCCTCGCCCTCTGCCAACTCTTCCCAGTTGTTTCTGGGTGTATCTGAAGTACCTCACGTGGGTCTGGGGGCAAACCCACCGTGTTCTTCCACGGCAACCTTCCACCAGTGGTCTGCTTACTCTTCATGAGCCTTCAAAGAGGCTCCTTGTCAGTCGGAATTATCTTCTGGCAGAAGTCCCTGCTGTTGCCGGCCCACTGGGGCAAATGCAGAGTGTGGGATCGACAAGGGGGTGGGGGTGGCAGCACGGATTTGTTGTCCTTTGTTACCTGTATCTCAAAGCAAAACCTCCGTGTCTTTCGTTGCTCACGTCTTCTGTGACTGTGATCGGTACATCATTTCATGTCCATCTGAAGACATATAAAACTGTACTGGCAGAGTTGAGCCTGTCAATTAGGTTGCAGCCTGTTGGAGACTCCTTAGGGGCGTGGCCTTCTCATAAGGTGGGCCCTGGGAACCTCCCCTTCTCTCTCTGCTTCACCTTCCTACTGGCGGACCCTGTGAGGTAGTTAGTTTATTATGCCAACCTGGCCGATAAACACATGTGGGGTTAGTTCAAGGGCAGAGGGATAAATAGCTTGGTGAGCCTCGCCTTTCTAGCTCTTGGGTCTCTTGCTTTGTGATGGTCCAACCAGGGTGCAGCTGCCTTGGCCAGTTTCCTGCTTCAGCCAACAAGGCTCTTTTCCTGCAAGACATCCCCGAGGAGAAGCCGCATGGACCTACCCTGATGTAGCCCTGGGTGCCGAGCAGCCATGTGGAGACCCCTGCCAGCGCTGAGATGCTTACACGTTCACTAATTCGGCTTTCCTCCTGCAGTCGACATCAGTGTGTGTGTTTTGTGAGATTGAGGAGGAGTTTGTGGATTGATGCTGGACATATGGGTTAATGTTGGACTTGTGGGCTTGGCTAGCACTGGGTAGGGGTTTTTTCTTGGTGTGCACTTAACCTTTATATAGCACTCTCTCTCATGCATGAGTTTCTGTGGATTTGTTTCTCTAAAGTACCAGACGAACACACCCTGGTTGCTGTGAGCCTTGTGATGCAGCTGTCACCATTGGATCCACAAAATGTTGCACCCACTGGCCTGCAACGTTGCTGCATTCTGCCTCGTCGCATGGGGCTGACTGAGTGGGAAGAGAGACTTGTGGACTAATATTGGACTTAAGGACTTGATCTGGACTGGACTGGGATGTTTGCTTGATATATAATTACTTCTTGATATAAAGCTCTCGCTTACACATGAGTGTCACTGCATTTGTTTCTCTAGTCAACCTGGCATAAAACAGTGATGATGGCTCTTTCCATTTCTTGGCCTCGCATTCCCGCTCAGATCAGGATAGGGTTGACAGCGCATCCATTCCTCCCACGGCCCTTCTCTCTTTTGGGGGTGGGGTGAAAATATAGACGGCAAAACATACACCCAACCAACAATTCTTACAGGTGCTATTCATCACAAAGGCTTTGTAGTGGACGGTGTCTCTGCCCATTGTTAATGTAGATGCTGTCCCTTAGAGGTCTCCGCTGTGCCTTAGAGTTACTGTGGTCATGTTGATCTCATAGATTGCATTCTTGAGAAATACACAATGCTCCAAGAAGACATTATTTACTGAGCTAGACAGCTGTTTAAAGATGATTTCATGGGGTAGTTTCCACTCAAGGTTTACCAGTTGTCTGCCAGCAGTCGCTGCCGTGCATCTGCTCCTCTCGTCTCAGTGGGTTCAGCGAGCCTTGTTTCCAAGGAGAGTCTGAAGTTCCTTTCACCACATTTTCCTCCTTTGGATCAGTATCCAGCTGCCAGGCAATGGCTCATATCCTTCTCCCCCACAAGCAACCCCCACAAAGCAAAATAAATCAAACAGCAAAGAGTCCCAAGGCTTTGCCAATATATGAAAATAGCTATTAATTCTTGTTCAGGTCTGCCCACAACACATTTGGAGGTACCTCTTGTTTTTGTAAGATATGCGACACATGGAAAGCCGTCTATATGATACATGGAAAGTCTGTACAATACATGGAAAGTCTGTACAATACATGGAAAGTCTGTACCATACATGGAAAGTCTGTACAACACATGGAAAGTCTGTACCATACATGGAAAGTCTGTACAATACATGGAAAGTCTGCACAATACATGGAAAGTCTGTACAATACATGGAAAGTCTGTACAACACATGGAAAGTCTGTACAATACATGGAAAGTCTGTACAACACATGGAAAGTCTGT
>NW_022103915.1:28357730-28398697 GCF_000313985.2 Echinops telfairi
GGAAAGTCTGTACAACACATGGAAAGTCTGTACAATACATGGAAAGTCTGTACAACACATGGAAAGTCTGTACAATACATGGAAAGTCTGTACAATACATGGAAAGTCTGAACAACACATGGAAAGCCGTCTATACGATACATGAAAAGTCTGTACAATACATGAAAAGTCTGTACAACACATGGAAAGCCTGTACAACACATGGAAAGCCGTCTATATGATACATGGAAAGTCTACACAATACATGGAAAGTCTGTACAACACATGGAAAGCCTGTACAACACATGGAAAGCCGTCTATACGATACATGGAAAGTCTGAACAACACATGGAAAGCCATCTATACGGTACATAGAAAGTCTGTACAATACATGAAAAGTCTATACGATACATGGAAAGTCTGTACAATACATGGAAAGTCTGTACAACACATGGAAAGCCGTCCATACGATACATGGAAAGTCTGAACAACACATGGAAAGTCTGTACAATACATGTAAAGTCTGTACAATACATAGAAAGTCTGTACAATACATGGAAAGTCTGTACAATACATGGAAAGTCTGAACAACACATGGAAAGCCATCTATACGATACATGGAAAGTCTGTACAACACATGGAAAGCCGTCTATACGATACATGGAAAGTCTGAACAACACATGGAAAGTCTGTACAATACATGTAAAGTCTGTACAATACATAGAAAGTCTGTACAACACATGGAAAGTCTACACAGTGCATTGAAAGTTCCCCTCTTTGGAGACTTATGTAAGAATGCCACCTTGGGAGAAATTAGCAAAGTTCTGGGTTCCAAATATACGTGTTTTTGTTAAACTGGGCTCTTTGTAAGAATTTTCTCTGTAAACTCTGAGAAACCTCCACCTCTAAAACGATACGAAACATTTCAATCCAGATCAGGCAAAAGGCCGCGTTGGAAATTGGATTGTCCTGACGGTAGACCTTGTGGTCTGGTAGACGGGGCTTGGGGTGTGGCCTGAAAGACTTCCGCTGCATCCACGTTCTGTCGCTAACCAGCCAGCGGCCCTCCAGAAAGTCTCTTTATCTCTGCAAGCTGCTCGTCTCCTGTCTAGAACTCGGCGGTGCTGGTGGCTGCCCGCCTTTCGAAAGCAGGAGGTCCTGGAGAGGAGCAAGCTTTGCTGACTGCAAAGTCTTCCCGTCCTCTGAGGGCAAGTCAGAAGGCATTGCTGGGGCTTAGTCATACCCGTGTGCCTTTCTCTGCGCCGATGGACTTCTTTCCTGGAGGTGGCTCTGTGCCCACACGTCATGCCACCTTGTGTCTCTGACACGAATGTGAGGCTTGGCACTGGCAGAAGCCACGCTGATAATGATATTGCGACCTTGCATTCAGGCACCGGATGGACGTGGGGTCTGGAATCCAGTCTAGGGAGGGCCGGCCTTGAACAGGACTGGCCGAGGCTCACAGACGTGTGTGCGCCGCAGTCTCTGACATTGGGCAGCCAGGCCCCTTCTACAGCCGGAGTCCAACTCTCCTGAACACCTCTCACCTCAGAGTCACCTGCAGGGACAAGCACCGGCGCCACTCAGGCAGCTGGAGCCCCTACCCAGGTCTGGAGGCCACTCACCATTGGCACAAAACCTTATTATGGTTGAAAAACAAATGCCATATTTGTGCTGCATCCTTGAAAGGGCCAGCCAGTACCACTGGATGCACATGACTTTGGCATTAAAGACTGTTCTCTGATGTGACGGGCTTCCAGGAAAGATCGAATCACTGCAGTAAAGGCTGCACTAAGCAGGCATCGTCCCCCGCCTCCCAAACATTTGGCCAGGTTCCTGCCCCTAGGTTGGGAGCTTTGGAGCACGCCATGCGGGCCTGGTTTTAAAGGATTGGGCTTAGATGGATTTTGACATAAAGGCTCTGTTGACCCAGGATCATATGCCATTCTCTGCTACTTCCCTTTCAGAGCCTCAGGGCTCACCTGCTGCTCCTCCTGGGTCCTGGCTTAGGTGCCACAGCCGCCTCCACATTGAAGACCTTCTTCCACATGCTCCCCTTCTTCGTGCCTGACACCCCAGATCAAGTCTCCATCCCTCGTGCCTCCCCCACAACCTCCTGCACCAGGTGCACCCAGGACAAGGCCACATGGCGGAGGTGGGGCTGGCAAGGGCTTCCTAACTGCGCCTGCCCAACCACAGCCTGCATGGCACACCTGGAAGACTCGGGTCAGCAGAGGCAACCACAGGCACAGGGCCCTGCGCGCTGTAGCCTGGGAGGCAGGGGTCTTCCGTAATGTAGGGAGTGACCTGAAAGGCTGAGACCCTCACAAGCTGACTTTACACCACGATTCTTTCAAATGGTGGGAAAAACTAGAGAAATGGGTTTTTAGATTCCAAGTCCCCAAACCAAGGAATTCTATGACCACTGTTACTGAACACTCTGTCTTCCAACATTAGCTTTGGCCAACCAGGGTACCTGGGACCAGAAACACATAGGACTGTTACGTCTCATAAGGGGTTATGACCTGGAGCAGCAGAGCCAATTCACTAACTCCAATTGAGAGGGGACAAGACAGTGCATTCGAAGGGGACACTGACCGCAAGGCAGGGGTGGCCCGTGGTGCTCAGAGAGCACATGCTTTCACACCTGGCATGCACATCTGGAAGCGTCAGGTACTTACCCAGGTTCTTTCCACTACTCATGCCACAAGTTAGACACAAGATGTAAGTATCCGAGATATAGCCCCAACAGGAAAAGCAATATTTATGATGGACAAGCAACTTCCTTCAATATCTTCATAGTCCTTCAGGCAGTTATCCAGGTGGTCCTCTGGGGTCAAACCATCTGGACACTCACACACCTTATAGCTGCCTTTCATCCAGGCTCACCACTGCCACTGAGTCAATGCCACTCCTAGCGACCCCATAGGATGGGGTGGACCTGCTCCGGGGGCTTCCAAGACTGTAACTTTTTGCGGGAGTAGCAAGCCCTGACTTTCTCCCCTGGAGCGGGCTGGTGGTTTCAAACGGCTGGCCTTGCGGATCGCAGCCCAGTCGGTAACCATTATGCCACCAGGGCTCCAGAAAGAGACAACATTGCAGAGAAGCTGGGGACCAACGTGGTGCGAAGGAGCCCAAATACGAACAGGGAGTAAGCCTTGGTTACATGCTCTTTATTCAAAGGACAGAAAGCATGTTTTCCACACAAGAAGCATTTGCGGGAAGAAAACAAAAAGCTGGAATAAACATCAAGCAACCGCTGGGACAAAGGAGAGTGAAGGCTGAAATCCAGCCAAGTATGTTACGTACTGCCGTTTCTTTCCTGTAGTAGAAGGTATGGAATTACGAAGGGTGGTTCCTGGATCTGAATAGGAAGTCGCTCTTCTCCCCTGCCCCCAACCCCTTTTTTCTGAATCTTCACTGCTTGCTCTCCGTCATATGAACCTATGGATTTCATAATGCATTTTAAATAGACTTACTTACATAGACAAGAACTCCAGGGAAAAAATCCTTCCTAGAGTCCAGAACGCCTTCAGTGTGGCCAGTGGCCCCCTTTGCCTGGCCAGTGTCACCGTGGGCTTCACAGCCATCAGGGCTGCTGTTGCGAGCCGAGCTGTCCTTACGTCCCATTGACCCGATCGAATGGAACATTGCCTGGCCCTGCGCCGTCCTCACCAGCCCTGCGGTATTAGAGCTGATTGTGGCACCCATCTTCTCCAGCGTCTCGCTCTGTTTTGCCGAACCTCTACTCTAGCAGGCATGAGTTCCTCCTCCTTGACAACAGGCTCAAAGTTCGCAAGCCGACGTCTCTCCCTCCTGGCTCCAAAGAGGATTTTGTTCGTGCTTCCTCCAACGCAGAGCGGTCCATTCTTCTCGCAGATCATGGGCCACGCAGTCCTCTTGCCTAACACCTGGATGCAGGCCCCACGGTTCTTCTCGGCCCGCCTTAGTCAGGCCAGCTTTCCTGTGCCTGGAAGGTGACTGACAACACCCTGGCCGGGCTCAGCCACCCCTGAGTCCACAAAGTGACATCCACCCCGGCTGTTCGACGCTTGCAGCAGTCTTTTGCAGCAGATGTGTCTGACGCAATACATCCTTTGATTTTTTTTTGACTGCTGCATGTGAGTGCTGCATGTGAGTGTTGCATGTGGACATTGACAACTGCAATCTTTTGTTTGTTTATCATGATGTCTATTGTTCCAGTTTGTGAAGGCTTTTGTTTGTTTGTTTGTTTGTTCCGGTTGTTAGACCTTGGTCTTCATTAGGAAGCCCTCCAGGTCCTCTTCCCTTTCAGCAACAAGCAGGCACAGCTTCTGCATCTCAAAGGTCGTGGGTCTTCCTCCCGGCCCGGTGCCGCATTCTTTATCCGCTCCAGCGTGGCCCATTCTTTGCTTGGCGTACAACAAATGAACCTGGTGAAAGGATACAACCCTAATGCACATTTCCCCTGATTTAAAATCATGAAGCTCCCCTTGACTGCCTCTTGGTGTATGGACAGGTTCCTCATGAGCATATTCCCATTCTTGACAATGTAGTTGTTTTGTTTTTTTTAAATCCTTTTATTGGCTCTTCATCCACGTATCATACAACTCAATAGTTTGACCAACTCAAGAAGAGTTGTTCAATCTTTACCACAATCAATTTTAGGACGTTTTCTTTTTCCTCCGTACTCATTGCTATTCGTGTAACAGAATAGTTTCTAATCATCTACATAGCCGAATACCTTTTCATGGTTAATAAAACACAAGTAAATATCTTTCTGATAGTCTCTGTGTTCAGCCAAGATCTATCTGACATCCGCAGTAATATACCCTTGCTTTGTGTTCTCTTCTGAATCCAGCTTGAATCTCTGGCAGGTTCCTGTTGGTAAACTATTGCCGCTATTTTTAAATTACCCTCAGCAAAATTTTACTTGTATGTGATATTAATGTTAACTTTACTTGCATGTAATATTCATGTAATTGACCCATAATTTCTGCATTCTTCTGGGTCACCCTTGTTTTGAGAGGGAGAGAGGCACAAAGATGGATCGATTCCAATCAATTGGCCAAGAAGCTGTCTTCTAAATTCCTGGGCATAGGCAAGAGAGGGCTCCGAGTGCTGTCCTGACTGGTTGAAGCATTTCAACAAGCAGTCCATCAACTCCCGGAGCTTTGGTTTTTGCCCAGCCAGGCAGCTATGGGCCCAACTACAAAATACGATGGTAGAAAGGAAGAAGAGATTTGGGTGAAACTGGGGCAGTCTCCATTTGGGGGCCCCATTGGATGAAAACTCATGGTTGCTAGTTTGTCCTCGGGACACCTTGAGTGCCTCTGTCTTGTCAGGTGGAGGTGGAGGTGGATCATGGGGCACATGCTTTGTACAGCCAAGTCCTCCTTGCACACCTACCCCTCACCTCCATCCAGTTAAGAATGATGGTGATGGCGTCTATTGCTCTCACGATCTTCTGGGAGTGACGCCCAGTTTCCCTCTTGGGAAGCTACTTCCGCTTCCCCGTCGTCTGTGTGCTGCAGGGAGCGCTGAAGGCACTCCTGGCCCAGCCGTGGCTGTGTGTCTAGAGCCTGGTCGCTCAGACCTTCACGTTCTCCCTCCGCCGTGGTGTTTGGCTTCGTGTGACCCAGCGAGAGGCAACACGCAACCCACTCCACCACCAGGGCGCCTTCTTCATGAGCATGGCAGCCCTGGGCACCTGGGACGGTTCTGCTGTGTACAGGGCCGCTCTAAGTCGGAATCACCCGACAGCCGGAGCAGGGCCTGGGTGGGATGGAGCGTTTGCACCCAGCCACTCACCAAAAAGCAGGCAGCACAAACCCACTCGGCAACCCCTTGGAAGAAAGACCCAAAGATCCAACAAACCAGCCAAGGCTGTGGGCACAGTCCTACTCCCACACTAGGGGGTCGCCAAGAGCCGGGTGGAGCAGGCTTGGTACTCCCCTGGAGCCCGGGTACTGGCCAGACTGGGCACTTTCTGGGAATCCAACTGTGGAATGTTCCTGGGATCATCGGGTGCTTTCCATAACCCCCCCCCCTGCATATCCCAGTCCTCCCCTCTGCTCAGCTGGGCCCCCACCAGGGCTCACATAGACTGGGGGCGCGGAGGGAGTAGCTTATCAGCAGTCCCATCCTCTGGGTCCCGGGTCCTCCACAGAGCCTAGCTCCTGCCTGCTCCCGAGGGTCCCCGGGGAGGGGCTGTCCCTCCTTACCGGCTCCTAAGAAAGGAGGGGAGTTCTGAGACAGCCACGTTTCTCCCCAGTGACAGATAAAACACTCCAAGGGCAGCCGGCTCCCCCAGGAAAGTTGGGGGTGGGGAATGAGGGGTGGGGGTGGCGGTTGGATTGTCTGCTTTGTAGAAGCACTCTCTCTCCTTTCCTGTCCTTGTCCAGGCTCCGCCTTCAGCTAGCTGACTTTACACAAAGCTTCTGGGAAACAGCTTTTGTTCCCAGGCTGAGCTGTCTCCTCCCAGGAGCCCTCACCCCCCACCCCCACCCCAGCTTCCCCTTCCTGGGGTCAAGTCAGGCCAAGCCCGGGTGACGGGTGTGAAGGGCGGGGCGTTCTGCACAGGGACAAAGCGTCCTCTTGCCTCTGTGGCTGTTGTTCTTGAAGGAACGTGTAGTAAACATTTTTCAGTTCTAGGCAAAAGCCGAAAGGAATTTCCTTAAGGCACCTCTTTGGAGGGCAGGGCTTGGCAGCGGAGATGGGAAGAGTGGTGGGGAGGGAATTCAAGGCCCAAACTTCCTGGGAGTCCTCTTGAATTGGGCATGGAATGCCAACATCGTCGAGGAACACAACTCCAGCTGCCCTTAGATGGCGCAGACAGTTTGCGGGCAATGCCCTCGTGGCACTGGTTTCCAGTTGGACTGCTAACCACGAGGTCAGCAGTTTGAAACCACTAGCAGATCCTCGGGAGACAGAGGAGGCTTTCTACTCCGGGAAGCAGTTATTGGCTCAGAAACCCACGGGGGCAGTTCTAGTCTGTCTGAGAGCGCCAGTAGCAGTCTGAATGACTCGATGGCAGTGGGTCTTTTTCAGCTTTGTCTAGTTTTTAGTTGATGGAGAGGTGGGCAGTTCAAACCAACGCAGGGCTGCCTGGGAAGCCACCTCGTTACAGTCTGTTTCCCTTGAGAGCCCCCAGATCCCAGGGCTGTCGGGGGGATTCCAGCTCACAATCACCCTGCGGGACAGAGTCCAGCCGCCCTCCTGGGTTTTCCTCTGTGATCTGTCTCGAGGCAGATAGCCGCCTCTTTCTCCCGAGGAGCCGCTGGTGGGTTCTCACGGAGCACTTACCCACGGCCCCTCCATGGCCCTTTTCCACGAGGTCGGCAGCTGCGCAAACCCTCTGGAGCAATTCTCCAAATCCGGGTCAACTGGACCGACCAAGAGCCATCCATCTGGATTCTTCCAGGGAGGAGTGAGTGCCCCTCCGTGACGGGGCGCTGAGCCAACCCAAAGCCTCTTCTGGTCACATTGGGGTCTCAATAGTCCCGTGGTCATTTTATGTGACTACGGCCACTGTCCATGTAGACGTAAAGCCTCCATCGGGGATGTTGTTTGTCTTCAATGTGGACACTCCCCCTACTGCCCCAGTTCAGGAGCATACTTAGGGACCAGGATGTGGTGGGTGTTTGCTCTTTCTCTGCTGTCCGCCCGCGCCACTTGCTGGCTGTTGTCAGGGTCTGGGGGGACTGCATGGTGGGGGGACTGCATGGTAGCGAGCTCTCTGGGGCAGGCAGAGGTGAGAACTCTTTCTGGGGTGTTTCCTGAGTTCTGCACAGGTCCCCATCTTGGAGGTCCTCTTCAGAAGCTCCCTGACCTGCAGAGGGTCACTTATGTGCCACCTGCAGCCCCCATGAATCCAGGCTCCCTCTCCAGCTCCTTCCTGCCCACTGTCTCTGCCCCTGTGGTTGGCCCCGACAAGACTTCAGATGACCCGACCCTGCATGTCCAGGGGAAGCCCTCCCACAGCCTGCCCACCCCTGCACATCCATGCACAGGCCTCCTGGGACCCACACAGCAGCCGCCAGTCCCTGGGCTTGAGATGAAAGGGTGAGGACCCCCCTGGGAGCCTTCACAGAGGGGGCTCACAGATGAGCACTTTTAGCTCCCTGGTTGACACTCTGATGGCCCCCACCTCCATTCAGTTATGAGTTAAATGATGCCCCTATTTCCCGCCCCCCCCCCCAAATAAATGTTGGAACCCTAACCCCCAACACCAGTGGGTCTCAACCTTCCTAATGCCACGGCCCTTTCATACAGTGCCTCATGTGGTGGTGACCCCCAACCATAACATTATTTTTGTTGCTACTTCATCACTGTCATTTTGCTACTGTGATGAATTGGCAACCCCTGTGAAAGGGTTATTTGACCCCCAGAGGGGTCTTGACCCACAGGTTGAGAACCGCTGCCCCATACCTACAGATGGGAGTTCTCTTTGGAAAGAGAATTAGCTTTGTTATGCTAATGGGGCCTACAGATGTAGGTTGTGTCCTAAACCTTATTACTTCTGAATCATAGCAGGAGCAGATTAGACACCGAGGGGTGTACACTCTGGGAAGATGGGGCCAGGTGAGCATCCTCAAGCCTAAGACCAAGGAACACCCATACCACCTTCAAGAAAGGGGTCCACAAAGCTCAGACCCCGACATTCAGCCTCTAGACCTGAGAGAGGACAGACATCCCTTACCTCAGAGAGGACAGACAGCCTCTAGACCTGAGAGAGGACAGACCTGAGAGAGCACAGTGCTCTGTTGCTGTGACCCCCACATAACTAAGATGCCTGTGCTGGACCCAGAGGAGCCGCCAAGAGAAGGTACATGTGGATTGTTGTTTTAAGAGACTGAACTTTTGAAGTAACCTGCGATGCAGGTACACAGTGGGCTGACCTCGAGGTCCTGGATTGAACCCACCAGCTGCTCCGGGGCAGGAGGATGAGGCCATCTGCTCTCAAGACTCAGCGTCAGAAGCCGAGGGGACAGCTCTGCTCGGCTGGAGGGTTGCTGTGAGTCCGCATCAACTTGATGGCAGCGAGGTGGGGGTTTTGCTTGCTTGTTCTTTTTATTTTGTCTTGCAGCCATGGAGGCCTGGGTGTGACACCTGGCGTCCTCTGCTTCCCAAGGAGGAAGGACAATCAAGTCCATCAGCCCCAGTTTGACCCCCAGGAGGCTGACGGGGGCCATGCCGCCACCCTCCAACCTTCTTACTGATTGGGACCCAGCCGTCCCTCTCGGGGCATCTCTAGCCTCTGCGGGGCTCCAGAGTGCACTGCAATGGCCACAGGGGCTCACAGGCCAACCTGGGGTTTAGGAGGGAAGTTCGCAGGTGACTGTTCAGGATTCGAAAGGCTCGGACCCAGGTCTTTGGGTCCAGACTGCCCCTTCTCCGCCGCCATGCCAGTGGGCATGCCTCTCTCCGGTTCTTGGCCTCCACCCTGTGACCCCTGCTCCTTGAGGACTGTGGCTCAGGTCTCGGCCAGGGAGACACTCGGCTCCACACCCAGCTCCCCAATCCAGTGACTGGAGGCACCCACTGTGAGCGAGCTCCTGCAAGGGTGGGGGGGGGGCCAGGCAACGCCCCACTCTGCTCTGGCTCTGCGCTCTGCTGCCACTGCTCCTCGGGTGTCCCCGTGGTCTCCTGAATCGCCCGGCCCGGTTCTTCTCTCTTGATGGCAGTGGGCCGACACCCTCTTGCTTCTGAGATGACTGTTATACCCGCAGGAGGGCCAAACCAACCGATCCCCATGTCAGAGTCCCGGCCTTTACAGTCACGGTGAACCTTGTTAACAATCACTCTCACTGGGATCTGTCACCCTCTGGGCACCCTCCCCACCTGCTCTCACCCTGACCCGTTAGAAAAGGAGGAAATACATGCCCCACCGTACCTCCCCCTGCCTCCGCCCCCCCCCCATCTGCCTGCCTGGTGCCCCCCAGGCATTTCGTTGGGTGGGCTTTTCAAAGATCATGGCTGAAGAGGTGCATTCAGTAACCCCAGCAGCCAGTGATCCTGATGCCTGTCGCCTGGGGGGCCCTCTGTGTCCCTTGGAGCAGGGAGAGCTGCATTTATTCATTCTCAGCCACGCTCCACATGCCTAGTGCCCTCCTCTCTGGGGACGTCCCCTCCCATCCCAGCGACGTCACGTGTCCGCTCACTTGTTCAATGACCACCTGCCATGTGCCAGACGTGTGGGTTGTTCGTGAGCACAGCCGCTGCCCTCGTGGCCAGCAGCCAGGGTGGCCAGACTTCTGCTCAGAGACAAAGCAGAACCACAGGCATTGGGGTGGGGGAGGGAGGAGGGAGGAGGCTGGGGGAGAAGTGGAGAGAAACTGAGGCACCAAGACACCAAGCCTTCTGCCTGTGACCCTGAGGAGGCTGGAAGAGAGCCATGCTCGAGGGTCTACAAGGGCAGTAGGAGGCCGAAGATGATGCTTTCTGAACTACCCAGAGGCTCCTTTATGGAACCTGGTCTCCAGAGATGCCAGGTGGCAAGGACTCTCCGGGAGTCTTTGGAGAACAGTATCTCCGTGAAAAGATGGGACCCAGAGCCCCGGGATCTTGTTTTAGCCCTGCACCGTTGGCCGAGCCACCCCCTTTGGGGATGCTCTGAACCCCTAACCCATCAGCAGTACCCTCTGAAGTAGCAGGCACGTAACACGCCACTGAGTCTCACCTCCACTGGGCTGGAGGCTCTTCTCAGGGGTGCTTTCTGAAAGAGGTGGGGTTAGAATTCCTATGTACTGAAATCAGTGAGGCTGCCTCTCCCCCCACCCCACTGTGTTGCACCCCCTGCAGGTAAACACAGCCAGTATCCAGAGATGCTCTCAGTAGCAGGCGGTCCCTCCAGGCCTCACAGCACCCTCTCAAGACAAGGGGTCATGGTCCACAGGGGACCATTCTAGACAGGGAGTTTGGGGACCAAGCTCAGGGTGACTCCAACACAGGCCCGTCCAACCCTAAAGTCCCTCCTGCCTCCCCTTTCCTGGCTGCCCCAGGAGCATGTAGGTGGGAGATGGCACGGGCATTTCTCCTAGCTGGGAAAGTGCCGTGGGTGGGTGTGGAATGAAAGGGCTCGGGGCAGCAAGGTTGCACAGAGGAGTGGGTGGGGAGAATGGGGGCTGGGTCACATTGGCCAGGTTCCAAATCTAGCTTCATCCTACGCTGCAAACCTCAGAGTCCATATGTGTTCATGGTAGGTAAGAGCATCTACCCCCTGGGGCTGTTGGGAGGCTTAAAATAGAGAATGCATGTGAAATTCCTGGCCAGGGAAAACAGCTCACCGACATTTTCTGCTATTATTATTGTTCTTATTATTGACATTCGTCTTCCTCCAGGGCTGCCACATTTAGGTCAGGCTGGTATTTGAAGAGGGACACGTTTAAAGGAAGCAGGTGTATTGCTGGAGGCTGGTGACAGGGGAAGTTTGGCCGGAAGATTGCTTTTCTGCTTTGGGGGGAATTTCTTTTTCCAGCCACAAGACAGCTCTCTGGGTAAGGTGATGAGTGTGATTAATTGCAATCAGCTCTTCTCCACCTAATGAGCAAAGTTGGATGTCACCCGTTGGCTTCCGTCCAACCTGGTGCACTTTCACGTGGTGTCCACCAGATGTCGCTCTCGATCACGCTTCGACTGCCTGTGGCTACATTGGCCTAACCGAGGGAACAGAACCTGCTACCAGCGTTTCCCAGTCAGGGAGCAGGTTGCCAGAGGGCTGAGCATTCTTCAGCGCCGTCCTTTGAACCCTTTGTTTGCATCCTTGCACTGTGTACGTGGAAAAGGGGCCAGGATGGGAGAGCAGAGACTCAGAGGTCACGGGACGGGGCCAAGGTGACCCAGATGGTTGTGAGCAGCTTCATTAGAACCAGGCTTCCAGCCTCCCCTTCTCCCATATCCCATTGTCCTGGGCAAGGAGCTGGTGGAGGCCTCAGCCCGGTGTCTAAGCCTCTGGTGACCTAGCCACTCGGAGACTGTGACGTCGAGGTGGCGGTTCCTTTCCCATGAATCCCAGCTCCTTTGGCTTGCAGGCCCCCTCTGCAGACTCTCCTGGCCCCCTGTGGTGCCTGCTCTTTTTGGCTGCTCTCAGCCTCCATCCTTAGCCTGGGGCCTCCTGGGTGGTACACATCACCGCCTGGGCTCCTAACCCAAAGGTTGGAGGTTCCAGACCACCCAGCAGAGCCTTGGAAGCAAGGCCTGGTAGTCGATGGGAACGTCACGGAACAGAGTTCGTCTGTGACACATGCGGGGGTCCCCTGGGCGTTAGAATGGGTGTGGCAAGGGCTCAGGGATGTCAGCCCCCATCGTCAGAGAACACACAGTCTTGTGGCTTCTGTGGCCTGTCTTCTGAGTGCCTGACCTGGGGAGAGAGGACGCTGCTGGCAAACGTGGCTTTTCTCTACTGAGAGACGTTGCAGGGCGGTCAGGGGCTGGGCTGCTGAGCACATGGGAGATCAAAGCCCGGCCAGCAGCTCCAAGGGAGAAAGGCCTGGCAGTCTAGCAGCCCCCTGGGCAGTTCTGTTGTGTCACAGGGGGTCACAGCGAGGGGAAAATCAAGTCAACACCAACCCAAACCACTCAAGATGTGGCGTGAAGAGCCCGAGGCCAGGCTGTCAGCATGTGTGCCTCTGCTGCCTCACTGTGAAACGGGGCGGGGCCAGGGCCTGTGAGGGGCGGGTCCTGCTTCCCTCTACACCTTTGGGTGGCGGGTGGGGTGCAGCAGAGGCAGGCCTGGGCCAGTGCTTTTCCCTCTGGGTGAGCCTAGCTTCTGTGACTGCTTCCCACTTGCCCTCCATCCACCCAGGGCGGGTGCTGTGCAGAGTGACCCTTCCTTCAGGCCTGGGGCTCCGGATCCCTGTCCAGGGCAGGTCTTGTCTCTGAGCCTGCCTTTGGAGGAGCCAGCCTCGTCCGGGGACAGCAGGCTTGCAGGGGCTCCTCCGGGGCTCTGGGGTGTCAGGAGGGTGGGAAGGGGCCTCTGGGCACTGGACAATTGGCAGAGGGGGTTCAGTAAGGATGCTGCCTTCATACCTTCCCCTTAGGGTGGGGAAGGGCTTCCCAGAGCAGGTCCTCCCCCCACAGGAAGGGAGGGACCCGGAGTGTGGGCTTAAGGACTTTAATTGGGGCGGGGGGGCTGTTGTGGGGTGTGGACGAGGACAGGGAGGAGTACTTGCGTCTGGGGTTGGTTTGTTTTTATTGCTTTTTAAAATCGCATAAATAATAAATGTCCATTGAAGAGAAAAACTAGGAAAACTCAGATAAGCCAAGAGGAGAAAATAAAAAACATCTGTTTGCCTTTTGGCAAACATCCTTTTTTCTGTGCTCTGAGAACTACTTTTATGTCGCTAATAAAACCATTTCTTACTGTACACAGCTTTAAAACAGGCTCTGTTTAAAAAAGGAACCATGAAATACAATGGAATCGACCAGCAGCGTCTTTTGAGGCTGGCCAAGCAAGCCAGTCCCCTGGCAACGCCCCTGTCTGGTGGTCAGCATAGATTCTAGCATTCCGCTTCCGCTGCAAAACATGCCCCAGGTGCTGGCAGCCCAGCTGGGCACAGGCCGGGGGAAGGCACGGGGCAGTGCCAGAGCAAAGATGTGCCTGCCCAAGGCCCTTACTGGCCTTCATCATCTGGACCATTGAGGCCAGCACCGGGTCCCCCTAGTGGCAGGATGGGGGTGGGGGTGGGGTGGAATGGACAAGGGTAAAAGTCAAGTGGAAGCGAGGGCACAGGTGCCCGCCTGAGGCTCCCAATCCTGACTGTCCCCTGGCGTGGTGAGGAGCAGCCGCCGGAGGCTGAGGCCCAAGGGAAGAATGGGCACACACCATGGAACGTCAGGGTCAAGGGTTCTGGGGGCAGTTAGGATCCTGGCTCTGTCTGTCACCTCCCAGCTGTGACACTGGGCAAGTGACTGAGCCTCAAGTGAATCGTCCGCCAGATAACTGGCCGCTACCGAGGACACGGAGGAGAGGGTTTAGTGAGCCATCTACCAAGCAGGGAAGGTGTGACACTGCAGTGCGCGGCACTTGTTATTGGTAGTTGGGGGAGTTGCTGCTGCTGTTGCTGATTTTTAGTGACTGCCAAGAGCCCTGTCCTCCCCCATTACACCCCCGCCATTCTCTCTGTCTGTCTGATTTCTTTACTCCCCCTCCCCCTCCCGCTTGCTGAAGCCTTGGCTCCGTGAGCAGAGGAGGGAGGAGAGAGGGAGGGAGGAGTGGGGGGGAGAGGGGGAGGTGTTTAGCAGCAAGAAGGTGGGAGAGATGAGATATACTTACTGCAGGGCGCTCTGGCCCATACCTGTATCCACACACACAGCCTAGAAGAAAGGAGACCTGCCCTCACCTGAGCAGAAGACAGAGGGGGTCTCTGAGGTCCTCAGGTCCCCTGGCCATCCTTGGCAGCCAGCAGAGCACCTGGCTGCAGGGGCGGGGGTGCCTGAAGCCAGTGAAGGGTGGGTGAAGGTGGGAGGGTGTCTCCTGGGCCAGGAACCCAGACAGCAGCAAGCACCATGGCAGGCAGCCCGGCCCAGGGGACAGCCTGGGAAATGGGTCAATTCAACAGGTCTTTGGGGCACCCCAGAAGGCGGGTCTCTGCAGGGGAGCTGATGTAGCCCCATGGACCAGGGCTGTGGAGTCTGAGCAGACCTTACTTCCAGTCGTGGCTCTGGCACTTTCCAGCCGTGTGACTTCAGGCCAGTCGTTCCACCTCTCTGAACCTCGTTCCCCACCTGTACATCACACGGGGGCTGCCAGGCCACGTTTGTGGACAGTCGGACCTGGGGCGCTCCAGCCCACTGCTGCAGATCTCGACTCAGAGACCCCATGTGCTGGCAGCGCCGCTCCACAGGGTCCTCCGGGCTGTGCTCTCAGAAGCAGATTGCCAGGCCTGTCTTACACGGCACCTCTCGGTGGGCTCGTAGCCTAGTGTTTCACCCTTGGTGCCACCCAGGGACTCCGTGGTAGCTCGGTCTTATCATGATGGGGGAGTGGGGACACAGCCGTGCCAAAGGTGCTCTGGGTGCAGGGCTGGGGCTGGGACGTGGGTGCAGGGCTCGGCATGGGCCTGATGGCTCTGACCTGGGGCGGGGGCGGGGCTGGGGACTTAAGGGCACGCTTTGTGAGGAACAAGCAGGTAGGCTTATTGGCTCGGCTGCTTTGAAACCAGGCAGAAGGCCTGGTCACCTTCCTGGTTGACTTTGAGTCTGTCCTCACCCCGTGGCCCTCCTCCCCACCGCCCAGGCAGAGCGCCACTCCTTCTGGGGGTGGACCCAGGCTATGGGCTCACAAGGCAGGAGGGAAAAGCGTGCTGGGCCTGCAGGGTCAGCTGGTCCTAGGGATAGGCAGGGGCTCTCGGGGTTGTGAAGTGGGTGCTCAGTGGCCTCTCGAGTGGGCAGCAGGGGAAAGGGATGAAGGAGAAAGGGGCTCCATGGTCCTGAGGGGCTAAGGGCCTGAGGGGCAGCCTCCTCCACTGCCCCCAGCAGCCCGAGCCTGGCCTGCCTCCGCCGTCCCTGGTCCCTGGGCTCCCCCAGCAGCCCACGCCCGGCCTGCCTCCACCGTCCCTGGTCCCTGGGCTCCCCCAGCAGACCGCGCCCGGCCTGCCTCCGCCGTCCCTGGACCCTGGGCTCCCAACAGGCTGAGTGTCCACCGTGTTCTCTTCACTTCTCGGGAGAGGTCACTGTAGGGTCCCCGGGATGAGTCGTCCTGAGCGGGGACCATTTAATCTACGCCTTGGCTGGCTGGCAACCCGAGCTGAGCTGAGGACGATCACTGGCTTTGGAGTTGATTTCCTGGAAGGGGGCAGCCAAGCAGTGGGCCTGTGACAGATGTGCGCTGGAGGGTGGCTGTCTGGGGTCTGTCACGTGGACATGAGCACAGTGCCCACCAGTTCCGCAGCCTGGTGATGGATGTGCGCTGGAGGGACACCGGGATGTGTCACACGGATGTGCACACTCTCTGTGCACCAGCTCTGCAGCCCGCAGTGGATGTGTGCTGCAGGATGGCCGTCCGGGGTCTGTCCCGTGGACACGAGCACTTCCACATCAAGGCCGCCGTGCCTGGGGAGGTACTTGGACCGGGCACCCGGTAGTGCACCGAGGAATTGTCCATGAAGCCAGGTGTGCGCAGGCTCACTTGTGCAGACCCACTGGCCGCAGCGAACAGTTTCATAGGCCAGGAGTGGTCAAATCCACGTGGCACTGGGCACGGCAGATTTGTAAGTAAGCACAAACAAGCCTGTGCTTGTCTTGCTCACTGGTAAGCCGTCACTGCCCGAAGGTGCCTTTCCCGAGCAAGGGGTAGCGGGGGAGATGGAACCCCAGTGAGTCCTACCCCCCTCCCCTGGCCCCACAGGCTGTGCTGACCAGCTCCTTACTGCAGCCATGCTGCGTGGCAGGCTTGTCCCTTACTCCTGGACAACAGGCAGAAGATAGAAGGCAGGGGCTCAAGCAAGGACCTCTTGCTGGATGCCCGAAGAGGGCACTGGTATCGGGGGCCACTGCAGTCTGGGCTCTCTGTGCCCTCCTGATCTGTTCCCTCTGGGGTTGCCTCCAGGGTCTTCCTGGCCTCTCAGGTCTCTGGACACCTTCCCACAAGTGTTTGTGTCACAGTCAGAGGCCTCTGTCCCTCTTCATGGACGCCTGGCCCCTTTCTGTGGCATCCCCGTGGCCCGGCCGGATCAACAGTCCCCTTCTTAGGGCTCAGCCCTTCCTGCAGGAGAATCAGCCCTGCTGGTGTTAGGATGGCTCTGATCCCACTCTGACAGGGAGTGGGCTCTGAACCACTTGGTTCCTTCATCTGTCAAAGTGGGGTGGTGACAGTGGCCCAGCCACAGCCAGAAGCACTCCTGGCCCCTCCTAGCTCTGCACACCATCTCCCTCCTCCTCCGAGGGCCTTTGTGGAAGCAGGGCCAGGCTGCAGACCTGCGGTGAGGAGGAAAGATGGGTGGGCTGCCTGGAAACCAGGCCGGGGGTGCTGATGGCACTGCCATGGGTGCTTCTCTCAGAGCTGGGAAAGAGAGGAGCGAACAGTCTGGGTGGTAGTGGAAACCAGGAAGGGAAATAACAGAGATGGAACAAACCCAACCCACCGCCATGGAGCCCGGTCCTTCTCTGAAACCGCCAGGGTGGCCAGGAGCCGGACCCACCTCCAAGGCAAAGGCTTGGGCTGCAGGTCCGCTGGTGCCGGTGCTGGTCCACTGGCGCACTGGTCCCAGGGGAGGCTGCCAAGGTTCCTGGCAGAAAAGGCGTTTCCTTCCCGGCTCCTTCCCTGCCTGAGGACAGAGGCACTTCCCCAGCAAAGGAACCCATTGTCTGCACTGAGCTTCCTGGAAGCCAAAACAGTGTCAGGTCCCAGCGACCAAGGGCTGTCCTCCGCCTCGGCCAGCCCGGTCACACAGTGTCCTTGTCCAGGCTTCCAGGAGGGCTGCCTGTTCCCCGTCCCCAAGCCCTGTCCAGCTTATCTCAGACGCCTGCGGTCGTCCCCGGACAGGTTGTTCTCGTTCCCATCCCACTGACTCTCGGCCTTTGCATAAGCTAGGGTTTTCACGTTTGTGCAAGCCCCGGAACCCCCAGGGAGGCTGGTTTGACACGGTGCTCAGCTCACCCCAGAGCTCCTGACTCAGCAGGGCTGGGCTGGGGGCCCGAGATTTGCATTTCTCACAAGTTCCCTGGAGATGGGAATGCTGTCAGCCCAGGGAGCACACGTTGAGGATTTTGGGTATCAGCTGGCCTGGAATAGTTCTCACTTCCTCCAGGGAAGTCTGGCCTTGCCCCCTTGAAGAGAAGGAGGCCCACCCCTGTGCTCGCCGGGTCCAGCACTTACCCCGCAGGGCCACTGGAGTTCCTATATGGCCGGGCTGGGCAGCCTTTTCTTCTGCCGTGGACTATTCAGATACTTACAGCATCACTCACACGCCATGCTGGTCCACCCCTTAATTAACTCACCCCTAATGTGACAGCTGAGCAGCCCCCGTGATAGTGGGCTACGAGCTGGGCTAGCAGTTCGAAACCACCCAGCCACTCCTGGGGGCGGGGGGTGGGGGTGGTGAGACTCTCCATTCCTGTAAAGAGTGACCATCTCAGAGACCCACAGGGGCAGTTCCCCCGAGTCCTGTAGGGTCGCTGTGGGTCAGAATTGACTCAGTGGTTGTGACTTTTATTTGTTGAAGTGATGGTTGCAACTGCTCTGTGGTGAGGCATGTGATGCTAGCTGGTATTGATGGGTGTATGGGCTGTGGGCCAGATGTCCCCTGCTCAGGGGGACAAAACAAGCTCCCCAGGACTCACACGGCACCTGCAAATCACTACTGGAACTCACTAGCATGGCGTCAAGCCGATGCTGACTCAGCCACCCTACAGGACAGACTAGAACTGCCCCTGGGGGTTTCCAAGACTGCCTCTTTCCCAGTATAGAAAGCCTCCTCTTTCTCCCTGGGAGCAGCTGGTGGTCTTGAACTGCTGACCTCTCGGTTAGCAGCCCAATGCGTTACCCACTATATCACCAGGGCCCCTAAGTACTGTGGACAGTTATTAAAATAAGCCCTGGTGACGCAGTGGTTAAGTGCTCGGCTGCTGGCTGGCAGGCTAGAGGTTTAAAGACACCCAGGGATTCCTCGGGAGGATGGACTGGTGATGGGGGCAATTCTACTGGGTCCCAGGGGGTCACCATGAGTCCAATGGCACCAGCCAGGGGATTGGAGCAGCACAGAGCCGCCACCCGCGGCTGCACCTCCAGGTGAGAGGAGGCTGGGGTGTTGCCGGATGCTAAATAGATTTCAGGGGATCTTGCCAACTAAGACTGACAAGGAGACAAGGCCAGGGTCTCCTACCACAGCCCGGCTGCTCCCCCCACGTGGATGGTGCTGGCCTGCCGCGGAGCTGACTCACCGCCGCCGGGAGGAGGTGCTGATCAGTATGCAGGGCAGGTGCCCGCAGGAAAGCTGTCCCCACGCAGCAGCTCTGGCTGGGCGCCTCTGATTAATGTGGCAGAGAGAGCTCTGCAGCTTTTTCCTGAATGGCCGCCACGTGGAGCCGGAGTCATTAGCACTGCGTCTCCCGCCGCCGTGACCTGCTGACCACCCTAAGTAGATAAAAATGAAAATGGCCGAGACAGCTGCAAGGCTCCAAGACAAATGGCCCAGGTGGCTTCGCAGCCACCGGGAAGGTCTCCGGCTCAGCACTCCTTCCCCCTTCAAGATGGCACTACCCCTCCCCTCGAGGCTTCTGTACCCCGATTCCCAGGGAGGGGAAAGCCCGTCTCAGGAGGGGCGCCCAGGCGCAGGGGCTCAGGTCGTGGCCTCCCACTGGGTGCTGCCCAGGTGCAAGGAAGACAGAGCAGAGGAAGGGTCTTCTGGCGGAGGGATCCACTCGGCTCAGCAGGGGTGGTCCAGGGCGCGGAGGGATCCTGGTGGCTCGTGACGTGGGGATGGCGCAGGAAAGGAAACTGAGGTCTGGTGTATGGGGGGGTGGGGAGGTGCTCTTTGGAGGAGTAAGACGGGCCCATGATGAAGATCTATGGCCAACGTGATTCCCTCCCAAAAACCAAACTCGCTGCCGGGGAATCGGTTCTGACACGCGGTGACTGCACTTGCGGGTGTCAGCCTTCACAGGAGTAGAACACCTCGTTGTGCTCCTTCGGAGCGGATAGTGGTTTCGAACTGCTGACCTTACGGTTAGCAGTCCCACGAGGAACCAAGACACGACCAGGGCTCACCCCAAGGGGCTAGATGGTGTGTTTGCTGTTGGTGCAGGGGGAAGCAATACTGACGCACAGCGGCGCCATGTGACAGGGTAGAACCCCACCACGGGGGTCTGGGGGTTGCCTTGTCTGTCTGTTGCCTTGTTCGGCGTGCTTTTTGATGAGCCGCGCAACCGATGTGCCACCCAGGCACCTCAAGGCGGTGGCTAATCCCAACCCAAGTTTGCTGTGGACCCGATTCCCACTCACCTTGCGGCTCTAGAGCAGTAGAGCTCACGGTTGCATCTTTATCCCTCATGGCAGCGGCTGATGGCTTCCAACTCCCACCTTGTGGTTCGTAGCCTGGCACTTAACCACTGTGCCCAGCAAGGTTCCTTGTGGGGTGGATCGGGGGACCCAATCTCAAAGTGGGGAGTGGTGAAGACGCTACCATCGTCATTCAGGTGGGAAATGCTGCCATCGTGAACTAACTCCATCTCCCACCTCTTCAGTGCCCTGTGAGCCTCCAGCCCCTCACCCCCTTGGCCACCTCTACTTGGCGCCTTGTGGCTACAGTGTGAGCGGCTAACGAAAGGCTCGTGGCTCCCTCCCTCCCTCCCATCTACGCCACCGCCAAAAGGGGTGATCTTCTGTGAAGATGACTGTCAGGAACAGCTTACAGACACCTGCCCTCTGTACCACAAAGAGTCCCCAGGAGCCAGATGCCAGCAGTTTGGTTTGGCCCATATTGACGGGGAAGCTCTGGGCTGGGCACAGGGTTCATGCACTCAGCTGCTCTCTGACAGGTTGGAGGCTTACGTCCACTCGAGGCCCCACAGAAGAAACGTCTGGCAGTTTACTTCTGGAAGAATCAGCGGCTGGCACCAGGAGCTGGTGATGAGCCGAGGGCCATTGGTATTTGCGGTCTCTGGTGCTCCTGCAGGAAGAGTCCACCAAAGGCTCCCTCCCGGTCTCCGGAGCCCGGCGGGCCTTGTTCTGTTCTGTGCTTTCCCGTGGCTGTGGGCTCGGGCTCAGGTGCCACGCTGTTTGGAACGATTGCGTTGGGAGCTGGGTGTAGTTTTACTCCTAACTTCTCTCTTTCCTTCTCTGGGTCTCGCTTTCCCCATCCGCGCGGTGGGGATGCAGGCAGGAAGATGGGGAACAGCTACTGGCCTTGCTGGGAGGAGTCACAGTGCCACTAGAAGCAGCAGTAGACAAGCCAGCGTGTCAGTTGCTCCTCCCACCCTGCACCTCTGCCACCTCCCCACTCCTGATATCCAGCGGCCAGTTTGGTGGTGGTGCCTCCCAGCCAGCCCCGCCAGCATCTGCTTGCCAGAAACCAGGCCTCTGAACTCAGCCTGGGCTTGAAGGGAATGAGCAATGGTGCTAATTGTGGAGCGGGCAGGAGAGGTGGGGAGGAGGCAGCGGGGAGAGAAATCATTTTGTGATGCGCCAATTACTGATCAGCTGGGACATAATTGCAGGGCTGCCATCCCGGCTGCTGGAGGTACCAGGCCTCCCTCTCGTTAATCAACGATAATCCAGAATTACGACCCTTAATGATTTGCAAAGACACTTATGCACACACGCACACATGCTCAGTACGGACACAAGTAATTGATAATCAACCATGTAATTTGAGGCAATAATTCTGTCCGGGCCAGATGACAGGCTCCACCCTGCCAACAGAAGAGAGCCCAAATCACAAATGACCTCTGCATGTGGGGGGCACATTCCCTGGGTACCCATGGGGCCTCCCGAGTGTCTGGGAGGTAGGGGATGGTGATTTGTTGTTGTCTTGTATTGGGGCATAGCTGTGTCTTCTCCTGTTCACACATTATTCGAACCTGTGAGGGAAGGAACCCTGGTGGCCAGAAGTTAAGCTTTTAGCTGTTAACAGATAGTCAGTTTGAACCGACCGGCCTTTCCATGGGACACAGATGGGATAGACTTCGACCCTAAAGGTTTACAGCCTTGGAAGGGGGCAGGTCCACTATGCCCTATTATAGGGCTCCTTTGAGTCAGAATCCACCTGAGAGCCCTGGACTTAGGGTTTCTGGTTTTGTTATTTATTGCATTTAAAAAAAGCTTCTTGCCATGGTCGCCGATCTAGGATGCTAACCCAATGGTCTCAATGATCAGTGTGTGTTCAAAGCAACCAGGTGAGATGGCGAACACTGTGGATTCCCCGGGGCCCACACTAGGAAGTTCAGACGCAAAGGCCTGATGTAGGTTTCCCGGAATCCGCATATTTAAGAACACCTCCCCACCTCCAAGTGGTTTGAATGCAGATAGCGCTCAGAGCACAGCTTAAGAAACCCTCACCTAATATGGATTGAGCTTTGTGGGCTCCCCACTTACCCCACCAAGCCACAGGGTCATTGTGAGCCAGCCTCAAAGAGAGCGGGTAGGTAGGCTTGGAGTTTTAATCCATTAGGGAAGGGGTGGTCTGTCTTATGTTTAAGGAAGGAGAATTGGTGCAGGATGTATCTGAGTCGGTTTCTTTTGAGATATGACTCAACAAGCGAGTGAGGAAGCCGAGCCGAGGAGCCGGAGCTGAGATGTGCTGAGGAGAGAAATGTGTTCGTTCAAGGCGCTCCTTTGTTGTTGTTCTGCGACAGCCACACTGGGTAGCCAAGGCCAACTGCCCGCTAACATCGCCAGAGATGCTTATAGAACATTCTGGAGTCTGGGGTCAAGCCATGGAGATGTGGACCTCCGTCGTTGCTCCCGGCCGCATGCTGAGCTTCAGGATTTGGTTTCTAAACCACCACCGAGGATCAGGGCAGTCAGCCAGGTGTGAGATCTTTTCATTTCAGCTCAGCCGCCCTGACATCTGTCCTCCCAACCTGTCCCTGCCCTCTACCTCCTGCCTCCATTGTCTCAAGCTTTACAGCACAGGTGCAATGCTTGAGGATTTGTGAAGATGCAAATTCTGGTTCAACAGGTGGAGGTGGGAGGGCTGCATTCCTAACCATATTCCCAGATGACCTCCATGTCTGAAGCCCTGGAAGTCAGACCTTTCCTTCAAGGTCCTGGGAAAAACGCAGAACTCCAGCACCAGGAAATCCTGTTTCTCCATCTCAGCTGGGACGGGTCCTCTGCTGGATCTTGGTCTATCAAGATGACCCTGAGGGCAGGTATGGCCCTCGCCTGGTTCAGGGGGCAAAATGCCTGGAAGTCATGGAGCTTGCGTTAGGTTTTTTCAGGTTCCTGGGGAGGGGACATGCTTGAGTTGACGTCAGCAAGGGAGCCTGGGAAAGCAGCAGAAATGGTTAAACATCAAATAGACAGCTCAGGCAAACACTGTGAAACCACCCTGGAGCCAGGCACCTGGCAGAGGAGGCATTAGGTAGGAGGCCAGTCAGATAAAACTTACCCATGTGCCTTATACTCAGAGTTAACAAAAATAAACCCACCTCACTGCCATCGAGTCGTAGTGACCCCAACCCCCCTGTGCCTTTCTGAGACTGTGCCTATTTACAGGAGTAGAAAGCCCAGGCGCTCTGCCTCAGAGCTGCTGGCGGCTTTGGACTTCCCACCATGAGGACTGCAGCCCCAAACATAACCAGGACACCACCAGGGCTCCTTATACTTGGGGCGAGCAGGCATCAATGAGGTCCTGAACATAAGAGCTTCCTGGGACTAAGCAGGAAGAAAGAGCACACAGCTGACAACGAGGAAGCATGGGGGGCAGTCTCTAGTGATGGCAGGCTAAGTCTCTTCTCCTTCTTACAGGTACATGTTGCTCCACTCACAAGCAGTGACGCCTAAGTCTCCTCCATCTGAATCTGTGCTGGCCTTGTGACTTGCCTTGACTCGCCGAATGTGATCAAAGAGACACTTCCTAAGTCCACAGCAAGACTTTTTTTTTCTAATCAATTTATTGGGGCTCATAAAATTCATCACAATACATAGATCAATTGTGTAGAGCACATCTGTACATTTGTTGCCCTCGTTATTCACAGCAAGACTTTTAAGGAGCCTGGCCACTTCTGCTTTCATTCTTTTGAAAGCCAGCTGCCATGTAAGACATCTGACCGCCCTGAAATCACTATGCCTGGCCTCATGGGGAGGCTGTGTAAAAAGCACCGAGGCACCGGTATGTGAGAGAAGACACTGGGTCACTCCACTCCAGCCTAGCCATCAATTGAATGCAGCCAAGGTGAGCAGAAGAACCAGCCAGCGGAGCCCTGCCCACAGTTATGACTCATAGAATCATGAGAAACAGTGCTGTCTTGGGAAGGGTGGCTACGCAGTAATAGATAACGGAAACACCTGTAGTCTTGTCTGACGCTTCTGACACTCACAGGTATGTCCAGTACCCTCGGCAGGCCTCCGTTTCCTGATTTGTGAAACAAGGGTTAAATGAGATCATGCATATAAAACCCTAAACAATAATACATTTAAAATAAACAAAAATTTTAAAAAAGAATAAGTAAATGGGGGAGGCGGGTAACCCGGTGCACAAGGTCTGGCATGTTGCTTACCCTCAATTCACACTGAGAGTCTGTGATTATTAATGAGGCAAGGGCATGGTTCACTGCCCCACGCTCAGCCCTGACTGAGGGACAGCTGTTCAGACCATGTTGTCCTGGGTCCTTGCATGAATAGCCACCACGCTCCTCTGTCACCATGGCAGTGCAGTGCCCTAGAAAGGGCAGAGGCTTCTGAGACCCACTGACATGGATGTAAATGTTTCTCTGCTACTTTCTAGCTTTGTGATCTCAAGTGAGTATTTAATGTCTGAGCCCTGGCTTCTTCATCTGAAAAGAAAGGACGTCTGCCGAATTCCTCCTCCAGGAAGCCTACCCCGATGAGCCTCTCCCCACCACCTTTCCCTAAACAGAACTTTATCTTGACCTACTGACGAGATAGGTGTTCATTTCTGAACTTTCGAGAGAGGGCAGAAGTGAACCCTGTTGGCTGAAAGGGGAGTGTAGGTGACCTTGGACTGTATTTGGTTAATAATAACATTGAATCCAAGGAGTCTGTTAAGTGTCTGGTCCTCACAGCACACCGCTGCCCGTGGAGTGTAAGGCTCTTTCCCTTTGGAGTTGGGTGGGACTTGGCACTGGACACGGAACGGGTTGTTGTGTTCAAGTGCGTCTGTGAGTATACATGGCTGAACATGGCTCCTCCCCTGCAGATCTGAAGAGCTAGTCGTTGAAGAGAAACACCGGCAGAAAGCCAAAGGAACGATTTCTCCTCCTCCTCAGCCCAGCCTGCAGAGCACAGCCACACGTAGGCCCTTCCCACCAGGCCAACCGCCATCCCAGCCTCCAGCCCCCTCCACCTCCATGCCTCTTTCAGTGGGGGCCCCTGCGCTCCCATCCTTGCCCTCTCCAGAGTGACCCTGTGACAGAGCAGACAGATGATGTCCCCCATCTGCTGAAGCCCCTGCGATGGCTCCCATCCCACTTGGTGAACACCAATGCCCTCCAAGGTGGACACAGCGCGCCCCTCCCACTGCCTCTCAAGCCTCCGATGCCAGCCCTCCCGTTGTTCTTTGCAGAACCAAACTCTCTGGCCACCGGACACTGGCCACCTCAGGGCCTCGGGGCGGCCATTCTCCCTGCCTCCAGCACTCTTCCACCGGCGACAGGACGCACTCACTTCCCTCCTGCAGGTCCCACTTAACGCCACCTGCGTTCTTAGTGAGACTTCCCAGTCCCCTCCTTAAAATTGTCCTCTCTCCTAGGGAAGGAGCCCTCCTGGCCAAGTGCTCAGCTGCTAACCGAAAGGTGGGCCGATCAAACCGCAGGAGCTGATCTGCAGGCAAGAGTCATATGTACTTAAGTGGAATGCACCCTACAGAGCAGTTCCACTCTGCCCTGCAGGGGCGCTGTGAGTTAGAACCAACTGGGCCACACACAGCTACAGCCCAGGGCGCCCGAGCCCCTTGGCTTTGGTATTCTCCATAGCGCATATAGCCATCCATTTACTTTTCTGGCCTCACACACCGAACCTTTCTTGTGCAGATGTGCGCCCGCGCGTGCGCATACGCGCCCACGTGGACAGGGATTTGTACCTGGTTTTTCACGGCCATTGCTTCCATCCCTGGCACCGGCTCATGGAAAATGTCAGGTGGATGACTACAGACGCGCACACCCACCCAAGCGGAGTGAGAAGAGACTGCAGGCCGCCTCCAAAAGTGACCTGGACCAGCGGGGTCTGGGTTTTGGAACCGGTGTTCAAGCGTTCCTCCAGCACCCACCAGTTTCCGGTCTTCACGTCTGTGCATGCGTGCGCGCGTGTTAGAGAGGGAGCATGCAAGCCCTTTAGCGTGAGCGATAAAGGCCGGTGGGGTTGGAAATTTGATGACTGTGGTTGCGGATGTTAATAAAACTCACGGAGACAACGCACTCCCAACTGCCTGAACTCAAACAAACCAAGCTCCCTGCCACCAAGTCCATCGGATTGTCAAGTCAGACAAGAATTGCCCAGTGGCCGGGGGACAGCAGGAGCCCAGGAAGGTTGCAGGTACGGGCAGGGGCACCTGGCTGAGACCTGAGGTTCCTGAGAGCGGGGAGGGGGTCTTACTGGGAAGAACATTTCTCGGAAGAGGAACAATTCCTGCCCCCGCTCTGTCCGGGCAATGCCGTGAGGCTGGTCAGTCCAGCTCATCCCAGGCCTGCGGGCCAAGGATTCGCCTGGAGGCCCACTTGCAGCGCAGGTCACTGTTTGGGCAGCTCTTCCTGTTTACCCAATGCTCCCACGTCCACTCTGATGACCTCTCCTTAGAGCTTAGGGCTCCACCATGACCCAGAGCAGCCAGGCTGGGGGGTCTGCGGGGTAACACCAGGTGGCTGAGGGAAGCTGGGGAGACCAGACACCACAGGAACCAAGCAGCTCAGGTTCAAAGGGAAGCTGTTGGAGATGACTTTTAGTGCCCCCCAAAAGACCGAGTCCCTGAGATCTCCACCCTCTCCTTTCTGGAGGCTACTGTGGACTAGACCACTACATTCCCTCCCAAGCTATCAGTCCAAGAGCCCTGTGCTCTGTCCCGCATTGGGAACCCAGAGTCATTTCTGTCCAATGAGGGGGCTCACCCAGAGTCGTGGTCTCTATGAGTTCGACTCCAGGAATGTCACCTACCTGCCACTCTGTCTGCATCCCCACCAAAGCCTGACACTTGGGTGCTCTGTGATGCAGCCTCCGGCTACTTGATGCTGCAGCTAACCCGGGGCCCCCTGAGGCCACCTGAGCTTGAGTTGGCCAAGCCAGCACCTTTGCTCCCAGCCAGCAGGGGGCACAAACACATTGTTTTCCAACGGACTTTTCACAAACTCCCACAGCCCCCTTCCCACCTCTCCGGCTCTCACGATTGCCATGCTTCTCTGTAAGGTCAAACCCACCAGCTGCTGGGCGGGAGAAAGAGGAGGCTGTCTGCTGTCCTGAATAGTCTCAGAAACCAGACCGTCCTGTGGGGTTCATTACAAGTTAGAATCAACTTGATGGCAGTGGCTATTTGCGACGAAGGAGCCTTGATGGCGGCAGTGGTTAAGTGCTTGGCTGCTTGTCTAAAGGTCTTTGGTTCAAGCCCACCAGCGGCATTGCGCCAGGGAAGAAAGATGTGGCAGTCGCTTGTCAAGACTCCAAGCTCACTGGCATCCAGTGGAGTCTGACCCCACAGGACAAGGTGGAACTGCCTCTGTGAGTTTGTGAAACTGTAATTCTTTACGGGAGTAAAAAGCCTCGTTTTTCTTCCATAGAGAGGCTGGTAGTTTCAAACTACTGACCTTGTGGTTATTAGCAGCCCAACACGTAACTACTACACCACTAGACCTCCTTCCGTAAACAGGACAGCCTTGGAAACCCTATGGGGCAGTTCTACTCTGCCCTATAGGGTCGCTGTGAGTCAGAATCAAGTTGACGGTTAGGTTTGGTTTGTTTGTGCTGAGCAGGGTGTTAGGCATATGGAGACCCTCCTTCAACCAGCCTATTCAATGTCAAATGGACACTAAACCCAATCCCTAGTCCCAGGCTGTAAATCTTATGGGAGCAGACAGACTCATCTTTCTCCCTCAGAGCGGCTGGTGGGTTTGAACCACTGACCTGGAGGCTGGCAGTCCAGTGCTTATCAGGCTGTGGCACCAAGGTCCCTGGCATTTAACAGCAGGAACTATATCAGACTGTGCTGGCCTCCCCAGCAGGCAGCCCTGCAGGCACACGTGGGACCATACTCACCAGGGACTGTGCTAGGACCCAAGGCACATGAGGGCGCCCCAGTTTATAATAAGAATGTGCAGGCTTGGCACCAACTGCTTTGTCACCTGCCCTGGAGGCCCCCCTTTCTGTTCCCGACGGCAGGCAAGGACAGGGGCCCAGCCTGGCTCAAGTGGGATTGACGGCTTCTTGGAAGAGGAATGGTCCTGCCCAGGTCTGGCCCAGTTCCAGCCTCCAAGTGGACTGTCGCTCTTCCCCAAAGCTCTGGCCGGGCACCTTGAGCAGGGCTGCCAGCACCCAGCTGCTCTTTGGGGGCATCCAGGAACACTCCTGCTGGTGTCCATTCCAGCGACCTGGCACACACCGGGGAGTGTCCTGGGTGGTGACCTTGGTTGGTTGGGGGAAGAGGCAAGGTACAGTCCCAGGGGAGGCAGAGAAGGTTCCAGAGCTCTTCCCAGCATGTCTATGTAGCCCTCACCCTCGCCCCATGCCATTTTACAGACAAGGAAACAGGCCCAGAGAGGGGAGAGCACAGCCCAAGGTCGCCCAGCTTGCAGGGACGGGGCCGGGGCTGAAGCCCAGCTTCCTGGTCCAGTCCCCAGCAGGCGTCAGCCCCTGCGACAAGTCAGGTGTGTTCTGCTCGCGACAGACCTCACTGGCCACCTCCTAGCCGAGGTCTGATGAACTGTGCTTACGACTGCCGGCCTTTGCTGTCTTTCTGTTTGCACCTCTGGGCATTCGTCATATGTACTTAAGCGGACTGCTGCAGCGGGTCACATCCTGGTGGTGTACTGAATTATTCCCTGGGCTGCTCACCGCAAGATCAGTGGTTCAAAACCACCAGCCTCGTCTTGGGAGGAAAATGAGGCTGTCTGTTCCCATCGAGATTTACAGTCTGGGGACCGTTCCCTGTCCCAGAGGGTCCCTGTAAGTCTGAATTGGCTCGGTGGCAGTGGGCTGTGGTCACCCTCGGATGTTCTCTTGCAGAGGTCCTGATCCTGGCTTTATGAGCCAGCCGATAAAGGTACAAAAATGAAAACTAAAAAAAAAAGAAGGAAATATATTCAACTTAGGTCAGAACCCATTTATGAAGGAGTCCTTGGGATAAAACCTCATTATAAGTGGGGGACTACTTATGTTCTCTGGAGATTTGCATAGCTACTATTCTTCACCCACCCGCCCCCGCCCCCGCCCCCATCCCCTGCCAAGTCCCTCATTGAAGCCCATCCTCCCACTCAAGGCCCAGTCCTGCACTGGCTTCTGGGAAGCCTTCTCCTCTGAAACCGTGTGTTCCCCTGATCACGCCTCGCGGGGCCTTGCCTTCTATTCCACTGAATGTGTCCGCTGGCCCCAGACGATAGGTCAAAGCTCTGAAACAAGTCCCAGGCAGGCACAGGCGAATTTGAACCTGGCTCTAGCCCTAACTCTAACAGGTCACTTGACTTCTCTGGGCCTGTTTCCCCTCTGGTCGAGGTCCAGGCTTCTTGGCCTCTGTCCGTGGAGTGGGATGTGACATGCCCCCTGTGCCACCACCGCCCCCCACAACCCCCATTTTGCTTTCTGAAGATTTGGCTTTTGTGGAGGGAAAGAAAGGCCTGGCAGCTGAAGGTCACATTGAAAGCTGGTCTCCACTCATCTTGGTGCTGTCCGGGGCTCTTTCTCCCAAGAGCCAAAGCCAGTTGCGTTGCTCTTGAATGAATTCTGACTCCTGGTGACCCCGTGTGGGTCAGAGCGGAGCTGTGCGTCCCCAGGTTTTCCAGGGCTGGTGTTTGGGAAGGAGGTTGCCAGGCCTTCCTTCCAAGGTGCTGTGGGCAGACTTGCTGGAAATCAAGCACGTGGGCCACCCAGGGTCCTCATGGCTCATGAGCCAGCATCTCACGGGGAGGCGTCTCACGTGGAGGGATGTCAACAAATGTTTGAGGAGCTGAATTGTCAGTGCTGGGCAGCAGGGCATGTTAGACCAAGCTGGGCAGGGAGACACTCCCCAGGAAAACCTAACTCACCACCGTGGAGTTGATCCTGACACGCGGCAACCCCACAGGGCAGGGCAGACCCGCCGCTGTGGGTTACCAAGATGCTTTACCTTTCTCCCTCAGAGCAGCTGGTGGTTTTGAACTCCTGACCTTGTGGTTAGCAGCCAAACGAACCCATAACCTACTATACACCCAGGACTCCGAGGGAGAGATGGACAGGAAGTAGGCAAGCAGAGCCCCACCCCCGCCCCAGTCTTCCAAGGGGAGGCTGCCTTGGAAATGGGGCCCAGGCTGTCCCCGTGCGTGACATCTGTTCCCCGCCTCTTCCAGGATCCCTCCTGGCTTGCCTCTCCCACAGCCCTGCCGATGGTGCCACCGTGTCCTTGCACAAACCCTGCCCAGGCCCCTGCTGCCAGGGACCGCCCACGCGGCTGGGCGGACATGAGTCTGGCAGACAGTGGAGTGGCTACGCTCTCCTGGCATAAGCTTCGGAAGGGCTGTGGGGCTGGCATGAAGCAGGCCTCTGTGGCCCGGTCAGCCAGCCAAAAGGCAGGCCAACCGCCCAGCCCCAGGGCCCCCAAAGGCAGGCCTTCCCCAGCTGCAGAATTCTGCGGGGCTGCTGTGGGCGGTTGAGGGAGCTGCGGGGCCTCCGTGCGTCAGTCTACCGCTGGCCCCGTTTATTGTCCAGCGGGTCTGTCAGTTCTGCTTCCAACCCTTGGCTCCTTCAACAGCTACAAATTACACTCTAGCCTTCATCCTGTAGCAGGGCTTCCATGCCCCAGGGCATCAGGGACCACCCCGATGGTTCAAGTGGGGCCACCCACCATTAGAAGAGCCTGTTCCGGGCGGCGCTGCACTGTGACCAGGGCAAGAGAAGGCACCCGTGGAGTCCAAGAGAACTCCTGTCACTCTTCTCCAGGAGCATCCGTGGGAGGCTTCTGAACGTGTTTCATGTCCCACACTGACCGCTGTCTCCCTTCACCGAGCATCATGCTTACATTTCACGGCCATCGTCGTCTCCGTGGCCATTCCAGCGGCCACCCACCTCTGAACCACCGCGCTAAGCTTCATAACCCCTTACCATCTGCCATGGGTGTCACTGTCGGGCCACTCGTCACCGCCAGCCCCTCGGGCATCCACCTTAGAGCCTTTCCGGAGGAGCGTCTTCAGTTGTGGCTAAGAACCTACGACATATGGCAAACACCGTGCTGTGGGTACTTCTATTTCGTCAGCGAGGCAACCCTGCGACATTGACCTGTTGGGATGCTTTGGGCCGCCAGGACAACCACCTTGGCTCTACTCTGTAGAGCCAAAGATTCTTGGTCGAACAATGACAGGACTGAGGATGGTCTCAGGAATTAGGGCACCACCGGCCGGCTGGCTCTAGGACAGGGCCACTGATTTGCACACCTGTGCCAGGAGAACTCGGGTTCCTTCCATCTCTCCACTCTATCATCATTGGCACATTGGCCTTGTTCTCAAAGAAGCTCGCTTCACCGGAGCAAGATAGCCCTCGCCATCACATCGGACACAACACTCAGCTACAGGAGGGCAACCATCTCTCTCGTGTCTTAAGGGCAAGGACCATTGCCTAGAACCACCCCCTCCCCTAAGAGACTCCCCTCTACATCTCATGGACAGACCCATCCCAGAACAAATTGCTGGCAAGGGAATTAGGATACGGATCCCTTTAGACTGATCCGGATTCCTTTCCGTCAAGTGGGGGAGGAGGTGGTTGTCTGCTGTTGGTTCCGATGCATAGCCATCCTAGGTATGAGCCAGGGAAAGTTGCCAGGTCCTGGACCAACCTCACAATTAGTGCTTGAACCCGGCGTTGCAGCCACGGTGTCAATCCATCTCATCAAAGGTGGTCCTCTTTTTCACTGACCCTCTAGGTTACCAAGCAGGATGGTCTCCAGGGACCACTCGCTCTCTTCTAGTAACACTGTCCAGAGCCCAGGAGACAGAATCTTGCCGTCCTTGCTTCTGAGGAGAATGCTGGCTGCACCTCTCCCCAGAGCGACCTGGTCTTTCTCTGGCAGTCTGAGGTTAGTCGACCGTCTTTGTCAGTCCTGTCATTCGGATACGCCCGTTCTTCTGAGCCCCCCTTGAGTCCTCCACCAGCTTTCCCCTGCTATATGAGGGGGCTGGAAATACCACACCTCGGGCCCCTTTCGTCAGCAAAGTGACATCTTTGCATTTCCAACACGTTACAGCAGTCTTCCGTAGCATTCGCCCCGTGCGGAATGTCCTGGGCTTCTTGACTCCTGCTCCCACGGACATTGGTTGTGGGTCCAAGTCACGTGAAATCCTTGACAGCTTCACTATCTCCTCCGAGGTGGCCATGACATTGCTCACTGGTCTGGTCGTAAGGATGTCTGCTCTTTATGTTGACGTGTAAGCCCAAGGCTTGGAGTCTTCGGTCATCGTCAGGAAGTGCTGTGGCATCCTTCACGGTCAGTAGCAAGGCCGTGCCATCTGACTTTCACACGTTGTTAGTGAGTCTTCCTCCAGTCTTGACGCTGTTCTTCAAGTTGTCCAGCGTCTCGGATCACTGCTCAGCACACAGATGGAATAAGGATGGTGAGAGGATACAACTCGGACGCACACCTCTCCTGATTTTAAACTAGGCCGCATCCTGTGGTCTGTTGAGACCACTCTCTCGTGGTCTCTGGAAAGGTTCTTCACGAGCACAAAGAACCGTTCCGGGATTTCTAATCTCTGCAACGTCAGCCACGATTTGTCCTGAGCCACACAGCCGAATTCCTTTTCCTCGTCAGCCAAGCCCAGGTAAACATCTTTCTGGTATTCTCTGCTTTCAGCCAAGATCCATCTGTCGTCAGCCTTGATATCCCTGGTTCCGTGTCCTCTTCCAAAGCTGGCTTGAGTTTCTGGCCGTTCCTGGGGGGGTGTACTGCTGCAACCATTTAAAAAATTCTTTTCAATCAAACTTCACTTGCACATGATATGAAGGATGCTGTTCTGTAATTTTCATGTTCCTCTGGAGGCAGGCGATCCTGAGTTCAAACTCTGCCCAGTCCATGCTCGAGGGGGACCCGGGGCAGGTTACTTAACCCTCAGACTCCCGTTTCCTCCGCCGAGATGGAGAGACCAGCCCTGCCCGCCTGGCTTGGTGAGGATTAGAAGAGAGAATGCATGTAACCGCTCAGCACAGGGCCGGACACGTGAGGGGTGCCCAGGGCTTGTCGTTGCTCCTGCACCCAATCTACTGTCTGGGCTCTTGGCCATCTTCCCAAACTGGAGATGCTTCCTGGGGTCAGTATATCCCTGGGGGCGGGGAAAGGGAAATGATTTTCCTGCAGGAATTGTGACTGTCTTCCTGGGATGTGGTCTTCAAGCTCATGGGACACACAGGCTGTGTCCCCTCCTGTCCAGTCCCACAGGGCCCTCTTTCCCCGAGATCTCAGTCCTCAGAGCCACAAGGGACTGACCCAGGAACAAGGGGGGGTGGTCCTCTCTTGGAGCAGCGTGTGGGCAGCAGCTGGGCTCCCTCGAGGCGGCCTCCCTAGAGACTGCTTTCTGCCTCCCTTGCCAGCCTGACCACGGAGTTTCCAGGAAACACCGGCTACATTTGCTTTTCAGAGATGCCCTGCAGGGGTGTGGCCAAGAGGGTCCATCTGCCCTGGGCTTCCCAAGGGCCCCGCCCCAATGGCTCCGCTGCTTTGTGTGCACATGTTTCTGAGACACTCACTCCTGCAGCTTTGAACGTGGTTCTGGGCCCAGGCACCGGCAAGGACGGGTGTTGTGCATCTCGGTCCACGCCTGGGTGTGGCCCCTGCCTGCCCGGTGAATCTTGACTCCCCTCCATCCATCCAGGACTGGGAGAGGTCCTCCCCGGAAGATATGACTGGTGTTGCTGACTGGAGAATGGCGTTTGTCTCTGAGCCGCCCCTCTCTCCTCCCACTCCCCGCAGCCCCCCACCGTCCATCCTCGGGCAGAGCTCCAGGAGACAGGCGTGCTTCATCCGGATGGATCTACCACATCTCCCAGGCAGCTGTGACACGGAAAGGCTGGAGGATAACCCCCACCTCTGTTTGTGGTCGCTTTCTGGATGCACTGAGATCTTTCTGGCACCATCTGCCCTGGGGCCTGGCTGGGCTGGACGCTTGCACAAGACCTGGCTGCCCCTGGCTCAGTCTCGCTGGAAAACATGGTCAGCCCTCTCTCCCGAAAAATTCAAAACACAGACACTCCTTATGCCCTTTCCTGGAAACATTCTATAGCTTCAGCCTGGGAAAGCTTCCAAAAGTTTCCCCGAACCAAAGATAACAATAATAAAATAAAATACTTTTTTAAAGACAGAGGAAGGGGAGGGAGAGACTCTTGGGCAAAGGCCCCGTGGATGGATGTTCCAGGGGACAGACACTTGGGCTGCAGGGAAAAGCCCTTTCCAGGTTGGTTCTGACATTTGTGCTGTTCTCTCGAAAGGTAATTTCAAAGCTGGCCTGCCCAAAGCCAGCGTTTGGAATCTACCCGGAGGGCAAAAGCCTCCTCTTCCTTCCCACATCTGGAAAGTTTTCACACCAGTGGCCCCGCTCCCTTGGCCTGAGCTCACGAGCAGGCCTTTCCCAATCTTCCAAGGCTCCTTGGCCTCCCAACGGCCGCCCCGCTGACCTATCAGGAGCTGTGTTTACCTCGCTCCTGCAGCAGCTGCATTCCAGCTGTGGAGCGATTAGGAAACCTTTCGGAAGCTCCCTAGGCCCTACAAGGTCCAGCAGGAATCTGTGTGTCCCCAGGAGGGGACACCTGAGTATTGGCTAGGATCTGCAGATATGAAGACACGCAGGGAATGCATTCTTGACTTGGGGTTCCTTCCCAGTTCTAGGGCGCAGAAGAGCCAGCTATTCGCTTACAGGAAATATTTGTTGTTGTTGTTTTCTAGTGGATTCTGCCGAGAAAAAATGCTGCCCGGCTTAGCCCCACTCTCCTCAATGGGAAACGCAAGCAGTGACATTCAAACATCTTTGTGCAGAGTTGAACACTTCCCATTGACTCCAGGGCATTTACCGCGTTGATCAAAGCTCAACACCAGCCCCATGCTCCACCCAGCCTTGGGTGGGGGGGGGTCGGCCAGCAGAGAAAAGAGAGCCTTCCTCTAAAGCATCTACCCATTGATTCTTGACTCCCGTGGACAGACTGTACCGAAGGTGGGGTGGGTGGCAGTCTGTTGGAAGGTCCAAAGACAACACAGAGAGGGGGAATCTCAGAGCCCAAAAAGGATCTTTTAAATACAGAGGTGGCCAGACCGGGCAGGGCTGAGCAAATGGCCTTCGAGGCAGCTGAAGCCCTCAGCAGCGGTCTGAACAACTGCCACCCAGCTCATCCTGCTCGCAAGGGATGCTGCAGCATGAAGTAGGTCTTTCCCCTCCACCTCTTGGACCACCAGATGTCTCCTGGGACTCCGTGGGGGACCCTCAGGTTAATGACGGCCCATGTCCCTACCTTGTTCTAGAATGACTGGTAGCAGCTGCCCAGCTAGACACGATCTACCCCAAACCCATTCGTTCTCCGTGCAGCAACCTCTGACTCTTAGAACGCACCAATCAACCCCCACGGGTATGCACTGTGACTCAGAGACAGCAGCCCTTGTCCAGTGCTTAACCAGGATGAAGAACTCCATGGGGCCTCCCGCTGATTCCTGGTGCTAAAAGCAGAAACGGAACATTGGGAGAGGTGCTAAGCTCTGCCAGAGGGGCCCACCAAGCTCTGGAGACAGCTTCCGTCTCCCTCCTTCTTTCTGTCCTGCTGTCCCACTTTAAACATCCCTTCCCACCCACCTCTTAACACCTTCAGGACCAGCACCCCTGCTACCTCCACTCCCTCCTCACTAGCCTTGCTACTTCTCCGGCAGGTTTGTCTTGTTTGTGGACCATTCTGGGTGAAAGTGTACGGAGCGCATTCGTTTCCCGTTCTACAATGTAGTCGCCTTTTATTGACTGAGATTGGCTGCAACCCCTTCCATGTGATGGCATCTTTCCCACTTCCTCCCTGGGCTCCCACTTACCATGAGCTCTTCTGGAAGCCTTGTTTCCAGGTTTCATTTGGTTGATTCATCTGGAGGTGCACACATGTCATCGCTCCCTGTACAGGCCTGTGATCCCTGACTGGGGTCTTGATGATTTTTGAATGACGGTCTACATCTGTCTCCCCCTCTGTCCAGCACCTTCTTCTATCGTGATCCTGATCCGAGTGGTCGGAGTGAGAATCAGGACACCATCTCGTTCTCCGGGTCTCAGAGTAGGCAGCTTTGGTTCAGGTGGTGCAGGAGCCCTTTGGACCCGTGGTTTCCTTCACTCTGGAAGGGAAGAGATCAATAGTTGTATCTTTGATGGGCACTTGCAAGCTTTTAAGCCCCCCCCCCTTAACACAGAGCATTGTCTTCATGGACATGACCTTGAGGTCCCCAGAGCAGGGGTTTTCTGAGGGCAACCATGTGGTTGCCATGGAGAGCGCCCCTCCCCAGTCCGTACCCCTGTGGTTTAGAGACCCCAGGAGGAAAGTACCAGGAAACCCCAACACCTGAAAGCTTTAGCTTCCCGCGCCTGCTTGCGCCGACACACTGCACCCGAAATAGACTCATTGTCCGCTTGTGCAACATCCAGGAATTTGGTGAAACTCATCATTTTTCAGGTTACCGATAATGCAAGTTTGGAAACCGAAACAGGAAGGAGCTTAGGCTGAAAAAGCTTTTATCCCGCCCACAGCATTTCTCTCTCCAGATGCAAGCTAGCTCTGGGGTGTGTGTGTGTGTGTGTGTGTGTGTGTGTGTGTGTGTGTGTGTGTTTGTTGGTCCAGGAGCCCTCTGGTGGGGTTAAAATTAGCTGGCAGCATTCTGGTCACATGCTCGACAACAAAACAAGAGAGAGTTGTTCCCCTGCCACTCCTAAACCAGCCTGGGACAGACCTTCCTAATCCCTGGCTTTCTGGGAAGCTGGCTCTTCAGGTCTTGGTAGAAAGGGGCCACACCACAACTCGCCCTCCCCACCCACCTCCCCTGTTTGGCTTTCCTCTCTGCACTGCCACCATGCAGAAAACAGAGAATGTCAAGCCTGTTTGGAATGCCAGGGCAGGCCTCCATCTCAGAGGGCACTTGGGGGCCACAGCTGGCTTCGGCAGATCTTCCCACCCTCATTTGGGAGAGGAGGGCTGTGGGGAGGGTGTGTGTGGAATTCTAGAAGCTGACAAATCAGCAGACAGGTCTGAGGATATGAGGAGAGAGGGAGGGGACTATCTGAGATGAGAACTTGGGCCTGGGCAGCTGCAGGAGTTGGCTGCTCTCAGCAGGATGAAAAAGCCCAAACAATGCAGTTGAGCTATCTCAGGCTGTAACTCAGGACCCTGCGCCTTATCTCTGGGCTCTGGTGAGCCCCGCTCCTCCACTGCCCCCCACCCCCCCACCCAATCAGCTTTGTTCTTCCACCAGAAACCCACACCAAGAATTCATACACAGAGAGGCAGGAAACATCCCTGATGCTCAGGTGGGGGACATGTCAGTCAACCTGAGAGAGGCCTCGCCACCGTGAAACAGGCTTCGGGCTGTCCAAAGCTTAACAGTTTCCCGGTTTGTCTCAGGAAGGTGAGGGGAAGGGGCCTTGGGCAGGAGGGAGGTTTCCGCCAACCCCTGTTCAATCCCCAGCCTGAACCCACCCTGAAATGTCTCCAAGGCCAACTGCCCCTTTAAAAAAAAATTGCATTTTAACCCTAGCCCTCTCAGCTGGGTGCTGGCAAGGTGAGGCAGACGGTTTGGACGGATTCATGGATTGATGTAGAAAGGGGCAACTTCAGGATCAGGCAACTCTAGAGAGAAGGAGAGGGTGTGGCCCTGGCCACAATGGCTGTGATGATCTCAAGCAGACATCCAGCCAGGGACGTCCAAGAAATCGCAGTGAAGCATTTCCTGTCCCTGCCTCCACATGGGCCGCACCATTATGAAAGAACCCCTCCCTTGGACTCCACGTTCTGGGATATTTCAGGGTTCGTGAGAGAGCTGCAGGGCCCGGTTTGTCTTTCTTTTAAAGCCCAGTTGTCACCAAGTCTATTCCATTGCACCCCTTTAGGGCAGAGTAGAACTGTCCCACAGGTCTCCCAACGCTGCCATCTGTGTGCTGGCTTCAAACCACTGACCTGTTCGTTAGCAGCTAAATGCTTACCCACGGCTCCCCACTTTGTCAAAGGAGCCTCTGCTGGTTTCCGCACCTGGACTCTTCAGCACACAAACAGACCCACACAGAAATCCCCACTGCCCTCATGTTCGGCCTCCTCAGAAAGGTCTCTGTAATAGGATCCATGCACCATTGTTTTCAAGGGAACCGCCTCAAGGCGTGGAGAGTACACACAAAGGTCTGTGAGCAGAGCCCTAGATAAACAGGGCGCCTGAATATATTTAGCAGAAAATATGGAAAGCCATGGTAAAGAGAAAAAAAAACCAAAACACACGTTCCTTTCCTGGGATGTTCAAGGCGTTTTCAAGTCCAGGGAGCCTTCAGGAAATAGCAAGTTGGGTTGAAAGCGAATACTGCTCACCTTCCTTAGCCTCAGTGCAAATAAATCACTGAGCCTCTCTGATTCCCAAAGCCTTTGGCTGGAGTGGAGTATTCCATTTCCCCCATTAACCCGGCCACCCAGAGACCTGAAAATATACCCGATTGGAACGTGCTGTTCTGTTGCTGTACATTGAACCAGACTGTGTTTTTAAATAGCTGTGGTGTGTGTGCACATGCGTGTGTGTGCTCGCTCGTGAGCAAAACCGGGCGCCTTGCGGTCCAGACACCCTCACACCCAGCCACCTGAAATCATTGCATTAAATGACAGACCTGTTTCACTTTGGAACGCCGCGGTGTCTGACGGGAACATACACTGTCATTGTTCCCACAGAAGTCTCACGTGCACGCTCACACCCAGGGTGTTGCACTAAGCTGCCTCCAGAAAGCACCCCAAGTCCCTGCGTTTCAGGGTGGGGAGAGGGAGGCCGGGCTGCCCACGACTTAAAATGGGTGCTACAAGTTGGAGATGGCTAGCTAAAACATCTGGCACCCTCGCCTTTCCAAGTTGCCAGGGGGCATTTTATTAAAAAGGTAAAACACACACAAACGGGGCAGAATGGGGTGTGGGTGGGGGTGTACGTGTTTACATCCGAGGTTTGATGACTCAATGCCTTACACTTGGGCCTGCTGCTAAGCTCGGTGAAAAACACAGCTTTGTGAATGTCTCCCCCCAACCCCATGCCGGGCTGGGGTCTAGGAGGCAATGGCCCCCCACTCAAGGACAGGGACCCACGGTCTCTTAGACCAAGGAGAAGCCAGAAGAAATTCACCTGCCTTCCCCGGGGCTGCCTCCTCTCAGCTCTGGAACCAGAGCGGGGAGGGTTAACCTTTTTCCAGAACATTTATTTCACCATCTCACTGACTAGAAGGCGGGGCGGGGGGAGGCGGGGAGCGAGAGCCTGCCGCGCTGAGGCTTGCGGATCACAAGACCATTCTGATAGCCTCCTGTCCCCATGGCAACGACAACGGCATTTATCAGTTCCTTCTGCGCGCAGGCACAGCAAATCTGCATTGCACATGGAAGGCTTCCAGCATTTCAAATGAAAGAGCACTTTGAACGGCTGCCAAGTTTGGAAGGAGCCGAACTGTCAGGGCTGCTTAAAGCTGGCAGTTTATACTGGGGAGGCTTGTGCTTCCCAGAATCCTCCGGGCCTGGCGAGCTGCCAAGTCCTTAGCGGAAGCTAAAAAGTAACTCGCTCCCCTCCCTCCGCTCCCCCTGCTCACGCTCCCCCTCCACACCATTCACCGCAGTGCTCTCAAAATTTTCCACATGTCCTGTGTCACCAGGGCAGACTGTACAATGAGAACCAGAAAGACGGCTGCCCACGATGGGGCGGTTATGAATAATCCGAGGGGGGAGGCGGGTTTGCTGGGCCCCTGACAGCCCAGGCTGGGGTGCGGGTATCCCCGCCATAACCACTGCGTATGAGTGTGAATGCGTGCGCGCGCGCGCGCGTGTGTGTGTGTGTGTGTGTGTGTGTGCGTGCGTGCTTCATCCTTAAAAGCACATTAAGAAAAATAAAAGCCCCTTCAGAACCACGGACAGTCCAAATCCTGGGGGGACTGGAGCAGACGGGGGTGGGGGGCTGGGGGGGGATTCTGGGTGGGTGATTTGGAGCTTCTGGAGTCAGAGTGGGAAATGAATGCTAGGCAGGCAGCCTTGATTCCGACCAAGCCTTTCCAAGAGCTGGAGGGAGAAGGAGGTTGTTATGACGTTGAACCCGGTTCTGGAACTTTCCTTGACTCCCTGGGGTGCCCTGGTGAAAGCTCGGGGGCAGGGTGGGAGTTGAGAGATGATGTTCAAGGGAAAGTTGACCAGATAACTCGTGACCTTCACACAGCCCCGTGCAGAGGGCTTGGACAGGCAGAAAGTGGAAACTGGCGCAGCTCTCACTGTGATGTTAAAAAAAAAAAAAATCCACAGTGAGATCAAGGGCCCAGGCTTTATTTTCCAGCACAAATAGAACGAAAATTGTCTGCCGCTTAGGCGGTTGGATAGCGTTCAGGAAAACTATGTCTGGCATTAATTCCAAAGTGGAGGTTTGGGTTTAAGCGAGGCTCATTAATTTCAGTAAACTGTTTTCACTGGTCCAGACCCCGCTGCGCAAGGACTATTTATTACCTTTTGCTAACCTGATGTCTGCAGAGTTGTAAAGCATATAAAGGGGGCGGGGGCGGGGGGGTTGATCTGAGGTAGATATATCTATATCTAGGATCAAATGGATTTTGCACCTTCCCTTGGGTGGGTGGGTGGGGCATAGTTTATGGGGAGATTGCACTCCCTGGTTTTTCTTGACCAGATCCAGTTTAAAACAAAACAAAAACTCCATCCTGCGGTGAATTCGAGAGAGGGGTGGAATCCGGATGGAGAGGAATCTGAGGACAGCAAAGACCCATCTCTGGCCTCCTTCAGAAGGCAGAAGGGCACCTCCCCACCGTGGGGGAGGGTTTGTGTGCCTGTCCCAGCTTCCAGACTGCAGGTCCCGCCCCAAGCCCTGACGTGATTCACCCTGACCATCAGTTTTAAATACACCAAGACAGTCGATTTGGGCATTTCTGCTCCCTTAGGAATTTTACTAGCTGCCTTAGAAAAGCACATACATTGCATCCTCCTCCCTCTTTTCTTCCAT
>NW_022103915.1:28398797-28406910 GCF_000313985.2 Echinops telfairi
CCCCCAGTCCATCTTAATGCCATTTCAAAGAGAAGGATGGAAAGGGGGTGGTACAGTTTGTGTCTTTCCAGGCTCCCCCCAACACACACACACACAACCAGCTGAGAACGTTAATCAGAATTAAAAGCCAGTCAGTCCTATTAAAGCATCAAACAGTGAAGACATGGAGAAGTAGTGTGATTAGGGAGGGGGGATTAGATGTGGAGGTGGAAGGAGTGGGAATGGAATACAATTCAGTCCCCTTGGCTGATGGACTCAAAGAACGAGGGAGAGACAGCGCCGATTGGGTCAGCTTGTCAAATGGCAGCATCTTTGGTCTTTCCTCTCCACTTGCCCCCGCCCCAGCATAGTCAAGTTTTGTGCTGTTCCAAGCATGATGAATCTCTGGCAGGGGCCAAAACCAGGAGCAGTTTTCTTGGCTGCCCATTCAGATAAACAATCTGTTCTTGGGAAGAGTAGGTGAAGGGGTGGAGGTGGGGGTGAGGGTAACCAGCAGCGTGGTGGGGGCTGGGGACAAGGGAAGAAGAAAAGGGGGCCCACCCAGAACGGTCAGCCCTGCTAACCCAGGCAGGGGCCTGCCCGCCCGGAAAATGCAAGTGCCCCTCCTTCTCCTTTGGGGCGCGTGGTTTTGGGGTGGGTCAGGTTTCCTGCCCTTAAGAATGTGTGCAGCAGACAGTAGACGCATTCTTGCTGCCAGGTCAAAGTGGCCAGGAACATTGGGAGTGGGGAGGGGCGCTGAGGGCTCCGGGAGGGCTGGGAGGAGGGGGGCTGCATGCGGGAGGCTCCTGACCACTTTCAAGAATATTCTGGACTGGCAAGACAGGAGGTGCCTTGTACACCTAGACTGCTTGCACATTGGGGATATCGAGGCAGCCTGGGGACGACTGGCCGGGGCAATGGTGGTAAAGAACAGAGAAAGCCAGAAACTATTCAAAATAAAAGGCGGGGATAACAACTACAAAGTTAATTAAATGGGAAGTGGGGAGGCAGGCGGCTTGGAGGTTATTTTGAAGCATTAGGAGGTGGGGGTAGCTGGTTTCGAAACACTGGAGACCAGAGAGCTGGCTGTGGCTGGTGCTGGGGCTGTTTATTGTGCACTCTGCGTGGCCAGGCAGAAAGCTGGGGGATGAGAAAGTGGGGAGGGGGCTGAGGGCTGCAGCGCTGGGCTGGCAAATGTCACCCAGGGGTGTGGGGTAGCACCGAATAAAAAGATGAATCATTGGCTACCTTTTGGAAAAGACATAAAAAACAATAAAGGCGAGGAACTCTTCTCAGTCTGAAAAGCAAATCCATCTCACCTCCCCGCTTCTCCTCCCCAACACACACACACACACACACACACACACACACACACACACACACACAGCTACCAAGAAGCCTCAGTCAGGCTCGCTTTCCTTTAGATTTAATTACATGAAAATGCTGAACAAAAACCTGTAATTACACTCTTAGTCCCTGCCACTCAGGCCCGGCGCACTTCCTGCCTGGTTTTGTTTTTGTGAGAAGAGGTCATTGGCTCTTTTCTTTCCAAATTGACCAAAACAAAAAAGTAAAAGCCCCAAATAAACCCAGCAGCTCCCAGCTTCCCCATCACCACACTAGGGCTCTTGAGACAGGAAATCCTTTTTCCACCCGAGGGATGAGAAGTGGCAGACTAACCTTGCTATTGTCCCTCTCCGCTCTGAGGGTGACTTGTTTGGCGGCCAGCTCTGGGGAGGGGAGGGTGGATACGGCAATGCTAGGCTAGCCACCCAAAGGAAACACTCCGTGGAGTTGAGTCCAAGAGCGAAGGGGGACAAGGCTTAGCATCAGGCTCCCTGGCTGTTTTACTGAGAAGACTTGTGACAACGGCTTGCCTTTCTACAGCCCTTGGCAATCACACTGAGAATCCCCCCCAAGGCCCATGAGGTAGAGAGAACAGATTTTAAGATCGACACTTGACAAGTGAGGAAAAAGAGACCCGGAGAGAATAAATAGATTGCTCTCAGTCAGTCATGTGGCTGCTGAGAGTGTTGGACAAACACTGCTTCTCATGACTTTGGGGCCATTGCGTCAGAAAACTAGGGCACACAGGAGGAAATGGAAGCTGCTAGAATCTAGGCAGGGACCTGTCTGCTTTGGGTCAGCACTGACCGAATGGTAGGAAGTGCTTGATACATCAATGGCAGCATGGCGTGGGCAGGCACGCCTCAGGCCTAGGCAGCCCACATAGAAACCCACCAGGCCATCTGAAAGCCATGTTTTCGCCTTTGACATCTTGCCAAGGACCTGGCAGGCTTGGATCCATCCTCTGTGGGTCTGGCCAGAAAGAGGGGTCCCCTAGATCAAAGGGAAGGGGTCACCTTGTTCCTCTGGAACTTTTAACTCCAAGGAGACCCCCCACACACAAGGTTTGTGAGGCAGGGGTTTGATGAAAGGCTAAAAATACCTTGAGGGCAGCCGTAGCCTGCCAGTCATGAAGTGCCCTTAGCCCACGTACTGGGCTGGCCTTACTGGGTGTGTGTGCACACAGTCAGTTGGCGTGACCAAATGCAGCCTCTCCACTTTGCTTCTTCCCCTTCATCTTGCATCCTGCGGGCCTGCTCAGAGGCGTGCATTCCAAATGCAGTTCATTGCCTTGCACTTCAGAGCTGTCTTGAGCAGCCGGTCTCAACCTGTGGGTCGTGACCCCTTTGGGGGTTGAACGACCCCTAACAGTAGCAAAATGACAGTGATGAAGTAGCAATGAAAATAATTTTATGAGAAAAAAAGAAAATTTATGGTTGGGGGGGGTCACCACCACATGAGGAACTGTATGAAGGGGTCTCGGCATTAGGAAGGTTGAGACCCACTGTTCTAGAGCTTCGGATTCCCCCACCCCACCCCCCTCACCTTTGCTTTCGGGCCATTGTCCGAGAACGTCACAGAGAGGGAAAAGGGCTCCCTGGAATAGCAGGCAAGGAAGGGCTACAGGGTCGTCCCCCGCCCCCCCTCCCAGCTGATGTTGACTGGTTTAACCCCAATATAACCGGTGCCAATTTATGCATAGCCCTGAGTCTACTTATATCCGTTGTGGCATTCTTAACCTGTGAACTATGGGGAGGCTTTTACTTTATGAGGTGCTCAGAGGCATCTGGGACCCGCCAGGGGAGAAGGAGAGCATTTCCAGCACTCTGGACCATCTCTTTTTCACCTTTGCAAAAAGGTGATGAAAGTAGCACCTACCTCACAGGGTTGGTGTGGGGATTTGGTGAGATAATGTCTGGGAATGCACTTTGCAGGCCTAGACAAAATCAGCCATTATTATGTTAATCACCTCTTACATTTTATTAAGTGCATTCTAATATCATGTCTTCCCATTGAAGCAGGCAAGGGCAGCAGTGAAATCATTCCCATTTCACAGATGAAGAAACCCAGGTTCAAGTGGTTTGCTCAAGGTCACGCAGCCATCTGGGACCAGCTAAGTCCAAGTTGAAGAAGAACCAAATGTCAATAGGTACCCAAGGTGGAAACGCTCCCTCTTCCTGGCCGAGTTTCGGGTTGAACCACCCAGCTCAGACAGAACAAAACATTCAGAGGTCTTGGCCCACGAACTCCAACCAGGCCGGGCAGTTAGCGGCTTCCAGTCTGTACCAGACAGACCCAGGGGGTGGAGAGGCCGCCCGGAGGAGGGGCTCCCGGCGGGCTTAGAGGCTCCGCCTTCGGGCGGCCTCAGCAGGAAAGCGCCGGCGGCGCCGGGTCTCCCGAGCTCCGCGGTGGAAATCCCCCGCGCTAGTGTGGCCCGGTGAGAACCCGCTGGCCGCCTGGCTCCTAGGTGCCGAGGCCCGGGCACACGCGGGGTGGTTGGAAAGGCCAGGAGGAATGCGCACCTGGGGCCTTGACAACTAGCACCTTGCCAGCCTTTCCGCCTACTCTCCTCCAAGGCTTCCTCCCCTGCAGCCTCCCCCTCTTGGGGGGTGGGGTGTTTGTCTTAACCCAACTGGTCGGTGAATAGCGCCCTTGTCTCTGGCTCCCCCCTGCCACCCCCCCTCCCTATCTTTTTCTTTGCCTCTATGCCCGATCCCTGGGAGTCTCATTCCAGGGTTCCTTGATTTGGGGACCAGAAAAACACCAGCTCTTGCTGAGGACAGCGCTGGGCTCCCCCATACTCTGGCACGCTGGCGAGGAGAGGAAGCGAGGAGGAGGCAGGAACCAGACGCGACTCCCCCACCTTTCTTTCCCTCCCCGCTCTCCTCCCCTCCAGGAAGAAGGCAGTAAGCCGATCCCCTCGCCGGCTGCGGCCGCTGTGCCAGCAGCAACCACGACGTCCTCCTTTCCCTTCCACCCGGTTTTGCACGGAGAGCCCGGATGCCCGCGCGCCCCAGGCTGGGCAGGTCCTGGCGGGTGGCGCGGCTCCCCTCCCCGGGGGCGCACAGCGCATCGCGTTGTTCTCTGGATTTCACGCTCCGGTGGCTTTTGCGTAACCCTATGCCCTGGCCCAAGTTAAGACTTTTCCCCCTCCCCTTTTAATACTAGGATTAATCCTTTAGGGAAAGGCAAATACTTCCGCCACGGAACCGGCCCAGGAGCCCATGTGTAAATCTCATCGTGTTGTGTTGACACCCCCGCCCGCCTCTTTGCAGGTCCTGGGCTCACACCCCGCCCCCGGGTTTCCTGGCACGGGGAGCAGGGGCTTTGGAGTGGCCAAAGGAGGGCCCTAGACGTTTGTTTTCTTCGGACTCGGGAGAGGCTTTCTGGGCCAGAGCTGGGCCTTGCTTACCGGCTGGGCTGTGGAGTGTTACCAAAAAAGGCCTTTCTCTCGCTGGAGCACTTGGCGGCGCGCTGCAGTGGGGTGACGTGAGGTTCAGCCGGGGCCTCCTTGAGGGCCGAGCCAGCTGGCTTCTGGGATGCCAGGCCCCTGTGAGGAGGGCTCCCCTTCCGCCCCATCTCTGCCCACAAAACGGTGGTGGGGGGAGCCTGTGGGGAGCTTCCAAGTGTGTGGGTGCACTGCGACCTTCTTATCACCCCTTCTCACCCTGGCTATGGTGAGCTTACAGGCCTGGTGGAGAGCTTTTTGTCCCAGTTAAGAGAGGGTGTCCCGGAGAGCACCAACTCCAATGGCAAGGTGGAGGTGGAAGGCCGTTTGGGAAGACAGCTCAGGTGGGGCCGCTGGCTCCCCCCTGCTGGGCCCACTCTGTTTCTGCCTGCCTCTCCACCCGGCGTCTGGGCTTAAGGCTTTCCTCCATCGGCCCCTTCCGCTTTCAGAGGCAAACACAACTTTGTCATTGTTGCTTCTGCGTTCTCTCCAGCATAAAAAAAAAATCCATCTCCAAAACTTTGGTGTCTCTGCTTCCCAGAGCCCCTGACTTCAACATCACCCAGCAGGGTCATTTCAGACTAGCAGTAAGAGGCCATTTATCAACTTCAGTGATAGTGATTCTTCTGGGGAGAAGGGGGTGGAGAGCAGAGTGGGGGGACTAGCCAAAGAGCTATGTTTTCTGAAGGCTGGGGCCTGTGATGGAAGTTTGTTTAAATGCACGTTTATTTCTAACTCAGTGTGTCTGCACAGGCGCGTGTGTATATATATCTCCTTCAGTAACAGTGAAGATAGAGACAGACAAGGAGATGGAGACATATGTGTGCGCATACCAAACATAACACTGTGACACGGGATCCAACTTGCTTTCTCCAGCAGCCTGGCTCAGCGGGTTGTGGCTAAATGGTGATTTCCCTGTATTTCTGGTTTAATAAAGGGAAAGGCTGAATAAATACATGTAAAGAAATGGGTGAATCAGCTGAGCCCAAAGTAAAGAGCCTCGGGCTGGCTGGGATGCGTCTCCATTTCCCAGGCCAATGTGATGTTTTGACTCACTCCGGGTAGCGGTGGCGGCGTGGGGAGGGCTGACGTCTGCAAGGGTGAGGCAATGCTCCGGAACAGCTCTTCGCAGGACTTGCTGCCACCAGCCAGGCGTCCGGGGAAGGTTTGTTATTGTTGGGGAGTGCACAGCGAGCTCACTGTTTTGCAAGAACAGAAATCTGGATGCTTTGAGATGAAAGAGAAGGTTCTCCCTAGAGCTCTTTCCTCTCCACAGTCTTAAAAATTCTCCTTTCCTCAACCCCCCAACCCCACGGTGGTGGGATAGGGCTGGATGGGGGCATAGGCTGGAGTCAAAATAAAACCAGTTACACAGTTCTATCTGGTGGCTTCAAACTGAACTTTATTACAGTCAGTGGTTAGTCATCTTGATCAGCATAACGATCCTTAGGTTTTATGCTGCTTACAAAGGACTCTCACCTGCTCACAGTAACACCACCAACACGCTGATCAGTACTAATAACCAGCACTTACAGCCAGCTCCCTGTGAGCCGGCATGGATGGGGTTCGTACTGCCTGCGTGGTGATTTCCACAACAGTCTGGGGTCATGACAGACCTAAAACTTCTATATGGGGAAGGACTGGGTGCCACAGTGGTTTGGGAAGGGGGGCTTATGGAAGCAGAGTGGCATGGTACTGTTTGAGGGGACCGAACATAACATGAGGAGGGAGCTGATGGAAAACAAAAACACAAACATGCACAGCCCAAAACCCCTCTGGGAGCCTAATGCTTGTCAAAGTCATCTCAAATCAGATTTATTGGGTGCGGATCCCAGCTCTGTCACTTAAGAGCTGGGTGACCTTGGGCCAGAGCAAGATAACCTCTTTACTTTCCTAATCTGTAAAATCAGTTAATAATAGAATCTGCCTTGTCAAGTTATTGAGTGTTTAATGGTGATGCAGGGAGCCCCACCTAGCGCAGTGTCTGGCCCACAGCAAGTCTTGGGAAGCGAGAGGGACCCACTATGATTACAACAGCTGAATGGAAACCTCAAACAGCCCTAACAAGCTGGGAGCTATGGTGGTTCCCATTTTACAGATGGAAAACCAAGATTGTGTGAGGTTAAGTAGCCCCAAGGTCACAAAGCCAGTAACAACTGGAAAAGGAAATTCCTAAGGGGTCGGCCAGAATTCCAGAGCCTGGAATTCCATGATATTGCTTCCCTCTCTTCCAGCCTTCCAGAGGATTGCCTCAAAGCGCATGAAATAATAGACAGACCCGATCTAATGAGGAATCGGTTGAAATACCCCCAACTAGATCTGCGACCAAAATAGCAGTGCAGGAATAAGCAGTATGGTGAGCAGTCATTTTTCAATGGGAAAGAAATCACAGCACGAGAAAAGACTTTGAAAACTGCCCTGTGCTTTGCAAAGATGTCACTATTAGTAAACGCTACTCCCTCCCTTCTTTGATCAAATCCAGAGGGGAAAACAAACAAACACTCACACTCTCCAAGACCAAGGGGTCTCAAAAACCAAGTTCAGAAGACAGGAAGGAGCAGGGGAGAGGGGTGAGTAGAACGGGGACGCAGGGAGGAAGTGGGAAGAGCACTGTCACTCGGGAGGGAACTGCAACTGATGTCAAGCAGCAGAATGCGTCTGCATTGTCCAACGGGACACTAATTTGCTCTGTAAACTTTCACCCAAACCACAGTAAAATGTTTTAAGAAAAAGCCCAAACCACTCACCTATTTGGCCCCTCCAGACCTCCCCCTTCCGGTCCCCCCCAGCAGCTGTGCGCAGCCAGTACAAGGTTTTCCTTAAAGGCCTCGTAGCTTCTGTAGACGTTTGACCAAAGTGTTTAGAGTGCGGCGGGGGGAGGGGAGAGCTCAGCTTAGAGGCGTTGAGCCCCATCGGGTCTTCACAGCTCGGGTTGCTACACGAGGGCACAAAAACAATGACATCCAAGAGGCAGGTTCTGGGAGGCTGGAAAACAGCTCATTTTGCAGGTGTTTCGGCCTCTGTGGTGGCAAAGGGTGTCACGTCCAAACGGGGGTGGGGGGAACTGGTTTCCTTGCAGCTCAAAGGAGTTAATTCCCCGTAGGAAAAAACACAGACCAAACGGTTTCGATTGCCTGCTGGGGGTGGGGGGAGGTAGGGTAAAGATCGGAGGGGGGGGGTGTCGGAAACGATGTTTGTGGTTCTGAAATACTTTTTTTTTTGTTTTGTTTTCTTTCACTTCGGCAGGCCGGGCGAGGAAGGGAAAGGTCAGCGGCGGTGTAATTTCCACCCCCAGCCCCGGGCTTCCAGCTTTCGCTCGCCAGGCCTCAGCTGTGGCAC
>NW_022103915.1:28407145-28408311 GCF_000313985.2 Echinops telfairi
GGTGCAGAGCATGGTGGTGACGTCAGCGCTCCGCCCGGGCGGCATCCCGCGCGGCCAAGCCGGGGACAGCGCGAGCCGCAGCCCGAGCGGGAGCGCCGAGACGCGCCTCCGGAACGTAGAGTAACAATCACAACCCCACATTCCGCGCGAGCACGAGCGGGAAGGGATGCGACCCAGGCCGAGGCGCCGCGCGAGCGCCCTGCAGTCAATGTGAGCGCCGCCGGACGCGCGGCCCGGGCGCCGGCCAGGCCCGGGGCGGCGGGAGCCTGCGTGCGTGCACTCCTCTCCTCTCCGGCGTCCTGGAAGCAGGGGCCCTGCAAGCCCAGCCGCCGCCAGTGGACCGGCCGACGCTGCGGAGGGGACCAGCTCCTTTTGGCTGCCGCCACCCCCTCCCTCGGTCCTCGGAGAAAGCAGCGGCTTCAGCAAGATCGGACACAGGCACCGGGTGGCACTGAGCCCGCTAGCCCTCGTCCCAGGGAGCCTGGCGGGGAGAGGACGCCGCTCATAGGGGGTCCCCCCCAGGGCGAGAAAAAGCTCCATTCGAGCTTCCACGCGTCAGCCACTTCAGGGAGGGGGCCCGCGAGGCAACGGCGGCCAGGCACCCTCCCCCCTCCACCACCACCCCGGCCCCCAGCCGGAGCTTCCAGCCCCGGTCCCGGGCACCAGGAAAAAGGCGCCGGAGCTCCCCTCCCGAGCTAGACAGCCGCAGTAGGAGGGTGGGGGCAAGGAGCGGTCCGCCGCCCCGGCGGCTGAGCCCCTGCGGAGAGGCGCTGCGCCGGCGGCGAAGACTCCCGCGCCCTCCAGCCCCGAGGGCAGAACTTTCGCCCTCCTCTTCCCTCCCTCGCAGCCGGACTCGCTCCCCAGCAGACCAGCGCTTCCGGAGGAGAAGGCGGCGCGGAGACAGCCCAGAGAGCGGCCTGCCTTCCCCAGGGTCGGCATCATGTCGGGGGCACAGGTGTCCTCGTCCCGAAGACAGTCTTGTTACCTGTGCGACCTACCCCGCATGCCTTGGGCCATGATCTGGGACTTCTCGGAGCCTGTCTGTCGCGGCTGCGTCAACTACGAGGGCGCGGATCGCATCGAGTTCGTGATCGAGACCGCGCGCCAGCTCAAGCGGGCGCACGGTTGCTTCCAGGACGGCCGCTCCCCGGGGCCGCCGCCGCCCG
>NW_022103915.1:28408712-28430149 GCF_000313985.2 Echinops telfairi
CTCGTCCTCCGCGGCCGTGTCGGTGGCGACTCGGCGTGGGACGCACGGTGGGCTAGTGACGGGGCTGCCCAACCCGGGGGGTGGCGGAGGACCCCAGCTCACCGTGCCCCCCAACCTGCTGCCCCAGACGTTGCTTAATGGACCTGCCAGTGCCGCTGTGCTGCCCCCACCGCCGCCCCACGGGCTGGGCAGCCGTGGGCCCCCGACGCCCGCGCCCCCAGGGGCTCCCGGGGGTCCTGCTTGTCTCGGGGGCGCCCCGGGCGTGTCAGTCGCGTCGTCTTCCGCGTCGTCCTCGACCTCGTCGTCCGTAGCGGAGGTGGGCGTGGGGACCGGTGGCAAAAGGCCCGGCTCGGTGTCGAGCACGGACCAGGAGCGCGAGCTGAAGGAGAAGCAGCGCAACGCCGAGGCCCTGGCCGAGCTGAGCGAGAGCCTGCGCAACCGCGCAGAAGAGTGGGCCAACAAGCCCAAGATGGTCCGCGACACGCTGCTCACGCTGGCCGGGTGCACCCCCTACGAGGTGCGTTTCAAGAAGGACCACTCCCTTCTGGGCCGAGTCTTCGCCTTCGACGCAGTCTCCAAGCCCGGCATGGACTACGAGCTGAAGCTGTTCATTGAGTACCCCACAGGCTCGGGCAATGTGTACTCCAGTGCGTCCGGCGTGGCCAAGCAGATGTACCAGGACTGCATGAAGGACTTTGGCCGGGGATTGTCCTCGGGTTTCAAGTACCTGGAGTACGAGAAGAAGCACGGCTCCGGGGACTGGCGCCTGCTGGGGGACCTGCTCCCCGAAGCTGTGCGCTTCTTCAAGGAGGGTGTGCCTGGCGCCGACATGCTGCCCCAGCCATACCTGGACGCCAGCTGCCCCATGCTACCCACGGCGCTCGTGAGCCTAAGCCGCGCCCCCAGCGCACCGCCGGGGACCGGGGCCCTGCCGCCTGCAGCCCCTTCGGGCCGGGGCACAGCCGCCAGCCTGCGCAAAAGGAAGGCTTCCCCTGAGCCCCCAGACTCAGCGGAGGGTGCCCTGAAGCTGGGCGAGGAGCAGCAGAGGCAGTGGATGGCGAACCAGAGTGAGGCGCTGAAGCTCACCATGTCTGCGGGGGGCTTTGCAGCGCCGGCGCACGCGGCTGGGGGACCGCCCCCACCCCTGGGACCCCATTCCAATCGGACCACCCCGCCCGAGTCAGCCCCCCAGAACGGCCCATCCCCCATGGCCGCCCTCATGTCTGTGGCAGACACTCTGGGCACGGCGCATTCTCCCAAGGATGGCAGCTCGGTGCACTCCACCACCGCCTCTGCGCGGCGCAACAGCAGCAGCCCTGTGTCACCAGCTTCCGTGCCCGGGCCACGCCGCTTGGCATCACGGAACGGGGACCTGAATTTACAGGTGGCGCCTCCGCCACCCAGCGCCCACCCTGGCATGGACCAAGTGCACCCCCAAAACATTCCGGATTCCCCTATGGCCAACAGCGGGCCCCTCTGCTGCACCATTTGTCACGAACGTTTGGAGGACACGCATTTCGTCCAGTGCCCATCCGTCCCCAGCCACAAATTCTGCTTCCCTTGTTCCCGCGAGAGTATCAAGGCCCAGGGGGCCACTGGCGAGGTGTACTGCCCCAGCGGGGAGAAATGCCCCTTGGTCGGTTCGAACGTACCTTGGGCCTTCATGCAAGGCGAAATCGCGACCATCTTAGCCGGGGACGTTAAAGTGAAAAAGGAGAGAGACCCTTAGAGACCCCTGAACCACAGGACAGATACCACCTCTGCCCTGGACCAGCTCCTCACCAACACAGAGGGCCCTCCCACCCCCAGATGTAGAATTGTGAATATAACAAACTGCAAAAAGTTAGTCTTATGTATAGACATTATTTTCGTCGTATGTTTCTATATTTTGAAACAAAGGTATGTAACTTCTTCATTTGAAGGATAAGCTGGTTTGTGTTAAGCAGTATATTATTGGTTGGGTCATTTGCATCATACTCGTTAGCATTTATTTGGTGGCAGAGTGTTTGCCTAGGTACAGGATTAATAGCCCTTAGCAAAGACTGCTGCTGGTGTGTATTTTTTAAATGTTATGCGCTCTCTGAAAGGATAAGAAAAATACAAAAAAAATAAAAAGACCCCAACAACACAAAAGGACTCCGCCCCTCCCAAGGCCAGTGTTGATGCCTAAAAATGAAAAAGAAAAAAAAAAGGAAAAAAAGGAAAAAATACAAAAAAAACCCACAATGCTATAAAAATGGTGAAAGCTTCTTTCTAAGCAGCCCCCAGTGTCCAGTCTTCAGTTCGTTTTGTTTCGTTTTCTGTTTTGTTTGCAACATGATGAGGGTATTGTTGGGGGGGAATGGGGTGTTTTCTGTTGCCAGTTTGTGAGGGAAATGTTTTGGTTTGTTTAAACTGCTCTGAATGTGTTGGATCTCCACGTGTTGTTTTGTTTTGTTATTTTGGGGTTTGTTTTGCTTTCTCGATGCACGGATGCTTTTGAACAGTAGAGCGAAATGCTAGACCCGGAGATTCTGCTCTGTTTGTCCTTTATACATTTCTGTAGTTAACAGAACACTGTAATGTGCCTTGGAGCTTAGTAACTTGTAATAAATTCAATTGATATTAATTCTGCCCTGAGTCAGCAAGTTTTGTCTTTCTAGGACTTAAGACACACAGCTCCAACCGAGGGGCGCCCTCCCACCGCCAGCAGGGAACACAATTACCAGTGTCTTCCGAAACCCTCCGAGGTGGCATCTGTAGCAGTCTGGCGGCCCCTTGGTACCAGGCTATTTACATTCGACAGTGCTGACTAAGCGTTTTCTGTTTACTCTTCAGCATCTCACCCCACCCCCACCCAAGGGCCCCAGCTGCTACTGGCGTTGTCAGAAATGCTTTCTGGTGCCCGGCCCTGTGGGACCGGAGTCTATGTTGGTACCTAATGTAACTGACTTGTGCAAGTAGGTGCAAAAAAAAAAAGGTGCTTGGCCGCTTAAACGTTGCAGAAATCAAGGCTATTGCACATTTAAAACAAACATGCCACCAAGCGGGGAGCCGCTGAAGAGGGGGGAGGGCTGGGCTACAGGGACACAACGCCCGGGACTAAGCCCGAGGGGTCCCTGCAACTCCCAGCTGATGCATTGGCAAAGCAGTTTTCCCCCAAGATGGCTTTTTCTTCCCATTTTGATAACGCCTTTCTAAACGCATTACATTTAACGGAGCTGAAGGGAAGATGTCGGAGTTGCTAAGGCTAAGGGCACTTAGGATAGCAAATAAAAGCCATTCCTACTGGTAAGGGTGGTGGTAGGGGGGTGTAATTATTCATCTAATCAACTTGTTCTGGCAGCGCCTGGGAGGGTCAGAAGAGGACTGTAATGCCTCCTAGGAGGTGGGCCGGCCAACCAGATTTGAACCGTGTACTTGCCTGGGAGGCAACTGGAAGAAGAGTAGAAAACGAGGGAGGAAGCAAAACAAACCCTGCAGATCCTATCTGAAAGTCATTCCTGGCCACACTCCCCAGTGGCTTCGAGGCAGGCAAGCCCAGCCGGACAATCCCCACCGCACAGAGAAATAAGGGAAGAGGGGCTTGGCTCCCCCACCGACCCCATCAAAGAGGGAGCCAGAGGGTGAGGAGGTGGGTGTGGGCTCCTGCACTTGTGGGGGTGAAAACAAATCACTGGTTAGCCCAGGATGCTGGGTTGGTGTTGGGACTTGCTATTTGTTAATAACACCCTTTTAGTTTTTGTTCCTTTGCCATCACCAACACTGAAGTGGTGGAAATGGTGACTCTGTGTGTGTGTGTGTGTGTGTGTGTGTGTGTGTGTAGTGGTGTGGTACGTGGCCTCTGATCCTGGAACATGGGAGATGCCTGTTTCACCCCTTTTAAGAATCTCCCCAAATATAAATAGTTTGTGTGTCAGTTTCCTGCAAATGTGTCCTTGCATTTTCATCTGCTGCCAAACTTTGTATTGGTGCTTATGAGTCATGAAACCTATTTTCATCCTCAGGGGTAATTAACTTGAGGGGTGGGGGGATAATGCATAGCAGACTGGAGGAAGAGTTAATTCTCAAACCCATCTTGCCTGGCTACCAATCACGCATTCCACTGAAAGGCCTGGGGTGGCTTTTCTCATAAGCTCATTAATAAAAAGCAAGCCTGTTTCGCCTGGAAGATCCGCCAAGGTGCTCCCAGCCCCCACCCTGGCTGCACACACTCTTCAAATGGGGAAAACTCGGACAGCCTGAGCCTTCAGAAATCCAGTGCCCCGGGTGTAATCGAGCCACTGTCAAGCGAGGAGGGGCCACTACCGGGGGTGCAGCCATCAGTAGCACAGTACCATACCAGGTGCCAGGCAGGCGTATGCACAGGGATGTGGGCGTTACCTGTCTAGGTGTGGACCCTAGAGCGACTGTGCAGTGGCTCCAACCCGGAGACTGGGAGGCACTTTTAGGGTTACAAGACCCTTGGTTTTGATTTCTTGCCCCTCAGTGGGGAAGGCGAGGCCTGGCGTGAAGAGCTGGGAGCTGCAAGGCCTTCTTCCTCTTCTGTGTGCTGGGTGCTATTATTAGCAGAAGCAGGTGCCTCGCAGTAAGGAGACATCGGCCAAGGTGGCCAGGCCTGACAGCTGGGGGAGTAGGGGCTATAGAGTGGGAAGAAGAGGAGGAGGTGCTGGTGGAACTCAGCCTGGAAGTGAATTATAATAGTGCAGTTCATTAAAGTTTACCATAGCCGGGGGCCATTTGTTAAATGGAGGCTTTTTTTTTTTTTTGAGCCATGTGACCTTCCTCCCGTTCTGACCCACTCAGTGGCCTTCACCGGTCTTTGATCTCTTAGCTAGATTCCTCTTTCTACCCCAAGCTTTCCTCATCCGACACTGGCCACGTGGGGATTGCTGTGGGTCTCAGAAACTACGGCCTCAGTCTCTGGAGAAGCTGGGATTGGTTCCACTCCCGCTAACCCCGGTCTTGGTCTTCCCAGCCTCCCCCACTCCCTTCCCCCTCAGTGCCAACATGACCCATGACCCACCAAGGTGTATTTCTTTAAAGACTGCTGCCAGTGCTGCTGATGCAGGCTGGCTACTGCCTTACACGTGGATGCAGAGGGCAGAGCGGAAAGAACCTGGCCTGGCCCTTTCTAGAGGATAGGCTGCTGGGGTCCTTCCTTGACCTCGATGGCAGAGAGATGCACCATAGGAGGTGCCCCAGTGAGTCCACAGTAGACCCAGCCCACCGTTCAGGGAGCCTGCTCTTGCGGACTTGCAGGACTTGCATGGACACATTGCTTCAAGGGCAAAGTCCATGATCAGCACAGATTCAGGTTGAAGTCACAAGTACTGAAGGCCTAGTGCACTGGTTTCTAACCCTTTCCGGAACTGAGCACACTTATTAATCCTCTCCCAGAGAAAACATGTAGGTTGTGTGTGTGTGTGCGCGCGCGCGCGCGCGCGCACACACACACACACAGATTTGCAAGGTTTGCTTTCCTGTTTAATGTAAATCCCTCTCCCAAGTGTTGGTTTTTTTAAAGCGAAATATTCCTTTGGTTCAAAATCCAAAAGTTGTAAAGTGGAATACCGTGTGACTGTAACTTCTCCTTTCGACTGTCAGCCCTACCCACTTCCCTTCTGGGACAAAAGGGTGTCACCCTATTTTTAAAGGGATTCACACACATCTCGAGGCCATCCGTGGACCTGGAGGTTAGAACCCCAGGCTCTGGCCTAAGGACTCCAGGGCACAGAGAGGTGAAGTAACATGTTCAGTGTCACACAGTAAGTAGCAGAACCTGGGCTTCACCATGTTAGGAAACAGCTCTCATCTTTTTTGTTGTGGTTAAATTTATTTATTATTTTAAGGACCATTGGCTTCATTGACGAGAGCCCTAGTGGCTAACTGCAAGGACAGCCGCTTGACACCACCAGCCGCTCCATGATAGAAAGGGGAGGCTTTCTGCCCCAATGAAGAGTTACAGTCTCGGGAGCCCAGAGGGGCAGGTCTATCCCATCCCGGCAGGTGGTTATGGACTCTGGCCGTGAGTCTGGTTTTCATTGGAGCTTCCGACAAGAAGGGGAGATGATGAGGTGTCAGGACAAAAGGCGAGGTTGGTGATTTCATGAAATCTTGGTAACCTGAGAACTAGCATTCCCGAGGAGTCTCTTTCTCAGCCACATCCTTGGGGGAAGGGGAGGTTCAGAGAAGGTTTTAGAAGTCTGACGGTAGATGTCTTGCTGGCCAGAACCGTGGAGTCTTCCCTTCACTTTTGAGCTGTGATCCCTTCATGCCAACTTGGTTGTTGAATGGAAACTTTGGAAGGCTTAAGACAGGTAGATAGGCACTTGGGTCCAGAGACAGTAGGGAATAGTTGGGGGGGGGGGGCCGCGGAGAGCAACACCTGCCATCTGGTCCTCACTGCTGATGCAGAGGACGAATGATCTTCCAGATGCTTCGATGGAGCTGCCTGATAAGAGCTACCTCATTCCATCTCCAGGCCAGCCTATGAGGAGTGTGATAGCCTCAGATGTTTCCCTGACTGCAGAGGTTACGTGCCTGAGGCTGTTTATTCCAGTCCACCGCCATCCATCACCCTGGAGGGCAGACTCCTTTTGGGACTCCAGGTTGTCCTTTACAGGGGATTTCTGACTTTGGACCCATCGGCCCAGGAAACCGGCCCTCCCCAGCATCTCCGACTGTGCCTGGCCAGTGCCCAAAGGAAGACCAGCCACAGAAAGAACACCGTCAGGGGCGATCAACTGACTTGTTGCCCTTGAGTGGATTCCAATTCAGAGACCCAGCTGGCTAGAGCAAACTGCGCCACAGGCTGTGAAGGTTGTGAGCTTTCAGAAGCAGATCACCAGTCTGCCTCCTTGGGCACCGCTGGTGGGTTAGAACGGCCAATATTTCGGTTCAAAGTCAAGCTTTTAACTTTGCACCATCCACAGAAACCCAGGAAGCCCGTGCCAAGCCCCCAACCAAACCTGTTTGCCATCGAGTCAATTCTGACTCATGAGGACCCTATAGGACAGAGTAGAACTGTCCCCATAGGGTTTCCAAGGCTGTAATCTTGATAGGAAGTACCCTGGTGGCATAGTGGTCACACATTGGGCTGTGATCCATAAGGCAGCAGTTCAAAACCACTAGCTGCTCATTGAAAGAAATAGGGGGCTTTTTACTCTTGTAAAGAGTTAGTCTCTGAAACTCACAAGGGCAGTTCCAGCCTCTCCTACAGGATGGGTATGAGTCGGCATGAACTCCGTAGCAGTGATCTTTGTAGAAGAGAGTGCCACACCTTTCACAGACTACCTGTTGGGATCAAATAGCTGACCTTTGGATTAACAGCTATGTGCTTAACCACTGTTTCTGTGGAAGGCTCCTCCCTGCACCCTGCCTAAAACCCCCCAACAAACCTCTACAGTCAATTCATAGGACAGGGTAGAACTGCCCTTTATGGGTTTCCAAGACTAAATCTTTACAATAGAGACTTATCTTTCTCATTTGGAGCAACTGGTGGTTTTGAACTGCTGACCTTGTGGTTCGCAACCCAAATCATAACCCACTACACCACCAGAGATCCTTGAGGAAGTTCTACTACATAATACTGCCGACTCCAGGACAGGGCAGAACTGCTCCTGTGAGTTTTCAAGACTAACTCTTTACAGGGGTGGAAAGCCCAGTCTTGCTGCCTTGGAGGGGCTGGTGGTTTCGAACCACTGGCCTTACAGATCGAAGCCCAGTGCATAGCCACCATGCCACCAGGGTTCCCAAGCTGTGTTCTGGGCACAGGCAATGATGCTACACAAACTGTATTTCCAACCAGAGACTCTGAAGGGAGGCATTTCTTCTGCGTCTCCCTGAGCTGCCTCCTACCCTCAAACTCCTTAGTCTCAACTTTGACTGGACAGGTGGTGGTCCTGGCTACTAAGGGCTAGTGCTCCTCTGGGACAGCAGCAGCCCCACTGGCCAGCACACCCCCTCAGGGACTTGCTTGTTTTAGGGGGAGAAGTGGTGGCCTCTGAGCCCCAGCTGGCTTGCTCTGTCGCTTTGAGGTCACTGTGCATCTTTCAGGGATAGGAGGCTGTGTCAGAATCTGACCCTGGCAGCACAGCTCACCCTGGTGCCATAATGGTGGTGCCTGCTTCCTTCTAGACCCGAGGGGAGAGCAGTGCCCCAGCGTCTCGGCTGGTGCCCACGGGCTCTGTCTGTCTGTCTGCTCCAGGAGACCACGGGGGCAGGCACAGTTCCTTTATACACCTGAGCAGGTCACACCCAGGCTTAGAAGCCTCTCTTGGACCTCTCTGGCCGACCAGGTAAAGTCCAAATTGCTTAGGACAGAGAGCAGAAGAACCCTTTGCCATCTCACCACTGCAGAGCTAGAGTGTTTGTGTGTTTTTTAAAGGTATTGAATACATATGTTAAAACAAAACAAAACAAGCAGCATGGAGAAAAAAACTCAGTGAAATTGAAGTCCTTCCCCTTTCTGATCATCAGTCCCGTCCCCCGCCACCCCCCAACCCCCACTCCCCGTCCTTGACACACAGGGAAGCACTGTTGGCAGTCATTTATGTAAATTTCACTTCACTTTAAAACACGTTTTATTGTGAATCAGGTGAGGATTTATAGAGCAGATGATCAGTTTCACATTCAACAATCCATTCATAGCTTGTTTCAGCTCAGGCTTTGCAAGCCCCCGAAATGTAAGATCATTTCTCCCACTTCCTCCTTGGGGCTCCTGTTCTCTTTCCTCCCGTTGGCAGGGAGTTTGTGGATCCTTCCCAGCACTGCCGGGTGCACCCAGAAGCTGAGGTCTGTCCCAACCCACATCCTGGGGGACAGTCCTCAGGACAAGCTAAAGACAAGAAGGAAGGTTCCAGAAAGGAAGTAGTCAGTAGTCTTGGCATTGTGTTGCACGTCAGCAGGATGCACCCCAACCCAACTGTGTAACCAAGGATTAGCCCTCCATGTCCACAGGCCCTGGGTTAGGCTGTGTGTGTGTGTGTGTGTGTGTGTGTGTGTGTGTGTGTGTGTGTGTCCCCGTCCATCCGCCCTTGGCTCTCACCCAGTGCACCTCCAGTGCTGGGGAACTGGGCTCCCTAAGCAAGTCCCCTGGCCCCAGGTTCTCTGCAGATGGCACACAGGCTTAGGTATCCCCTGCAGTGGTCAGAGCCTCCCTCTCCCATGCCGGCCTGGTGCAGCAGACAGACGGGCAGAGCTGGGTGCAGACAAGGAAACTGCGGCTGAAAGAAAAGAGCAAAGAGAAACATCCTGGGGTGTAATCATCTCAGCTTTGGGCCAGACGGGCTTGTGGGGGAGGGGTGGTGGTGCAGCATTCTCACACTCCAATGAATTCTCCTTTGTGAAGGTAAGTCATCGAGGTTGCAGGTGGTCGTTGCTCTCCGTCGACAGCAATATGCCCATGGCCCCTGTGAGAGTGGGCTCTGACTCTGGAACCATCGCTCCATTCTGTGTCGTCTTCGGGGTGGTTGGGTCTGGGTGGCTGTGGGGTGATCCACTTTCAACCTAGGGGATTTGTCTTCCAACAAAATCAGCTGCTGGGATCCAAAGGGATTTCGACTTTTAAAAATATTTTCTACTGTAGTGACCATACGGAGGCCTGGTGACACTGTGGTGTGTAGAGTTGAGCGGCTAACCGCAGGGCAGCAGTTTGGAACCACCAGCGCTCCTCAGAAGAAAGACGGGTCTTTCCAAAAGCTACAGGGGCAGTTCTCCCTTGTCCTAGACGGCTGGTCGCTGGGAGGTGGCACGGACACAACGGCAGTGAGTTTTGGGTGGAATAGCGGTTAAAAGTTGGGGTGCTGACCGTAAGGCCAGCCACTCTGACGGAGAAAGAGGAGGCTTTCCACTCCGCTAAGGGGTGACCATCTTGGAACCCGCAGGGGCAGTTCCGCCCGGCCCTATAGGGTCGCTAAGGACTTCATGCCAGAATGGAGTGGAATAGTGAGTTTTTGGGGGGCTTGTGCTTAATATATAGGGAATGAGGCCTTTGCCATTTCTTCAGTCGTGATCCACAGAGGCTTCTTTGGCTAATTTCCAGCAGGTTACCAGACCTTTTGTCCTAGTCTATCTCAAATCTGCACGCTCTGCTGAAACTCCTCCACTAGGGGTGACCCTGCTGGCATTTGAAATACCAGAGGCAGCATCTCAGTAACCACCTGAATGCCTCCACAGTGTGACACACAGACAGAGGGACGTTAGCTCTGACTGCCCTTTCACAGCTGAGACAACCAAGGCATAGACACTCACTCTTCCCTGCCTGGCCTTCTCTCACATCTGAAGGACGTTCACTCTCTTCCCCCAGCTCCACCCACTCCCCCCTATTACACGCACTACCAGCACATAGGAGAGGGTGGGGGTGGGGGTGAAGAGAGGGTGTCAAGGGCTGCACTGTGTTTTGAGTTGTACAGAGAAGTGACCACAGGAAACCTGGAGGCCACAGAGTCTGGTCACTGGGGATGCTGGGCTTGCTGATGCTGAAGGCCAGGGCCCAGGGAGAGGTGGCTCTGGTATGCAGGACCACTTGAACATGCAGGGATTAGCTCTGTGCCCCTGGGTTACAGCCCAGACAGTCACATGGCCACAGTCCACCCACCTCCTCTGCCTGCCCTGCAGCAGAAGGCCCCAGAGATAACTTGGCCCAGCTTGGATCCCAGCTGGTGGCAGTGGAGACTGGCTGGGGGGTTGCCAACATGCCCCCTCTGGTGGGGTGGGGAGTCCAGTGACTGGGAGATGGAGCCTCTGAAACAGTGGTTCTTAACCTTTCTAATGCCCCGACCCTTTCATACAGTTCCTCATATTGTGGTGACCCCCCCCAACCATAAAATGATTTTCGTTGCTACTTTATAACTGTAATTTTGCTACTGTTATAAATTGTAATGTAAATATCTGATACGCAGGATGTATTTTCGTTGTTACAAATTGAACATCATTAAAGCATAGTGATTCATCACAAAAACATGTAATTATATATTGTGAAATATTTATTTCTAATGACAAATAAATGAAATTTTGTCTTGAAGCATGGTGTAGTATGGGTAACAGTCTTTGCACTGGGTACTCGTATGTGGGTGCATCTGCATGTGGGTGGACCCGCCTGGAGACAGACAGATGACCGGTGTCTCCGTTCCTAAGACCGTCGGAAACATGTGTTTTCTGATGGTCTTGGGCGACCCCTGAGAAAGGGTCGTTCGACCCCCAAAGGGGTCATGACCCACAGGTTGAGAACCACTGCTCTAGCTTAGGAACCTCTGGAATTAGGGTAGTGCAAAGTGGTTGGGATAGTTTCAAGGTGGCACAGAACAGAATGGTGGGCCTTCAGGCACCGTATTCAGGATGTTGGCCCCACGAGCAGGTAAAAGCTGGACAAGAATCGGGAAGAGTAAAGGAGCACAGATGCCTTTGAATGACAGTGTGGGCGGTGAATCCTGAACACCCCACGGACGGCCGGAATCTGGCGTGGAAGCAGCCCAGCCACAACGCTTCTTACCAGCAAGGGTGACGAGACTTGGTCTCATGTCCTTGGGACGTGCTATCAGGAGGAATCCGTTCCTGGAGAAGGACATGTGCTTGGTCAAGTAGGGGGTCAGAGGGGGCGGGAAATGGAAGACCCTCCGTGAGATGGAATGGCACAGTGGCTGCGGTAGGGGCACCCTGAGTCGGAACCGACTGGATGCCACCTAATAACCAAACAGAGACGAGGAGGGCTGGGGAGCCGGAGGGGGCTGCTGCTGTGGGGCCTCGGCCTTGCCGGGGTTACATTACCAGCCAGGCTGCCTGCCCAGGAAACAGCTTCTCAGGCCCAAGGGCGCCTTGGTGAGTGGGGTTGAGGATAACCTCTTCTGGGGCAGCCAGAGCCTAGCCCTTCAGAAGGGGGCAGAGAGGGCCTGTTTGACTCCTTCCAATTCCTTTGAAACAGCCAGCCTCCCTCAGGCCAAGCCCTTGTCCCTTGGCACCAGCAGAGTCCGAGCCTTCTTGGCCCGTCATCTCCTGTCTCACCTGCTGTGCAGGTGTCCCAGGGTTCTCTCCTCCCATGAGGGCATAGGGCTGGGGCAGGCCTCTCCCCACAGGATGGAGGACGGGGCCAGAAAAGCCTGGCACAGGCTCCCATGGCCCAGGCCCAGTTGTCCCTCTTTGTCCTCTGTTCTCCTGCCACCCCTCCCTCTCCTTCAAGACTCCCCAGAAGTCAGTGCTTCTGTGACAACAGTATCCCCTGAGCAAGCCTTTACTGACTGGATGCCTGGCTTCGCATCCTGGCTCCGCTCTTAATGTGGGGCAGTCAGTTGATCTCCACCCCCATCCACCCTGTGAACCTCGACAGCCCTCACAAGGTGGGGGGTAAGTCAGGGACGTGGTTGTTTGTCTCCACGGAGTCAGCGCTGATGCATGTCTGCCATCCGGGCCGAGCAGAATGGTTCCTCAGGGCTGCGGACGTTTCCAGACAGATGTGGGCTCCAGGTTTGTTTCCCAGGGTGCCTCTGGGCGTTCAATCCCAGCCCTGTGGCTCTCCCTGAAGATCCGTTTTTATTGTTCTCACTTGACCCCATTAGCTGCCTGTCACCTTGGCTCTCATGTCTGGCTGGAGATGGGCAAGGGGGAGGCCACAAAGACACAACCATGCCAGGAACACCAGAGCACTGAGGCAGCACATCCTATCCAGGGCCTGGGGGCAGACAGCTTCCAGAAGGTGGAGCCTCTAACAGAGGGTGGGGAGGGAGGGAGGGGTGCCCCTGGCTCAGGTAAAGAGCAGGGAGGTTGCGGATGGATGAGGTAGGGGCAGCAAGCAAGGCCTCTGAACCTCACAGGGGGTTACTGTTGGGTAAGGTGACCAGACGTCCTGCTTTTGGCAGGACAGTCCCAATTTTTAACAATTTGTCCTGCGTCCCGTGGCATTTTTAAAAAGTTCCGATTTTTGGAAAGAATGCACGACAAGCCAGGGTATCTGGTTTTCAGCTGCCATGTGGCTATTTCACCAGGATAGGAGTTTTATCAATGGTGTCCCGCTTTACCAATGTTAAAATCTGGTCACCTTACTGTTGGGCTTTGTGAGGGCAGGCAAGGGCAGGGCAGGAAGGGACTTGGTCTTGTCATTGAGTGAAAATGATCACTGGCTTCAGGCTGAGGACTGGATTAGAGGGGAAAGACACCAGAGGCTGGGACACCAGCTGAGGTGTGATTGCGGCAATGGGGTGTGAGGTGCAGAGAGCTGAATGAAGGAGGGGCTGGGGTGCTGGAGGGAGTGGAAGGGCCGGAGGACTGAGTGGAAAGGCTTGCAGGCTGGCGCCCAGTGATGGGTGGCTGAAGCGGAGGGAGGGAGGAAGGCTTGAGCTTCTTCAGCAGGGTGCCCAGGGAGGTGGCAGAAAGAGCGGGCTGGACAGGAAGGATGGTTGCATCTTGGACACTGGCCTGAGGCCTCGTTGGCCACCCTGGGTTGGGTGGGGTGGGTGGCGACAGGTAAGCAGGTGAGCATGCAGGCCTGGGCTCCGCAGACAGGCCTGGGCAGATGAGGCCTTCTGCCTTCTTTGTGGGTGGTAGTTGGAGGTGTGAGCTCAGAGCAGTTCCCTGAGGGGAACCTGCAGGAGAAGACCAGGGAGAGCTAGGGACCAGAGAGTCTGTGCCCTGCCCTGCCATGGGCGAGCTGAAAAAGAGGCTCTCAGGCAGGGGCAGGCTCTGGGCTGGGACAAAAGGGGATGAGGTTCCCAGAATGTCCCTGGAGAGCGTGGCCGGAGCAGTGTCTGCAGAACGGAAGGCACACAACCAGGTGGTCCAACTTCTCCTAGAGCCTTGACCCCAGTCAGAAGACACGGACTTGGCCAGCAGGCTGCAGAAGCTGGGGGTCTCTTTTGCACCTTCTGGGTGAGGCATAAGCAGGTTTCCAGGGAAGGAGCCAGCAGAGAAAGAGAGGGTCAAGGAACTAGAAAACGGGCAACAACCAAACACCACCCCCGACCCGCTGCTGCGGAGTCAATTCCGACCCAGCAATCCTACAGGACAGCACAGCTGACACACAGGTGTTCCAAGGGGTCCACCTGCCCAGGGGACAGGCCATAGCGGTGGCTGGTGGGAAGCAGCTGAGCGCTTTTAACCCTGAGCCCCCGGACTATACTACAAGCCGGTGGTCTATAATGCAGCGACGTTCTTGAAGGCGGGGAGGAGACAGCGGGAGAGGGAGTGTAGGTGGCAGGTACTGAAAAGTCATGCTAATAATACAAAACCGAGAAAACTCGCTGCCATCGAGTCAGTTCTGACTCATAGGGAGTAAAACTGTCCCTGTGGGTTACCAACGCGGTCTCTCTTGACCGGAGAAGAAAGCTTCATCTTTCTCCTGAGGAGTGGCTGGTGAGTTTGAACCGCCAACCTTGTGCTTCGCAATCCAATGCGTAACCCAGGATGCCACCCAACAAACAAACAGAACACTAAACTCACTGCCATCGAGTTGATTGCCAACTCGCGGCTACCCGATAGGAGAGGTTTGAACTGCCTCTGTGGGTTTCTGAGACCGTACATCTCTACGAGAATAGAGAGACTGGTCTTTCTCCTTTGAAGCACCTGCTGGTGGTTTCAAACCTCTGACCTTGAGGGTGGCAGCCCAACACTTAACCACTATGCCGCTGGGGCTCCTTACTCTACGACTATCATAGCTACCAATGACCGTATATACTCACGTATAAGCTGAGCTTTTCAGCACATTTTTATGCAGTTTTTGTGGGGTAATTAGGTTCCTCGGCTGATATTCGGGTCGGCTTATCCTCGAGTATATACGGTATGTAGTATTTAAGGAGCCCTGATAATTTAGTGGGTAACAGGCTGTGCTGCTGATTGGAAGGTGGCTGTGCTGCTGATTGGAAGGTCAGCAGTTTGAAACCCACAAGGCACTCCAACCTTTATGCCGGGGACATGGTTGGTACTAGCAAATGCGTGGTGTTGCGTGGAGACATGGGCCAGGAAGGTAGCTGGGGTGAGAGACACAGGCCTGCTGATGGATGAAGGAGACGCCACCCTTTCCTGCAGAGGCCGCTGAGGGTTGAGCCAGCGTCCTTGGAGTCACCTTCCAGGAAATGGGTTGCCAGCTTCCCCTTCAAACTGACTGCCATCTTTAGTCACTTACCATTTTCTGGGTGAGTGAGCAAGGGTCAAAGAAGTCCCAACTGTGGGCCCCTCAAACCACAGCAAACAACCCCTTTGCCACTGAGCCAATTCCCCTCACGCAGCCCCCGGGGCGCAGAGCAGAGCCCTGAGCTTTCCTTTCAGATCCTTCTGGAAGAGTTCACAGCAGCAGCCTTCAGGTTACAGGCAGTGTATAACCCTTCAACCACCCCCGAGACTCGCTGCCTCTCCCAAGGATAAGAAGGCTCTGCGTTTCCGGGGAGGATGTGAGGTGATGGGGACTTGGGACTGCCAGGTTTGTTCTGGCTCCTGCCTTGGTTTCCTGAGATGCTCTCCATCCCAGTGCAGCCCCCCCCACCCCCCCACCCCACACCTTTTATAACATGCACTTTCCTTTCAGAACAGCTCAGGCATCTCGGCTCCCCGCACACACCCCTCCTCCACAGAGCTGTGTGCGGAGACCACCTGCTCCCGCCTCGCTTTTTCTGGGCACCTGAGCTGGATCGAGACCTTCAGCAGCAAGAAGAGCTGCCTCTCCGCCCACCCTCCCACACTCACATTCAAAATAAAAACAGCTCCAAAACTTAAAATAAGTTCTAAGAAAACCCAACAAAGTCCTGATTTTTTCCCCATGATGACTACTTCCTTGCTATTTTTATAATACGAAGTATTAGCTCTTAAAACATCCAACCAGACCAAGGCACTTTGCTGCCTGCCCTTGGACTGCGTGGTCAGCACGTGGGCTCACCCGGCCTTGCCTGCCCCTCCCTGTGCCAGAGCACAATAGGGGCCTGGCAGGCAATACGAAGGCATTGGGCCACCCTGCCCAGAGACTTCCCCAGGCCATTCAGCCCCAGCTAGCATGGTCACAACAGGAAAGCACACAAGGTCCCACCCTCTGCCCCTACCACAGGGCCAAGGGGCCACCGGGCCCCTTCCAGCCCACCAGTTAGCCACGGACGGACTCCTGGGTTGTACAAGGTCCTAGGCCCGCTGCCCTTCACCTGCACCTGTTGGACAGGTGTCCTCGCCTCACTATGGCCCGCCCTCCCACTGTGGGCAAGCAGCAAGCAAGCGCTGGGACTGCCTCCTCTGGCTGACTGGCTTTTCCAGATCTTGCCTGTAAACTCCACTTATAAAGAGAAGCAGTGTGTGTCTGGGAGGGCAGGGTAGGAGAGTGGGGTGGTGGGGACTAGTGCAGGCAGGCAGAGGGCAGGGGACTTGGGAGGACCAGGCCGGAGCACAGTCCTGGAATGCCCCAGGGAGAGCGGCTGGAGAAGCAGAATGGAAAATTCCAGGTGGGACTGCACTTCAGTTCACACAGAGAGAAAACAGATCCGGAAGGGACAAGTCCTTCGCTCAAGGTCACCAGGAAACAAATGGCAGGTGGATGGGCTCTTTTGGCCAGTCCTCGGTTTGCTCTGAGTCTGAGCACTTGGGCCAGGGAGGCTTGGGGCCAGGCCCTCTGCCTCCTGTGTAAAGGTGGATTCCCCCCCAAGTAACAGGCGGTCCTCTGCTCCTCCCCTGGAGCACTCCCCATCCACCCCGGACGGTCCTCATCATCCGACCCCTGCCCCTGCCTGCCCACGCTCTCTGGGTCGGAGCAGTGGTTTTCGGTCTTTAATTTTGTTGCTGTTGAGCACACACATCAAAACACACAAAGAAACAACCAGGCTCCCTGCCATCGAGTCGAGGCCCACCCAGTGGGTTTCCAAGACTGTAACTGAGGGGAGTAGCAACCCCAGTGTTTCTCCCATGGAGTTGCCCACCATGCGGATCGCAGCCCAATGCGTACCCACTACACCACCAAGTCATGGGCGTGCGCGCATGCACGCGCGCGCAAACACACACACACACACACACTCACACGCAAGCATACCCAAATTTAACAATTTCTCGGTGCTATGACATTGATCACATCCTTCTAGTTGGGCAGCCGTTATTTTGGGGTGATTATCCCTCTACTCTTTGCCCCCTAAGCCTCTTGTGCTGGCCGGTGCTGTTTTTCTCCCTCGTCCTGCCCACTCATCTGGTCTTCTTTGGCCTCCCTGGGGAAGGAAGAGCTACTGAGTGTCCAGCCGGGGGCATGTCCTTGTACACTCTCTGTTCTCCTGGATAAGAAGCCCAGGCAGGAGGTGAGATGTTGCTGGCGGATGCTTCACCCTCCAGGGTGGTGAGCCCTGCACAGCATCCAAGACCCTTCCATCAATGATTTTGGAGCCTGAAATCACCCTGCACTGAGAGGGTTCCTGAAAGGTCAGCAGTTCGAAACCACCAGCCAGCTCCGAGGGAGAAAGACGGGGGCTTTCTGTTCTTGTAAAGCAGTGGTTCTCCACCTTCCTCATGCTGCAACCCTTGAATCCAGTTCCTCATGTGGTGGTGACCCCCAACTATAAAATTATTTTCGTTGCTACTTCATCACTGTTACTGTGCTACTGTTAAGAATCGGTCGACCCCTGTGAAAAGGTCATTTGACCCCCCAAAGGGGTCGCGACCCACAGGTTGAGAATCACTGCTGTAAAGCGTTAGTCTCTGAAACTCACGGAGGCAGTGCCACTCTGTCCTGTAGGGTCACTCTGAGCAGCTTCGACTCAAGGGCAGGGGGCTTGGTTCGGGTTTGAAAGAAGGTTCCACCGTTCTGGAGACTGGGTGGTAGACCGAGAGCCTTGAGGAATTTGCCCAAGTTCTCAGCACAGCGGATCTCTTACTCCTTCGAGGTGCAGGGCTCAGGGATCCTACAGGGAGCTCCGCTGCACATTCAGTACAGCCCTGTGAGACAGCTGCGCATGATGCTGCCTCACAGTGACCCTACAGGACAGGGCAGGAATGCCCCTGCGGGTTTTTGAGACCGGAACTCTCTATGAGAGTAGAAAGCCCCACCTTTCTCCCTCAGAGCAGCTTGTGGTCTCAAGTTGTGGACCTTTCAGTAGCAGCCCAATGTGTCACCCCTGCAAGGTAGGTGCTACGACCCCCCACTTTTCATACAGGAAGGAAATGAGGCCCAGGGAGGTTTATGTAAAGGTCTATGTCACCCACCTTACAAGAAGTAGAGCCAAGGCTTGAACCCAGGACTTTCAGCTTTAGGGTCTATTCTCTTATCCATGGGCATGATACCACCCCCCACCCCCCACCCCCAGTCTTGTCTTCCAGGTCCAAACCCACCGGCCACCTTTTTCTGCCCTCAGAGGCCCTCTCAGCAGTTCTGGTCCCTTGCCCCCAATGGCCTGCAGTCTTAGGCAGTACAGTTTCTGGCTGGTTAGCCTGTGGTCTCCCCAGGGAGGGCAAGGCCTGTGGGCTCTCATTCTGAAACTCCTTGGGGCACCCCCCACCTAGGAGTTGACTGACAGCCAGCCAGCCTGGCGAGAGGTTCAGGGAGGCGGGAAGGGAAGACGTGGAAGGATTGCGGATTGTCTTTCCCTTCTTGCCCTTTTCCCTTGCTCCCTTTGCTCCGGATCACTGAGGTCTCATTTCCCTTCCTTAGCAAGCGCTCCTCCACAATCAGCCATAAATGACAGGGAGCGGAGTGTTTGGAACGTGTTCATTCTTTGGGGATGGACGGGGTGGGTTCAAGCTCTCCTCTGGACTAGTGACCGCCAGTGTGACCTGAGAAAAGCCACTCTGAACCTTGAATTCCTCTTGTGAAAAAAGAAGACTGGCTGTTTTCAGGTGCCGACGACGTCAGTTCCGACGCCCACTGGCCACGGGACCACACGCTGCTCACTCCTGCGATGTCATCTTCACAGCGGTTGCTGGCTTGGCCCCTGTCACGGCCACGGTGTCCATCCTCTCGTTGTGGGCCTTCCTTGATCGCCGACCCTGTGCTTTACCAAGAATGAGGCCCTTCTTCAGGGGCTGGTCTGTCCTGCTAACATGGCTCACGTACATACGCCGTGGTCATCATCCTGGTTTCTAAGGAAGAGTTGGCCTGCGCTTTTCCCCAGATGGATTTGTTCGTTCTTCTGGCAGTCCGTGGTCCGTTCAACGTGCTTTGCTGACACCATTATGTAGAGCAGGGGTTCTCAACCTGCGCGTCGAGACCCCTTTGGGGGTCGACCGACCTTTTCACAGGGGTTGCCCGATGCACAACAGTAGCAAAATGACAGTGAGGAAGTAGCAACGAAAATAATGTTATGGTTGGGGGGTCACCACCACATGAGGAACTGTATGAAAGGGTCGCAGCATGAGGAAGGTTGAGAACCGCTGGTTTAGAGGCATTGCTTCTGCCTCCCCTCCCTTATTCTCCCTCCGGATTTTGTATGCCCGGGGGGGAGGCTGAAAATAGCATGGCTCGGTCAGGTCTGCCTCAGTCAGTCGAAAAAGTGACATCTTTGCTTTCTAAGACCTTACGGAGGTCTTTTGCAGCAGATGTGCCCAGTGCATTATGCCCTTTGAGTTCTTGACTGCTGCTTCCGTGGGCATTGATTATGGACTCAGGTAAAAGGAAAAATCCTTGACCACTTCAGCCCTCCCTCTGTGTACCATGCTGTTGCCCGTTGGTCCGGCTATGAAGCGCGCTGTTTCAGCTGTCTGTTTGGAGGTCTGAAGTCATACTGAAGTCAACAGTCTTTGATCTCCATCAATCAATACTTCAAGCCTTCTTTGACTTCAGCAAGCAGCATTGCATCATCTACGTACGGCGTGTTATCAATGTCTTCCTGCAATTGGATGCGGCGTACCTATATGAAGATCATTTCTTAGATTATTTACTCAACGTGCAGATTGAATAAGTGTGGTGAAAGGATACACCCCTGATTTTAAACCATGGAGCATTTTTTTGTCCTATTGGAACAGTTCTAGCTAAAGGCTCTCGATCAACACAATGAAATGTTCTGGGATTTTCTGTCTTAGCAATGTTGCGCATACTTTGTGGTGTTCCACTGTGTCTTTACATTGTCCGATAAAACACAGCAAGCATCTTTCTGATCTTCTCTGCTCTCGTTCAAGATCCATTTGACAACTATGACAGCCCTCCTTCCACGTCCTCTTCTGAGTCTAGCCTGAACTCCTGGCAGTTCCTTGCGCGTGTTGCACTGCCATTGTTTTTACGTTATCCTCGGCACACTTACTTCTCTGGGAGAGGAGCGGCATAGTTCAATAATTTACACATTTTATTGGATAGGTTTTCATTGCAATAGGCACATACATGGGTCACTTCCAGGTAAAGGGGATCAGGTAAACGTCTTCCAAGTTTCTTGGCATAGATGAGTGAGCACTTCTAATATTGTATCCATTTGTTGAAGCATCTCAATTAGTATCCTGTCAGTTCCTACATTCTTATTTCTTCTCAGCACCACTAGAAGGCCAGTATCCCCCTTAAAGCACCCAGGGGATCAAATGAAGCAGTAGATGATGGATAAACTCCAAAGTACGGGAGACCAAGAAGAGCTGATGCAGTTGAACTACGGAATGTGTAAAGAACATCCCACAGACTGTCTGAAGAACGAGCAAATTCATCTTGGAAGAAGAACAGCCACAGAATGCTCCTTAGAAGCAAGGATGATGGTGAGACTTCATCTGATGGACGGACTTTGGACGTAGTATCAAGAGGGGTCCTTCTCTGGAGCGGGACGTCGTGCTCAGTAGAGTCGAGGGTCCATGGAAACATGGAAGACCGTCACTGAAGGCGACTGAGACCTTCACTGAAAATGGGCTCAAAAGTCAGAACACTTGTGAAGATGGTGCAGGGCCGGACAGTGTCTAGTTCTGTGGTGCAGGGGTCACCGTGAAGCAGAGCAGCTCCCCAACAGCAGCAATAGCAACGTGAACTGTAGCTGTCGATTCCGATGCCCTGATGGACGACGAGTCCCTAAAAGGACAAAGTCAGTGAGGGTAATTGGGGGCGTGGTAGAGGCAGGGAGGCTGTTGGGAATGTGATTTTGTCTGGAGGCCTGAGACCTCTAGGCGTGGAGATGGGCCCCGTGGGCATTTGCTTTACTTGCATCCTGTGTGCTGAGCCCCAGGGGTCCTAGGAAACTGACTTCGCCAGGGCTGTAAGGTGTAGCAGGTGTGCACGGTGCCTTAGGGTGGAATGCAGCCACTCACCCTCCAAGGCCCAGAGGCCCAGGGGCCTGTGGCTAAACAGGAGAGGCGACATTCTCTTCCCCAAAAAAGAACCAAAAAGGAGTGGTTCTCTGACCCCAAAAGGGTCTTATTTCCAACAGTTCGGTGGGAAGTAGAGGCTGGTGAAAGTTTTAGGGAGCCTGCACCTACATAGGACCAGGTGTCCATGGCTACTGGGGTGGGGTGGGGGTGGGGGACTGCTGTCAGGGATGCAGTCTCCCAGGTTATGTACCCACCCCTCTTGACCCCCAGCAGAGCATGCGGGGAAGATAACTTGGATCAGATAC
>NW_022103915.1:28431692-28434798 GCF_000313985.2 Echinops telfairi
CTGCTTGTGGCCAGACATCAGAAGCTGGAGCTGAGTGGAACAGATAGCGGGGCCACAGGGGATGGACGGGGAGATAGAATCTAATTCTCAGGAAGTATGTCTGGGATCTACTTAAGACAGTCCCTAGTTCCTTCCAAACAGGATCACATCCATAGGGACGTGGGCCAGGAACACGACACAATCTAATCCCCCCACAGAGCGTAGGTCCTGGTGGGAGCAAATGAGCAACATACGCAAACAGATGTTTGTTCTTGCCCGTAGGTGCTGTCCAGCTGGGTCCAGCTCACAACAACCCTCCTCACCACAGACAAACTCCCAGTCCCGCGCCAGCGTCATAAGTGTGCTTAGGAGGCTATGCATGCAAGGGTGCTTCAAGACGGTCCTGAAGATGGGATTAAAGGGCAAGTGGGTTTTTCCACGAACCCTTCGGAGCTCCCTCGTCTATGTCGAGTGACGGTGAGTGCCACCCGAGGGAGGAGAAAGTCGAGTTGAGTCGGGGACCATGGTTGATGGGACTGGGAGAATGTTGCCATTTTACACATGGGGTCCTGCTGTCTGGGTGAGGGAAGACAGTCCGGCTGCAGACATGACGACTCTGAGTCAGCACTGTGTACACCTGGAGCTTGGGACGAGCAACCAAGAGGGCAGAGGGGCCGCAGGGGAGTCAAGGAGCGGGAAGAAGGCCGACTGGTCCCAGAAGGTTTTCCTCCTGACACCAGTGCCCTCCCACCTCCATCCTCCCACCACGTTCCCCTCGGAGCAGAAACAGCTCCAGGGCCTGGTGCAGCAGCAGCAGCAGCAGCTCCTGCCGGAGGCCAGCCAGTGGATGATGTCATCAGAGTGACGGGGAACTGGATTCACTGCTTTTCATCTGTCTGCCCCCACCCCCTCCAGCTACACCGAGACTGTTAGAAAGAAGGACTGCTGTTTAACCACCTGGGCCTCTAATCCTCTAGGAGAACACGGTCCACACTCTAATCCTCTAGGAGAACACAGTCCATACTCTAATCCTCTAGGAGAACACAGTCCACATGCTAATCCTTTAGGAGTATGTGGTCCAAATGCTGTCCGGGGCTCTGTACCTTCCCGTCCTGCAGGTCTCCTGGGACACAGTGTCCCCCGGGCAGGGACAGTGGCTGGGAAGAGGAGAGCAGCGTGGCTGATTGTCAGCCTTGCAGACTGAGTGCGTGACCAGAGGCCTGCCACTGGAGGTGGCCATGGGCGGAGGCAGGAATCCCTCCTAGGGAGTCAGGGATGGATGGACTTAGTGGCTGGGTGCTGATCTCCCACAGAAAAACCATCACCAAGCGCAACATCGTGCCCAGCATAGTCTGAACTGATTTGCAGGCTGTTAGCTGCTGTCGAGTGGATTGCAAATCATGGCAGCGCTCCCATGGGGGTGGAACCCCCACCCACCCACCCCCACCCCCGCAAAGGTTTTCAAACAGACCACCAGGCCCCCTTCCCAGAGCTTGAGTTGGTGGTTCCAGCTGTAACTGTGCGCACCATCTGGGAACTCCCGTGCCTCGCCTGTGTTGGGTGCCCTCTGGTGGGGTCCGACTCTGGGCGACCCCGTGGATGACAGAAGCAAACACTTCCCATCCTGATGCCAAGGAGCATGCCGACCGCACTTCCTCCAAGATGGACCGGTCCCTCCTTCTGGATCCACTGCCCAGTCTCTGCAGCACTCTGTGCTGGCCCCATCCCCCCTGAGCTAGCTCAGTCCTTGTCCCGGGCACCTGGGTCAGTCAAGGAACACCCTTTTCTTTTCAGCCCTTTCCTCCCCTGCCATCGAGTCCGGCAGGCGTTCCGGTAGCGCTTGTTCTCTAGGACAGATGAGCACTGCTCTTCGGTCTTTACGGGCAGGGCCGGAGCAGTCCGCCAGCCTCATCTCTCCGTCTCAGAGCGGCTGCTGCGTTCCCACTGCAGACCCAGGCAGAGCCCAGGAAGGAGGTCTTTCGCAGCTGACGGGCCTGGTGAAGCCTGTTTGGCTGATCCCGCGCCTCTTGAGGGTGGGTCCAAGGAAAACGAAGTCCTCGTCAACATCCATCCTTTTTCCACGTCCATGATGTTCCTTTGGTCCAGTCGTGAGGATGCTGGTGCTTGCTCTGTTGGGGTGTCACCCCTGTAGAAGATGAAAGACGACTGTGCTTCAAGTCCTCTGCAATTTCAGCGAGGGACGCGGGGGTCATCCGAACACGCCGGTGATGAACGAGTCTTCCGCCCATCCTGAGGCCGCACCCCTCCTCCTGAAGTCTGCTTCCCAGGTGCTTGCTCAGTGTTCAGACAGAGTAAACACGGCAACGGAGTGCCACCTGGCCTGCTGTGAACTCTGTCAGCATCCCCTTGTTCCCTGGGAGCCGCCACCTCTTGGTCTAGGGACAGGTTCTACGTGGACACAGTGAAGTGTTCCGGAATGCCCAGTCCTCCTACTGTTGTCCATAATTTGCATCCATCCAAAGTTCAGAAATGCCCTAGGGCAACAGTTCTCAACTTGTAGGTTGTGACCCCTTTGGGGGTTGAACGACTCTCTCACACATATTTCCAATGGTCTTAGGAACCAAGACATCTCTCCTCTATCCGTTTCCAGGTGGGTCCACCCATATGCAGATACACCCACACATGTACCCATGCTACACCATGCTTCAAGACAAAATTTCATATATTTGTCATTAGAAATAAATATTTCACAATATATAATTACATATTTTTATTAATCACTATGCTTTAATGATGTTCAATTTGTAACAATGAAAATATATCCTACACATCAGATATTTACATTATGAATCATAACAGTAGCAAAATTACAGCTATGAAGTAGCAACAAAAATAAATGTATGATATAAGGAACTGTAGTCAAGGGTCCAGGCATGAGGAAGGTTGAGAACCACTGCCCTAGGGGGGTAAGTACAATTACCAGCCTCACTTCTATAGTCAGGATTCAGAACTCAGAGAGGTTATGTGATTTGACCAAGGTCTCTGGCTAATCATTAATTATAAGTCATTAGAGCCAGGCTGTGATCCAAGTCACGTTTCTCCCCCACACTGACGTGTCCCCCAGTGGCTAGGTTGGCAAGTGCCCCCTCTCCCTTCAGTTCACTGG
>NW_022103915.1:28434905-28457793 GCF_000313985.2 Echinops telfairi
GGTGTTTGAAACTCAACTTCCTGGAAGCACAGCTGTGGGAGAAAAAAGGGAAGGTAGTTCATGCTAAGTGACACCAGCCACCTTCCTACTGTGATGGTGGCAGAAGTGCTGTAACGAGCGGTGCCAAATCCAGGCGAGCCTCTATGAGCAAGAAACGACTCTAAGAACTGCCACCGTGGGCGGGGCTTCAGGGCTTCTGTGCCCAGACACTGCTGCCCACCCTGGCTCAGGGGCGACGTCTCCTGTAGCTGTGTTGCAGAGGTGGTAGCCCCCCATCATGTGAACACACACACAGACAAACCTCCCCATCATGTGAACACACACAGACACACCTCCCCATCATGTGAACACGCACACAGACACACCTCCCCATCATGTGAACACACACACAGACACACCTCCCTATCATGTGAACACGCACACAGACACACCTCCCCATCATGTGAACACACACACACAGACACACCTCCCCATCATGTGAACATACACACACACCTCCCCATCATGTGAACACACACACACACACCTCCCCATCATGTGAACACACATACACACCTCCCCATTATGTGAACACACACACACACACACCTCCCCATCATGTGAACACACACACAGACACACCTCCCCATCATGTGAACACACACACAGACACACCCATGTGGGTGAAAGTGAATTTCAGCCTGGATTTGGGCTGGGCTGCCGCCACGGAAGCGCTGCTCTCTGATGATTCAATTCTGTCGTCCTCTGGGGAGTCCCTGGACAGTGAAAACCTTTAACGCCGCAGGCTGCTAGCCTAAAGACAGACTGGGATTCCAGTCTACCAGTGGCATCGAAGAAGAAAGGACTGGCCATCTTCTTCCCAAAAAAACAGCCATTGTAAACCCTGTGACGTGCAGCTCTACTCTAATGCACAGAGATCACCTTGAGTCCGAGCCAACCCCAAGGTTACTGGGGAGGTCCAGGGGCCCCCAGGGAGGAGCCAGAACAGGCAGGGAGCAGGGCTGGGCCTCCGCTCCCATGGGAGCTTGCTAGGCCTCAGGATGTTTTGCCCGTGGGGTGTGTAGCAGAAGGACTGCTCCCACAGGATGGGGGTCAGTGTCGTCATTCCCGAACTGGGGTCTGTTCTCCGCCTTGCTGACACATCTTTAGAGGTTCTGTGCTGCAGGGGGAGGCATGAAGCCCGGGGACCAGTGTCCTTCCTGCCATGTGCCCCAGATGCCCACAAGGTTTGTGAAGGCAGAGCAAGAGGAATGTAAGGTGACACCGTTGACAAAGCGCTAAGGTGCCTCTGCAGAGGACGGGCCTGGTCACTAATGTGCCAGCATCTTCATGGACAGAGCAAAGCGGAAAATACATGCGTGCACACACGCACACACATGCGCACACTTACACACACAACTGGAGGGAGAGAGTCACAGGGTGTGTGTGGGGTGGAGAGGGAGCAAGGCAGGGGTGTGTGAGTGGGGGGGCAAAGGAGGATGGGCTCAGGCAGTGAGAGAGAGAGAGAGAGAGAGAGAGAGAGAGAGAGAGCATCTGTGAGCGAATGGCTGGGTGACAGGGAAAGAAACTGTGAGAATGTGTCTGAGAGGAACTGCTTGGGTGAGGAGAAATGTGTGCGACTGACAGGGAGGGGGAGAGACAGAGAGAGGGAGGGAGGGAGGAAGGGGGGGGTGGGGGCTGAGGTGGGGGCAGGTCCCTTCACACCAGGGTCTCTGGAAAGCCCTGCCCTTTGGAGGGAGGGGCCGCCAGGAGAGGTGAGGCTTCATCACCTTTCCCTCTGTGTGGTCTTTTAGTTGAGGATGTGAGACTGGAGATATAAATAACCCAGTCATGGCTGCAGCAGCCTGGAGAGTCATGGCACAGGCCGATGCCAGCCAGCTCGGGCTGGGCATGGCCTGGCCTCACAAAGTCAAGCTGCAAGCTGATTGCCCCCAGCTCAGGCCCTCCAGTCCCCGATGACCCCCCACCCCCCATTCATCCATCCGTCTGGATCCAGGAGCCCAGAGGAGATTGAAGATCACCAAGGCTGGGGTAGCCTGGAACCCATGGCTGGCAGAGCAGGGCCATCGTCCAAGTGGGCAGCTCAGGAAGATCAGGGAGGCCAGGAGGGTGGGTAGAAGAAAACGGGCCTGCCCTGCCATGGGGTCTTGCTGTGCTGCGTGGCCACTGTCAAAGACTAAGACTGGGCCCTTGCACCCTACTGGCTCCCTGGGTGCCTCTGACCCAGACACCACCTAGACTGATGAGGTCCTGGGCCATAGAGACCCCAATCCTGCAATCCCCCAGGGGCTGGGGGCCCTGTGCCTTATCAGCAAAGACCGCCCAAGCTACGATTGATGCACGGCTCTATGTGGGGTTTGGGGTATCCCCTCTTGGGGAACCCTGAAAGGAGAATTCCCCAGAGTGTTGGGAACAGAGGAGGCCAGTATGGGGGTGACGGGGAAGTAGGGGCAGTAAGAGAGCAGGGGGCCACCTGGCTTCCCCAGACTACCTCCCAGGACACCTCCACCCTGATAAAAGGACCATAGAGGAGCGAGGGAGAACTTGGGGGGGGGGGGCGGTCAGGCTTAGGACCCCATGGACAGAAGAGGATCGGGGGTCTCAGGGAAGGGAGCTTTTTCAGCTGGACTCCTAGCCCCTGTTATATGCTGCAACCAGAGCACAAACTGTCTGTGTCCCCAAGAGGCTGTGGGAGCAGGGAGCCAGCCTGCTTTGTTCTCCCCTCATCTCATGGACGGTCTCTGTTCCTGCCCTGGCCCCTGCTCGTAGTGCACCCTCGCTGCAGAACTCTGAGAACCAGAGGAAGGCCCTGGTGCTAAGTGCTCCCCCCCATCCCCCACCCCTCCCCGTGGGCTGCAGCCTGCCCCGTTGGGGGCGAACCTCCTGGACTTCCTCCCCCAGGACCGGCAGGGCCCGCCCCCTCAGCCCCCATCTGGACAGCTCAGCAGTTTCCTCGCAGCTGTCCTTTTCATCCCCTGAGCAAATATTGACCAGGGAGACGAGCAAGGCCAAGGTGTCTATCCGGGTGGGGGCAGGGGTGGTAACTCAGCCGGCTACTTCCCAGGGCTGCTCAGCCAAAACAAACACCACCAGGTCCAGGCCTCCTCTGGGAGGGGGTGGGGATGAGGACACAGGTCTGGGTAGGAGTGGGGGCTTCCTCTAGAGGATTCCTTGGGGTGGGGTGGACTGAGCAGCCCTAGGCTGGCATATGGCAGGGTCTTTTCTGGGGGCCAGGGCGGTCTGTCCTTGTTCAGCTTTCCCCAGAATAAACCAATGATGTGTCCGGAGGGGCCCCACAGGCAGCCCGGCCATAAAACACAAGAGACCCCAGAGCAAGTGTGCCAGACATGACGGTGAGCTGAGCCAGGCCCTGGGAGTCAGGCTCCAAGGACTCCCAGCCTAGCGTTTCCAGGGAGCGAGGTGGTGGGTGGGGGTGGGGGCAGGGGACCACCCACCCCCACAAGCTCCCTCTAGCTGCCCTGGGTGGCTGTACCCATCAGGATTCTGGTTGTAAACAACAGAATAGACTCTGGCACTCTTAGGCCGGGAAGAAATTCTCTGGAAGGGTTTGGGGGCATAACCCAGCATTGACAGGAAGGCCGGAGACCCAGTTCGGAAAATGGGCAGGACGATGGCAACATATGTCCAAATGTGCTCGATACAAAGGATGTATGGGGCTGTCAGAGCCCCCCAATAAAGTGATTTATGAAAAATAAAAAGATGCAGAATCCCATGTGGGAATTCCTGATTGGCTGAGTCTTGGTTATATGCTCAAGTCCTGGCTGCCAGCCACCCAGGGAGACAGGATGGCTGGTTTTAAACCCTCTGTGTTCTCACCCCCTGACCCCATGCAGGAAGCAGGCCATCGGAGTGGTCTCCTTAGTTTGCCCCTTGTTTACGCCATCTTCTATCCCCAATGCCACACACCCCAAGAGGCTACCCTAAAAGGGCTGGATCAGCTGAGTCTGCTGGCTTCCGGTTAGATCTGCCCCCGAGAAGCACCCCTGGAGGAGCTGAGAGGAGGGAGAAGGAAGGAAGGTTGGGATATTTGTCCCTCTTTCTTCCTGCGGCTCTCTCCCAGCCTCTAGTCATCTCCGCGTCCCGGAAGACCTTCTCTCTTCCTTGTGCCCTTTTAGCACCGCCTGCCCTCTGTGAACGGTCCCTCCCGAAAGGGACAATTGTCCTCAATTGCCCTGCTAAGGACTGCCACTGACCCAGGTGCTTGCAGGTTGGCAGTCAATAGAATCCAATGGAAGGCCCGCTGCGTGGGGGAACAGATGCCCGGCGGGAGCCGGCAGCATGGGAAAGTGGCAAGGCAAAGACTTGGGAGCCAGACCCCTGAGGGTTTGCTTTCCCAGCCCCAGTCCTGTGTTTGTGGCTGTGGGGGCTGTTGAGTCCGTGCCGTCCCATAGCCACTCTGCGCACGCCGGAACGACACGCCGCCCAATCCTGCGCCAGCCTCACAGTGGCTCTTGTGTCTGAGCCCAGGTGGTGGCATATGCTGTGTCTGTCCATCTTGTCCAGGGCCTTCCTCTTTTCCGCTGACCTCACCGAGCACGGTGTCCTTTCCCAGGGACTAGTCTCTCCTGATGTCCAAAGTAGGTGCTAGTTCTAACTGCCTGTTAGACTTGGTCAAGCTACTTAACCTTGCTGAGCATTGCTGACTTGTCTGGGAAATAGAAATCACCCTTTACATCACGGATCTGTTGAGAGGATGGGATGCATTTGGCTTTTTGGAGAACGGTGAGGGCAAAGAGGAGTCACCTACACACCAGCTCCGGCTTAGCCACCTGGCTCCTTGGATCACTGGGTCCAGAAGAATTCTAGAACCTCCTCCTGGCCTGGAGAAGAGAGTGTGTTCCTAATTGATTGGTGATGTCTGTCCTAGTGTAGTCTAGGCGAGAGGGGATGTGCTTGCTTTCTCCCTTCCTCAACACTCGACTCTATTGGGGTTGATAGTCCATGGCAGTGGACAAAAGTCATGATTAAGGGTTTCTTAGGGACACTCCCAAACCAAACTCACTGCCTTCAGGTTGATGCTGACCCATAGCGAACCCACAGGACCGGCTAGAATGGCCCCTGTGGGCTTCTGAGACTGTAACTGTTGACGGTAGCAGGAAGCCCTGTCTTTCTCCCGTGAAATGGCTGGTGGTTTTGAACTGCTGACCTTGCAGTTAGCAGCCCAACGTGTGGGGTACAAAATGTTAAGGCTATATATGGTTCCTTGGCCCACATGTCGCTTCTCAGTCATGCCGATAGGCACGTCTCTATCTCTGGTCCTCAAACTCTCCTCTGCCTCTTTTCGTGAGCCAGGAAGCCTGGCATCCTGCCTCAACGTCTCCAGGCTGCTCCTCTGCTCTGCCTCAAGGTCCAGCGCTGTGGCCTCTGCTGCCCCCGCTGCTTCAGGCAGGAATCTTGCGTGTGCTCTACTGGTGGCTCTCTCTTGCTCGTTGGTTGTGGGTCCCGCTCCTGCTTCTTCTGAGATGGCTCTCTCGTAGTCTGAGGAATGGCCAAACTGACCAATTGGCTCTATTGGCACGATCCCACCCAGTCATTTGGCAGGAGTTATACAGCCGTGGCTAAAGGAGTCATATCTAAGCAATTTCATGTCACCACAGTTAGCTATCTTTTTCACATCCCTCTGCTTGGGAAGAGAAGCAGGGTTCCGCTGAGGTCAGAACGGTTGGAAGCTGTCCCCAGGAGGACTGCCTCGGTCCTGAGTCATGCAGTCACCTCTCCTTGGCCAGCACAGACACTCGGCAGCACTGAGCCTGTCCTGTCATCAGCAAACTGCGTCAGCCCTGTGAAGGTTGCTTCAGGCCTTCTTTCTCCTGGGACTGTGTCCCTTTCCTTACAGTTCTCTGCATCACACACACACACACACACACACACACACACACACACACACACACATTGTCCCTTTTCTCCACCCTGTGAATTATACCCAAAACTCACTGCCATCGAGTCAATTCTAGCTCATGACCACCCTCTAGGACAGGGGGGGTCTGCTCCTGTGAGTGTCCGAGACTGTCATTTTTTATGGGAGTAGAAAGCCTCATCTTTCTTGCAAGGGGTAGCTGGTGGTTTCAAACTGCTGACCTTGCGGTTAGCATCCCAATGAATAGCACCGGGGTTCCTAGTGAATTACAGGGATATAGATATAGATATCTTCACCCCATGTCACTTCAGTACTCAAATACCCACCACTAGTTCCTCCCCACCTCAGGGCTCCCAGGGGCTTTCTAAGCACACAGACCAGGTGGTGGAGGTAGAAGAGGCATCTAGCTGCAGGCATGCTGTGATGTGAACCAGAGCCTTAGTGACCACCCAGAGCTCCCAGCCAAACAAAGGAGGTGAGAGGGGGCAAGGAATCCTTTCCCAAACCCATCTCCTCCCTGGTTCCACTCCCATCTAGAAGGTCCCTCTGTTATTGATTCAGGAACTCCCTTCTGAGCACTGGGCAGGAAGTGCCGGCAGCAGCATGCAAAGCAAACATGCTGTCTGCCTGCAGGTGGACACGGATGGACGGATGGACTGACGGCGGTAAAAGCCTTCAGGTAGAGCAGCGGGGAGTGTGATGGAGGTGAGGGCACCGCTCCTGAGAAACCCCTAAGTGGGGTGAGGTGGTGGGCAAGGACGAGGAGGGGGCTGCAGGCTGTGGGTGGGGTGAGGTGGTGGGCAATCAGGGAAGCTGTCCCTGAGGAAGTGGTTCCTAAGTTGGAGCTGGAAGGACGAGGAGGGGGCTGCAGGCTGTGGCAGGGAGGGCAGGCAGAGAGCTGTCGGTGTGTGTTTACAGGGCTTCTGGAAGTGGCAGCAGGTTGAGGGGCTGAGGCTGGAAGCAGGAAGGGAGGTGGTGCTGCTCCCCAGGCTCAGGGGTCTTGGAGGGGCAGGTCCTGCAGGGCTCTGCAAAGGCTGGAATTTTCCTAAGGTGCCCCCAGCCCCACTCCCAGCCTGTCCTCTGTCTGCTGTGGCAGGTAAACCTTGCCAGGAGCCCCCCACCACCACCACCACCACCACTCCCTGGCTTCCTTGAGTCCCCTCCTCTCTCTTCTGCCCTGTGAGTCATAGTTGTTGTGATTGCTAGTGAGTGCTCAGAGCTTGGATCTCCGAGCCTCCTGGAAATACGCAGTGGCAGAGCCAGGAGGGACTGTGGCGGGGCCACCCCCAGCCAAGGAATGATGGCTTTAATAGTCTCACTACCTAGTCACAAGCTGGCCTGACCATCAGGTGCCGTTTCATTTGGAATGAAGCTGCGTTTGCAATGACCCCCTCTTCCCCAGTGCACCCTAACCCCATTTTCTCCACCAGCCCCCCCCCCCTCAGATCTGTTTCCATTTAGAACATGGAAATGATTTATCTGTTGTAGGGGAGTGTGTGTGTGTGTGTGTGTGTGTGTGTGTGTGCTTGAAAGTATCTCATACGTGTGCCGGGACATACATGTATGTAAACTCACCGTGGGCAAATCTCTCTTCTGGCATCGTCTTGCTGCGAGGTGCCAAGTCCTTTCTGACTCACAGCGACCTCACGTCCGGCTGAAGGCTACCCCGCCTGTTCCCGCACCATCTGCACAATTGTTAGGGCGGAGTCCCTTGGTGCAGCTGTGGGTTTGAAGGACAGTACATCTCGTTGAAGGGCTTCCTTTTTTTTTTTTGCTGCCCTTTTACTTGACCAAGCATGGTGGCCTGTTCCAGGGACTGTCGTGTCTGAGAGAACAGATATTGAGACTGTCCATTTCCCCTATGCCTCTGATTGGGCCTACTTCAGTTAGGCGTCTTGGAAAAAGCAGTCGGAATGCTCCTGAGACGCAAACATGAGACATCCGATGCTGCTTGTGTCCTCTGGACACGGTCCCACGAAGGACCATCCCTGGAGGAGGACATGGTGCTTGGTAAAGGAGAGGGATGGCGGAAAGGAGGAGGGAGCTCAACAAGATAACTGACACAGTGTCGACGCGACAGGGGGTGGGGGTTCCAACCTAATGAACGTGAGCTGGAACCGGCTCAAGGGCACCTAACAACAGCAGCAGCAGCAGCAGCAGCATGAGTCTGGATGTCGATAGAAGAGGGACGCACGTTTACACACTGTACAGAAGAGTCGGTGTGCGGGAGGAGCCATGAGCGGGGTATGGCTGTGTGTGTGTGTGTGTGTGTGTGTGTGTGTGTATGTGTGCACACGCGCCCACGTGCACAGCACAGGCGTATATAGGTCTTTGTCACTCTGGTCACCATGCTTATCTGCTGTAGAGAGATTGTTGTATTGACATTAAGGAAAGCAATAAAACACAATAAGGCAATAAAATACCTTCCCTTCCAGCTCCCCGGTAATCCATTCTCTGCCCAGCAGCGAGCACCCGCACTGGCTTTGAACAATGCAAACTGGGTCAGGTCACTCCTCTGCGGAGAAGCCAGCGCAGCTTCCCACTGCACTGGAGTCAGTCCAGACTCCCCACCTAGGTCCACCTGATCGGGCCCCACAGCCCCTTCGTGACCTCCTGCCCTCCTACCGCTGAGACATCCCCTGCCTCAGCCCCCCTTTGTGCCATGTCGTTCCCCATCCTGGACCCACTGGTGCCCACCTCCGCAGCATGACACGATCAGCGGTGCCTTCCCTGACCCTCCCTTGCCCGTTTAACCTCACACCCCCAGCCACTTCCTCCCAGCAGGGCACTGCTGGGTTCCAAACTGGGTTGAGCCTGCGATGTAGGTTGACAGGTTGACGGGGCCTCTTGACAGCTCAGTGGGCGCTCACGAGGGGACTCCCGAATTGGGCGGTGCTTCTGCTTGCTAAGAGTTTCTCATTGGTGCAAATGGCAAAGGAACTGGACTGCCGGCCCGAAGGCTGTAGGTTTGTGTCCACTTGAGGCATCTTGGAAGAACAGTCTAGGGATGTCTGGAGATCTACGTTTACCTCGTCAGCCATAGAAAGCGCAGGCCTTTCTCTGACCCACAGGGGGCAGGACTGACCCACAGGGGGCAGGGGAGAGGGCAACTGGATGCATGTTCTAGGCTGCAGTGACCAACAGACATCTATTCTCACACAGTTCTTAAGGCTACAAGTTTGAAGTCAGGCCTGCCCAGGGCCAAGCTCACAGGGATGGGGAACCTTTTTTCTCCCAAAGGCCATTTGGATATGGACAGCATGGCTCACAGGCCATTACTGGTCAAACACTTAATGAGAGGCATGTGCTGTTAGCTGGCAGCGATGATTTTGCAGCAAGCCTTCCTTCTATGTCCTCCAGGCCGGCCGGACATTCTGCCCTCCTGCTAGAGTTTCTGGAGTCTTCCAGTGGCTGGGACGGGGGCCTCTGTGTGGCATCTTCCCTGGTGCGATTCTCTCTGTCTCTCGTATGACAAGACACCGCTCAGAAGGGATCTCGTGGTGGCGGTTTTCACTCCTGACTCACTTCACAGTGAACAATGCTGTGTACATCAAAACAAAGCACTGCCCGGGGCCTGTCGTCCTTAGAATTGTTGGAATGTTTGAGGTCATTTTGCGGGCACTGTGCCAACCTGTTCCATCGAGGGATTAGGATCCACTTGACTCGGGTATAAGGAGCAGTGGGCTAAAGCATCGGGCTGCTACCCACTAGATCAGCAGTTCAAACCCACCAGCCGCTCAGAAGGAGAAAAATGAGGCTACACTCTGAGAAACCCACAGGGCAGCTCTCCTCTGTGCCTAGTCTCTGTGTGTTGGAATCGAATAGGAGGCCGTGGGTCTCCTTAGGAATCAGCACTAACTACCTTACTCTTCATCACGCCTGGCAAAGGAAGACCTGACTGCCAGGCAAGGTCACTTTCAAGGTCACCTGCGTAGGGGTTCATGCCTCCATTCACAGTGGGGGTGGGGGCCGAAATGGCTAAGCCCTTGTTCTATAGCCTGGCTCAGTGCTCCGCTGGGGACCTCACCTCCGGAACGGAGGTGGAACTGTAAGTGTTAATCCTGCGGACCACGCTCCTGGTGCGGAGACCCAGCCTATCTGAGTGGTGCCCCGGGATGGTGTGATTGAGGGGGGGATGGGAGGATGGGGGCTGGGGACACTATCTTCTCATTTAGTGAGTCTCTCTCTCCCCAACTAGACTGTCAGCCCATCAGGCCCTGGGGCAGCCATCTCCTCCGTGCTGGGTGTAAGGTTCACCGCCGGGCTGAGGACGGTGCCAAGGGCGAGGTAGAGGATTCTGATTTGTGGCGACCTCCTGCATGGCAAAGCAGAGCACTGCTCCACGGGGTTTTCATTGGTTGATTTTTCCAAAGTAAATCGTCCATCCTTTCTTCCGAAGCAACTCTGAGCCTCTGAAGCACATCGTCGGAACTTGCTAGCTATTGGCCAGCATGGAATCCATGAAAGGGACCTCTTCCTGCACCCCATCCTCCTGGCAGCACCCACTCTGCACAGGGGGCCCCATTTCTCAGTCTAAAGAAAGCCAGGGCCGGTTTCCACCCCGCCACCCTGGCAGCTCCTTGCACCTCTGCTCCCTACCCTCCCACCGCTGTCCGGTCTGCGTGTCCTGGATTTTCCCAGGAGGATGCATTTGCTGGGCATGCTCGGTGCCGCAGGTTCTTCCCTTCAAGGACTGGCTGGGTCCTGTGCTAAAGGCTTCCCAGCTCACAGGCCGGCCCGGAGGCTTCCTGGCCTCTGCCACTTGCCTGCCACCGCGCTGTCTGCGCCCCAGCCTCCTCCCTGCCTGCTGACCTAGAAAGGGATTTCATAAGCACACGAAAATAACAGCTGTGTAGGTACCCTTTCATCCAACAGAGAAGGGCAGCACCCCTCTCACCAGGCCTGCTCTTGCCGCCCCGGGGATGGCTGGAGCAGGGGGATAGCCTGATCCCGGGAAACATGCTTGTGGGGAGCCCATGGACAGTGCCCTGCTTCCACCCCGACCCTCGATTCAGAAGGTAAGAGGCATGAAACTCTGGAAAGATCCAGGCTTCTCCTCTCCCAAGCAGCACGAAACACAATCAATAGTCAAGCCACAACAGCAGTCCGAGGGAAGCCGCCGACATTCTGGATTTTCCCTGGATCGCTGCCGTTTCTTTGTTTGTTGAAACAGCAAAAAGAAAACCCTCACTTCTCCTCTTCCTCCTTCACTGGTGCCCCGAGGGCAGGTTCCATCTGCTTACTGCCCTGCTCCATGTGCAATCCTCACCCCCGCTGGCCTTCCTGCTCCACGCCAGGCCCGGGGTGTGCCAAGGCCGTATGGGGATGGAGAAAGGGTGCTTATAGGGCTGCCCTGCATGCCCAGGCATGGGCAGCTTGCTCTTTCTCATCAAGGTTGGTGGCTTACTTCCACTGCTAGGGCACACATCCGTGCAGGAACCAGATCACCGGAGAGTAGGGAGGACAGAGGCCCGGTGGGCACTGGCAATGGGGCTTTCTTAGGGTGCCCCAACTGGAGGTCAGTCGAGGTCCACCTGACAGGCAAAAGCCGAGCTGGCTGACTTGGGAAGCCAGGCTGCGGTAGCTGTCCTGTGACAACTGAGGACTCTGATTCATAGCGACCCTGTGTGTGTCAGAGTGAACAGGGCCCCATGGGATGGTCAGTGACTGGTTTTTCTCAAATCGATCCTCAGGCCTTTCAAGGTGTCCCTGGGTGGACTTAACCCTCCATCCTTTTGGGTGAGTGGCTCAATAGGTTAACCATTTACAACATGAGGGGCTCTGGAGTCTTAGTATCCAGTGGCCTTGGGCCCGTCTGACCTTGGGTGACTCAGCAGGTGGAATGGAAGGATCATGGGTCCCTTGGGTGCAGCTCATCCGCTCAGTTCGATGACCTCAGGGAAGGGCTGGGGACACAGTTCTCATTACAGAGGGTCAAATAGCGGCCACGTTTACAGCCGGAGCAGGACAGAGATGGTCAGACTGCCGTGGGTCCAGAGCCGGGGGACTCCTGCCTGGGCTTTCCATGCTCAGAAATACGGGCCACCTTCTGAGGCTGCCGTGAAGGGAGGGGGGGCTCTAGGAGAAGCCTTCGGACAATGTGTCCTACCTGGGTAGCTGGGCTGCTAGGTGCTGGGAAGAGCCCCGGGGAGGTCAGCAGTTAAAGCTGCTAATTGAAAGTTCTGCCGCTCAAACCTGCCAGCCACTCCCCGGGACAGAGATGATGGCAGTCTGCTCCCCTGAAGGTGGCAGCCTTGAAAACCCTAGGGGTGTGTGTGTGTGTGTGTGTGTGTGTGTGTGTGTGTGTTTCTGCTCTGTCCTCCAGGCAGGGTCGCTATGAGTCAGCATCCACTCGGCGGCCATGGGATTATGAGCTGAGCACCCATGCGCATACTTCCAAGGGGTTATCTCCCACCTGCACAGCATCTCTGCGAGGGGGCAGTGGTGGCCCCATTTTAGGGATGAGCTCAGAAAGGGAAAGAGACTCGCGGAGGGGACAGATGGCATGTGGTAGGGACTTTCACTCCCTGGACAGAAGCTTGTCTTGCTCCCAGCTGTAGCCCTAGACCACAGCACCTTGCATAGGTGCCCGGTGGGCTGTCGGCATGTGATAAGAATCTGGTGGATGACTGGATGACTGAATGAGCCATCAATTTCTTCTAACCTCCAAACTCGCCTCTTTTCTGTTTGCAACCTGGTTGAGGGAGCCTGGATCGGGGAGTCTTGGGTCTTCCTGGCAGAGAAGGCTTCCTGGGCCGGGTTGGTGAAGGTGACCTGGGTGAGGAGACCCCTGCTCTTGCCCCTGACCTGCCAGCCACTCCTGGTGGTCACATGCAACCCTAGAGGGCACTGGAAGGGTTTTATACAGCTTGTGATTCAGAAGATCCTGCTACACTGGCCTCCTCTCCCCCTAAACCTTGCCGTTGCCATGGTGACCGCCATCCTCAAAACTGGATTGTCAGAGTATCCTGATTAACCCTTTCCTGGCACCACAGGGTGCTCAGCCATACCCATCATGCCTGTCCATCTCCAGTGGGCCAAATGCCCAGGCCCAGAGATGATATCCCTAGAGGCCAAGGCCACTGGGCAGAGGAGGTGGCCCATGGGGAGAAAGCCAGGCTTTGGAGGTCAGAGGGCTTACATAGAATCCTTGGGTCCATTGGGTGAACTTGGACATGCCAGTGAACCTTTTGAGCCTCTGTTTGCCCTCCTTAGTGCAGCAGTGCAGTCCCCTCAACGGGCTCCCGGGAGCGTTGCAGCGGAGTGCCCCGTGAGGCTAGCTGAAAGCTGCAGTCCAGGCAGGCGATTGTCCTGTGTGCACTTCAGGCCGCTTCCCTGTTGATCTAAGAACAGGAGCAGCTGGGCAGCACGTGTGTGCACGTACACAGTCCACTCCTGGTCCTTCAGGCCCCGGGAGGACACACCTGCACAGAGACACACACACAGACCACTCATCTGGGTAAAGGGAAACCCCAGCCACTCACTGTCCTGAGCCTGGAGGCCAGCCTGGGAGAGCCCTGCCAAGGGCCCTTCATTTGACCTTGAACCAGAACCTCTCCAGGCCCTTGTTGGACTCTAGACCCTCAGAGTGAAAGTCTTAACTAGAAGCCATGAAATTAAGGCAGAGAGGAAGATGCTAAGTATGGACAGAGAGGGGTCTGAGTTGGGGGGGTTGTGGGGGGACCAGGCAGGTATATCTGAATCTATCCACTGATAGCCTGTGGGTAGGAGCTGCCTGTTGTCAACTCCAGTTAGCAGAAAGGCCCCTGGGGGAAAGGTGACAGGAGGGAGGTGGTCAGACCAGGCTGTATTAATGGCCACCATTTATTGAGGGTCAGCCGGGTCCAGAGTGATAAATGCAAAGAAGGCCCCATTTCCCCTCCACAACCCCTGTTCCTGCTGTCTCTCCTCCGTGAGCTCTTGGGCTCAGACCCCAGTCACTCTGTCCCTTCCCCTTGTTTTCCCAATGTTTCCTCTAGTCTCGGGGCATATGCAGTAAAATATCCTCCTCCATGTTCCCCTCGGCAACTTTCTCCATTCTAGCCTTTCCCAGGGCTTGCTTTTGCAGTTGTGCGCTGGGTGCCGGAGCTGCTGTGCACATCTGCTCCCACCCACCCCTGACTGCCAGTAGATACCATGAAATTGGTCCCGGAGGATAAATATTTACACTATGGAAATTGGCAATCTGAGGTTTTTATTTGTTTTTTAACCTCCCTAGGGAATTGATTATGAAGCGTTGACCAGCATGCCACTGTTCCATTCATTTTTCTATGTATGTATGAACTGGACATGTATTTGTGTAAGTGTTGTTTGTAATAACATAATTTCAGGTCAACTTGATATAGCAAAGTGTAGGGGTGGAGTCTAATCTGTCGATCGGGTCGCAGCCTGATGGTGACTCCTTGTGGGCATGGCCTTCTCTTAAGGAGGGGCCTGGGAACCTCTCTCTCTCTCTGACTTCACCTTCCTGCTGTGGAACCACGCTGGGACCTGCCAGAGTCCTGGAGATGTGTCCACCACCAATGGATCCACGAGACTTTGCATCCACTGGCCCATGATCTTCCTGAATTCTGCATCATTGTGACTGTGTGAGTCTGAAGAGGGATTTATGGACTGGTACTGCACTTATGGACTTGTGGTGGACTGGGCTGGGATGTTTTCTTTATATACAATTACCTTTTTTTTTTTGGCAAATCAGTACAGTACTCTTTAATACAATAAAAATCTTTTTTGGGGAGGGGGAGTAGGGTGGGTTTGGGATCATATAGGACTTTTGTGATTACCTTCACTTCAAAAATAGCATGTACGTGCCCAATCAAAACGCTGTGGTTTTCTTTCACGGTGGTTTATAGCAGAGCTAGATCTTGTAGTCAAGTGAATATGGCTTTTAAAGTCGGATTGTTTCTGCCTTTGCGGGAAGGTTCCCTGGGATCTTGTGGAAGTCAGGGCAGCAGTGCTGCCTTGTTCCGGGGTTGCTCCAAAGCCGGAAGAGTTCCCGGTATAGACAGCTTGCAAATCTACCTTCACAAGACTTAATATGCCAACGCCAGTCTCAAAACATCCCCTCCCGCTCCCACCCCAATTGTTCTATTTCCCCATAAACACTGGCACCTTCAAAATTTGGTGGTCATTTCGAACAACACTATTTGGGAATGATCCCTTAAGTTAGCAGCCCTCTGTACTTTGTGGTTTTGACCAAAAGTTACATAGACTCTCTAGATTTTTTTTTAAAAAAGGTCTACCTACAATAAGAGTTGTGTTTGTTAAATAACAAATAAAGATCCTGCGAGCGTGGAGCCCAGGACCCAGTGCTGCAGCTGGGTCTCACTGTCATTTCTCCACCAACGCCGCCGCCTTCGGCGTCCTGATGCTTCCTCTGGTGGAGGCCGTCAACTCCTCAATCTCGGCGTTTAATTTGTGTATCACCCACTCCATGGCGTCCCGGCCTTTACTAGCGGTGTTCGGATTTACTAGATTGTGTTCGGATCAGGCCCTCGAGGTAGCTGCTGAGCTGACTCCTTCCACGGTGATGATGGCGTCCTGAGTCCACACGGTTCTCCCTGGGCCCTGAGGGTGGGGCTTGTACGTGAGTCTCTCATCGACTGACACCATGTTTGTAAAGGAAGTCGATTTCAGCTCCATTGTTTTCTCTACGGGAACAACTACAAAATGCTCTTGCACGTACGTGTTGGTTCTTGCTGCACCAATTATCGTTCGCACAACAGAGGGTGGGCCCCACTCGGTGCTGAGCAGCCGCTGGCTGTGCTGGGTCCACGTGCCTGTGCAGGGCGTCGATGCCCACCACGCTGGGGTTCATTGGGTTGGGGTATGCTGCATTGCTGCCATGGTGACCGTTTCCCAAGGGTGGTCAAGGACGTGCTCAGAGGTCCGGATCTTCATGGTGCCCGCGACCTGTGCGATGTCCGGCTGACGCAGGGGCACAAGGAGACAAAATGGGAAAACTTGCCCCTGCCCCGCCCCCAGCCACCCGGATGTCCGCGACGCGCTCTACAATTACTTCTTGATATAAAGCTCTCTCTTAGACATATATGAGTGTCTCTGGATTTGTTTCTCTATTCAATCCAGCCTAACACATTGTTGTTTCATGACGTCTTTCCCTAGGGACAGGTTCCTCCTGATAACATGTCCAAAGTGCATGAGACAAAATCTCAAAAAAACAACAACCCCCAAACCAAATCCAATCCAAAACAAAAAAACCCGAAAAAACGAATCTTGTCATCTTCCCTTGCAAGGGCTATTCTGACTGTACTTGTTCTAAGACAGATGCATCCTCTTAGCAGTCCATGGTACATTCAACATTCTTCACCAGCACCACAACTCAAACACATCAATTCTTCTTCAGTCTTCCTGATTCGTTGTCCAACTGTTGCATGTGTATGAGCTACTGAAAATACCACAGCTTGGGGCAGCGCGTCTCAGCCCTCCAAGTGCTATCTTTGCTTCTAAACACGGTAAAGATCTCATTTGGGGCAGATTTGACCAATGCAATACACCTTTTGCTTTCTTGCCAACTGTTTTCATGAGCGCTGCTGATAAAACCACGTAGAGTGAACTCCATGACAACTTGCAGCTTGTCTCCATTTATCATGATGCTGCTCATTGCTCCAGTTGTGTGGATTCTGGTTTTCTTTATGTTGAGGTGTACAACTTCAAGTCCTTTTTTCCTTTGAGCAAGCAATAGGATAGTAGTTTAATATTCTATTGAAGAAAGTGTTCTATTTATGTAGCATTGCTTTTTACTTACCCTTCTACCTCAGGCTGAGAGTGCCCAATAATTCCTCGTGGTTAGATTCAGGTCCTGCATTTGTCAAGGACCCCTGGGGTGTAATGGTTAAGAGTTAAGCTGCTAACCCAAAGGTTGGCAGTTCAAATCCACCTGGCAGCTCTGGGGGAAGACGACCTGGCAACCTATTTCCATAAACACGACAGCTCAGAAAGCCCAATGGAACAGTGCCACTCTGTCACACTGGGCTGCTATGAGCCAAAGATGACTTGATGGCCCCACAGTAGCAATGCATCTGTTGTCAGGGACCCCAGAGATGCCGTGGGTCCTTCTCAGGATAGGAAGGTAGGGACACAATCCTTGATCTGCCCCATTATTGGTTTTGGTTAAGTTGGGTCACTTGTTAAGGTGGTATCTGCTGGTTCTCTCCATCAGAAGCAAATGATTTCCCTCACTTTGTAATTAGTAAATTTCTGATGGAGAGACCCTTGGAGAATATGCAAATATCTTGGTTCTTATCCTTTATTAGTTGTAGCATCCGTTGGTGAAATCTCCTCTGAAAAAATATTACTTTTTAAAAAAAACCAAGTCTGTCTGTCTGTCTGTCTGTCACTGACACCATTCAATGCTGACTTATGATAACCTCCTATGGTTTCTGAGACTGTAACTGTTTACAGGGGTGAAGTCCAGTCGTTCTCCCATGGAGCTGCTGGGGTTTTGAACTGCCAACCATGCCGATTGCAGTCCAACGTGGAACCACTACACCACCAGGACTCCCTGAAACAACACCACAGTTGCTGTCAAGTGTCTAATGCCACCATCTTTTCCCACATTTGCTGGTTAACGTCTAGGGTGAGGAAGAGGAATCCTTCCTTCCCCGGTCATCTGCTTATTCGTTTACTATAGAAATACAGGTGGGCTCACAAACTCATTTTTTTTTTAACATCTATGGATTTCATTGTTCAAATGACACCAAATCTATCCAGTAGAAACCTTTTAAAGCTGAATCTTGTTCTTATTTCCATGGCCCCCAAACTCCCCTTCACATTCTTTTTTAGCATATTCTCATTTTCTAGCACAATCTGATGTTCCAGGCATCTTTGTATGCTCCTTAAGCCAGCTCTGGGATCAGGTGTTTCTCTAAAGGGCAATAGTTCCTTTTAGTGGAGAATGGTATGTAGAAACCAAAATCTGAGAACCGGGTGTGCCCTATGCTTCTGGGGAAGATGTGCCTTTTCCATCTGTGATGCTGGATGCATCTTATTAACTAAAATGTCTAGTGATCCTCAGTCTAGCCGTTGGTTGCTCATCTACTGGCCACTTCAGTACCAAGAGCTGAACCCAGTGGTGAGCACTCAGCCAGGGGCCCTTCCCTATTTTTCCAACCCTTCTAGATCCCTCTCTCTGGGAAAACTTCATCTTGGGCCTGTCTTCTCTCTCCAGGGAACCTGGAGTCCATTGGCTACATGCTCAGGAATTATATACCAGACAAGCTTGCTGAAGGCCAAGGTAGATATCTTGTGATCTTACCCTATCCTGGCCTCTGCCATTACAGACCCATCTTTGTTGTAAGTTAGATGGGGGAGAGAAAAATTCCTCTTAGGCTGAAGGAAAAGCTAAAAGAACTCTTTCAATAAACACAAAATAGCATGTCTAAGGGTCCATGGTTAATTAGCAAGGTGTCATCTACAATAGTGGTGTCTGGACAATGGACAATGTTTTAGATTTGATCAAATTGACCGTACATCGCTCAGAGTCCTTGGGTGCTGCAAACCATCAACAGGCTTGGTTGCTAGTCAGTCTGCTGAAGCCCATCTACAGGCACTTTGGAAGAAAGACTTGGAGATCCTCTCTTGCAAAACCCTCTGAGAGCCAGTTCTACTCTGCCACCGAGTGAGTAGCTCTGAGTCAGAACTGACTTGCCAACTACATTTCGACACTTCTTCATAAGTAATTTCCATGGAAAGCACTCAACTCACTCCGTAACATGGGTTTTAGGGTCACTGTGTGGCCAATGTCTCTCTAAAGGCCCCATAAACACACATTTCCGTTTGTCTGTCTGTCTGTGACCTCATGCCAGGTGTGAGATAGGTGTCCCATAAAGATTTGTTGAATCTTTGAATCTTCAATTTGTTGAATGTTGAATCTTTGAACGAACTGAATCTTCTCAACAAGCCTGTGAGGTAGAGATTACTCTCCCTACTTTGCAGATGGGGAAACCGAACTTCTAACAGCCACAGTCTGTTCAGTGACACACCCTCAGTAAGGGGCAGAATTAGGATTCAGAGCTGGATTTGCCCGATTTGACGTGCGTGTGAAGTGTCCCGAAGGCGGTCATGGTTTGAGTGAGGAGCTGGACTGACATTTCAGTCCCATGACAAGCATGTTCTCTGAGGGAATGTCTATAAGACCATCCAGGCGTGAGCACAGCACAGAGACTGGGACTCTGTCCACCTCCAGGCAGCCTCAGTCACTCAGATCTTGGTTGCCATACTCCCACTGGGCAACTTGGCCTGGCCCTGCCTGACCTCAATAGTGCCCCTGCTTCCTGTCCTCCCCCTGCCCACCCTGTGCCTGACAGTGTGGGCCCCAAGGCGGAGCTTTCTATGCCATGCAGCATGCTTCTCTGCGCCACCATCGCTGTCTTTGTACACAAGTTGAGCCGCTGGGCCAGGGCAGGCCAGTCTCAGGGGGCTGAGCATTCAGAGAATCAGGCTTCTCCTCTCTCCCGACCTCAGTTTCTCCATCTGTACAATGGGAAGCTTGGACTGAGTGACCTCACAGGTTTCTCCTTGCTGATGTCTGATGAATCTTAGCTCAAAGAAGAGACTATCAAAACCATGTTTACGTGTGTGTGTGTGTGTGTGTGTGTGTGTGTGTGTTTGCAAAGGCATCTAACTGTGTGGATCCTAGCAAATCACGGAATTCTGGAATACTGCATTGTGCTCATGCTGAACCTGTATGTGGGCCAACGGGTAGTGGTTGCAACAGAACCAGGGCGTATTTCAAGGGTTATAATCAGGAGATGTGTGTGTATCATTGTTGGCTCCTTTTGCCGTTCTTATTCCACCTGTGTGCGGAGCACAGAATCAGAGAAGCTAAACTCTACGAAGAAGAAAGCATCAAGACTGGAGGCGGGCTCATGAACAACCTGATACGGGCAGATGGCACGCGTGTAACCTTGCTTACCGAAAGAAGACCCAAGGCCCTTGCTGATGACGTGGGTTGACACAGTGGCTGCAACAACGGGCTCAGACATAGCAACCATTGTGAGGTGGGCCGGGGCCCCCTTCTGTTGTACATAGAGTGGAACCTACTGGGTGGCACCCAGCAGCAACCACCACCTCCTAAACGGTGAGAAAGCAAATGTCCGTGTTGGAAGTCACCCGCCCGTGGCATTTCTGTGGGCAGCAGCCCTGGAGCACCCAGACAAGTTGTAGAGTCCCAGCTGGGTGGGGTGCAGCTGGGAGCGGTCCTCGAGTTGCCCTGTGCTCTGGGAGCTCACACACCACCCAATGAGAAGCTGCCCAGTGTTGGTCATCCCAGGAGTGTGGTGGATCCGACTCTTGTGACGTATGATCCGACTCTTCACCGGCTGGTTTTCAGGTGTGACCTCTAGGCCTTTCTTCACGCTCCCCTGAAATCTGTTCAGCATCATTGCAGGGAGCAGTGTTGGTTCATTTGGCCCCGTTCTGCACACAGCAGGCCAGGTAACTGGCCCTCCGCAGAGTTCGGGGGTAGTGGGTGGGTGGGTGGAAGCCCCTGAGGAGGGCTGGCTGGAGAAGAACTCGTATCCGGAAGAGAGGGGTGGGTGCAGTGAGGTTTCAGTCAAAGGTTTGTACTTAAATGTGGGACTTCAGCGAGTTTCCCTCGGTGGCTCCTCTAGCTGCACACCCCAAGGCTCACTGGGGAGTTTGCCCTTTGCAAAGTTCTCAGGGTCACCACGTCAGCTCCTCTTCTGTGGGAGAAAGGAACTTTGATGGCAGAGTGGGTTACACATTTTGCTGCTGACTGTAGGTCTGTGGTTCAAACCCACCAGTCCTGGGTTTGTTTGTTTGAAACTAGCTTGTGCTACGAAAGAAGTTAAGTCCGTTTCAATTGTACTTTTCTTCCTTTTATAACCATTTAGACCAGCATTTAGCTCTGGTGGCAAGGGATCTGGAAGGTTTTTAAAGCTGTGTCCTCTCTCTCTGTCTGTCTCTCTCCACCACTTCTCTGAGTGGTAAAGATGAGACTCTCTGTGCCCATAAGGATTTACAGTCTTGGAAACCCTCTCCAGAGTTGCTACACGTTGGAATCAATTTGGTGGCATTGGGCTTGGCTTGGGTTTTCGGTGTGAGACGTGAGAAAGAGGGGGCCGGTGCTCCCGTAAGGATTTGCACTTTGGGATCCCCGTGGAGCAGTGCTCTCTGTCCTACGAGGTCGCTGAGTCCGAATGGACATGTGGGCAGGGGGTTTGCTGTGGTTTGATCTGAGAGACCCTCTGATGGAGAAAACCAGATGGTCACGACAGGGGAAAAGACTGGTCTTTAAAGTGTATTTTTTTTAAATGCCCCCATTCTGCTTAAACTTAACTCCTAACCCTTCACAGAAACTGAAAATGATAAAGATAGTTCTGGGGAAACGTTTAACAAATCTGATAAGCCAATTGTCAGCTTAAAGAGGGTAGACATGCAAATTTAATAAACCAACCCAAGCCGCCTCCGGCCGATGAAACAAATGACAGCAACCATGTTGCAGTTCTCCGTTGGGAAACCCCTAACCCTTTAGAGGGCACCCTGCACAAACCATCGCGGCTACCACCCGGGAGCCCACCTCCCTCGAGGGACATGTCCTGTGCCTCGCTCTCTCTTTGGGTTGGGACTTTATTTATTTATTCATGTGCTTGTTTTATTTTCTGTTTCAAACCTGGGTGAAAGTTCGCTTTTTGTCGTAATTTGGGTGAAAACTGGTTTTCCAGTCAACACGCCTTCCATGTTCAGATTCTGCGCTTTCCCACGCCCCTGGTCTGCAGTTCCCGTCTGCCTCCTTTCCCGTTCCTTCTGCGCTGGGTCTGGGCAAAGGCTGCCAATTTGATCGCAAATTATTGATTGTGCGATTGTGCTCAGGAGCGGGGACCTCCCTGGCACTATTGATCCACTTTATAGGCCTGTCTATGGTTTAGCTGAAAGGTGAGCTGGGGTGGGGGGGAGGGAAAGTTCTGTTTCTGGCTTGAAGGGCTTCTGGGTTGGTGGGAGCTCCATCAGTCTCTATGAGTGGTCTTTCCTGAGGTTTGTTCCATAGTTTTCTCCGGCTCCATCTAGGCTATCCTAGTACAATCCCTTTCAGAGTGGTTGCCATGTACCAACCAGGAACCATCGAGTTCTTCTGATCTCAGAATCACGCACACCGGGGTTTTCAGGTGCTCCATTAGTCTCCTGGCCTGAGTCTCCCAGGGTCTTTGATTTGCTCTGCTCCCCTTTGTTCTGGGAGGGGGACGCCAAGAGCTGCACCTCACATGGCTACTAGTCACCCGCTTTGACCACTCCAGCCACTGCTCACCAAAGTCAGGTGCACAACATTGTCTTTCGGGACTGCAGCCACACACCGGGCTGCTAGCCCACTGGAGGGTCAGCAGGTCGAAACCACGGCTCCGAAGGAGGACGATAAGACTGTCTACTCCTCACAGGGGCAGTTCGACCCTGTCGTCGAGAGTCACTATGAGTCACACTCGACTCACTGTGAGACCCTAAGACTTTGGTACGAACTCCGAGAATCAGTGACTCATCTCTCCAAGGGTTGGTTATGGCTATTAATTATTTTCATTACATCACCTCTATTCTACTATATTTGTGGCTATCTATATTTGCAGCACATATAAGTACAAAGGTAGAGCTATCCTCTGTCAAATATATATATATTCTAAAGAGCAAAGGTGGCATAGTATTGGGTTACTAACTGCAAGGTCAACCATTCAAAACCACCAGGCGCTTTCTGCAGGAGAAAGACGGGGCTGTCTACTCCCATGAGGAGTTACAGTCTCAGAAATTCACAGTTCCGCTATAGGCAGTTCTACTCTGTCCTGTAGAGTCACTAGGGGTCGGCGTTGACTCTATGGCCATGAGAAACAGATTGCTGGGTGTAGACCATTCACTGTTTCATGCCTGTTCAACGTGCACGACGCCCCTCTCTGCATCTTCTTGGAGATGAGCGCTTGGAGGGCTGGTGTTGCAGGCTGTGCCTCAGACAGTAACGCCCTCTCTTGCTTTGAACTCTGTGCCCCCCCC
>NW_022103915.1:28459021-28476847 GCF_000313985.2 Echinops telfairi
TATGAGCCCCAATAAATTGATTTTAAAAAAAAGAAAAAACATGAGATATGAATTATGTTTTAAGTCGTTCTGGAGGTAAAAGGCACCATGGTTCAGCATCAGTGGTTTACCCAAAGGTTGATAGTTCGATTCCGCCGGACAGGTCCGTGGGAGGAAAAAACCTGGCCCTGGGCTCCTGTGAAGATTACAGCCAGGAAAACCCCGTGGGGAAGTTCGACTCAGTCCCATGTGGGTGTTATGAGTCAGAAGTCGACCTGAAGGCACCTAAAAACAGTTCTGGAGGTGCTAGAGACTGCAAGTTCAACACCAACATCTGTCTGGGCCACGCCTGGAGGCTGGGGGAGAGTCCTTCCTCCTTTACTTTCCTCACTAGTGTCCGAAGGCTCCCTGCAGTCCTTGGCTTGCTGTTGCCCCACTTCAATCTGTCAACCGGTTTCCTCTGTGTCTCGGTATCCAAACCACCCTCTCCTTTCTCTCCCACTGACGGCAGTCCTTGGATTTCAATCCAATAAGGACCTCACCTTACCTTGATTCCCCTTGGTTACAATGACTCCATTTGCAAAGAAGGTCACATGATAGGTACCTGGGGCTAGGACTTGAACCTATCTTTTGGGTGACACATTTCAACCTACTTGCCCCTTCCTTCCTCTCGCCCCCATGCTTTGGCTCTGGCCAAAACTCTGGAAGAACCTCCACCAAGTATTGGCCCGCCTTCGGACTTCTGGCTGTGGAGGTAAGTGCTGGTCCTGGCCCTGGGACGCTTTTGAGCATGGCCGCTCTCTAAGCCTTCTCTAACTCCCACCAGTGGTCCAGGACTTCACCAGCTCTGGGGAGATCAAGTGCCTGGTCTTCCCGAGGCAATTTCAGGTGGAGAGCTTGATTCTGGAAGGACTGGACAGCGGGAGGACTCAGGGATATGGTGGGCTGGGGTAGACTAGACCAAGGGGCATCCAAGTCAGCCCAAAGAAGAATGGGCGGAGTCCAGCGTTTCCATAGGTTGATGCTCAGTGGCGAGACAAATGCTCACTGCAAGGGGACAGGAAGAGTCAGTCGCCCTCTGCCTCCTTAGGCCACGGCGAGGTCCCCCTGTCCCATGGACATTGTGATGGGCTCCTGGAGCAGGACTCAGCTCCTTGAGTTCACGGAGGAGAAGATGGAGGAGAAAGGAATGAGGAAACGCTTGCTGTTCCTTTGTGAAATCTCACGGGTCTTTTAAGGCAGGGTTCATAGTTCACCTCTTCCAGGAAGCCTTCCCTGATTGCCCAACTGGAACCCAGTCGACCAGACCCCCCAAGATTTCCGGAAGCACTTCCTTCGAGTTCCCTTTGTGCACTGAGTCATCCTCAGACTTAGATTTGGAAATGATCTTGACGTTGATTGACGCGTCCCTATCACACCACGTGTGGGCACCTAACTCTGAAGCCAGCACTCCAAACACCTTGGGTCCCCCTCTCTGGCCCTTTCATGGTGGGAGTCCTGGCCCTTAGGTCACACCATTCTTGTCCCAGGGCAGGGGCCCTTCCCAGGCTAACCTGGAGCTCCTGGGGGACCAAAGTCATGGCAGCTCTCTAAGCCTCCTCTAACTCCCACCAGTGGTCCAGGACTTTACCAGCTCTGGGGAGATCAAGTAGATTGGCGGTTCTGGAACGATCAGGGTCAAACCCCCACACGCAGACCACTCCCGTTTGAAATAAACCAGAATCACCAGGATTTGTGGCTTCAGGCAGACAGCAGGGTGGCCATGGGCTTGGTCTGGATTTCATGCGTCCCCCTATAAAATGTGGCGGTTGGGTAAGAGGGTTGCTGGGCTCTTCCCCAGCTCAGAGGAGGGACCTGGGCTTTGCTGAGGGAGTCTGGGAAGGAGAGGAGGAAGCACAGGGCCTGGCCGCCGAGGGCAGGTCCTCTCTCTAGGGGCTGTCATGTCCTGGAGCTGAGCACAGTCACCGCTGCTTCTCCTTTTATGGTGGGCACGGACCGGGGCACCCCCGCCCACTCCAACATGCACAGACAACAGCTGGTTTGAGCCTGGAGGAGCCGGGATTAGGGTGGGATCTATGAGAATGTGCTTTGGAGGGATTCTGGAGTCTTGCAGACAGCTCAAGGGCCTGTGGTCTAAAGATAGCAAGGGCCAGGAGGAGGAGCAGGGATGGAGGGAGGGGGGAGCAGAAGGGGACCAGCTGATCCTGGGGCCACAGACAGGACATTTAGTCATGACTGGACTGTAACAAGCTTAGCTACAGAACTGACATACGCTGCCAAAAAATATGAACAACGTGCAAGGCTGGGGTTTCCAGTGACACTCAGATGTGGCTAAGAAAGCACTTGATATCCAGAAAGACATTTCTGTCAAAGAAGTGGCCTCTCAAGTCCATGGGGCAGTTGCTAAGCAGAGGCTCCTCCAGACTCATCCAGCCTCGTCGGTGAAGCGGAAAGCTGGGTGACCACAAGCCCATGGGTGCAGACTTGTGGGGTCCCAAGGTTGGCATGAACATAGCAGGATCCAAGAGCTCCCAGGTCAGCAGGCCACATGAGCCACCACCAGCCCCAGAAGCCAGACTCAGGATCCAATCCACAGGAAGAGACAAAGCAGGAGACAGAAACCTGTCCTCCACAGGGTTTCTTAGAAAGAGGCCTCGCCCCCACAGAGACATCCTTAGGCCGTGACCTGACGGCTAGCTTCGGCCCCACAATGTCTTCCTGCAGGTGCTGAGCTGGCACCAGGCCTGACCGGCCCAGGCAGCACACAAGTGCGGAACAAAAAGGCCTTCTTTTCTTCCCATTTCTTCTTTCCTTTGACTGCCTGCTGTTGTCTTCCCGCTTCACCCCGGGACACGTCCTTTGGGACCTCTTTGGAAACCACACATGTATCTTTTTTAATTGCTTGTATCACCTGTGCTTTTTTTTTTTTTTTTTTTTTTCAAACCAGTGCATAGTGTTTTGATTTGGGTTTAATGTGATAGCTGGAGCGACCTCTCTTTGGTAAGGTGTGTGATGTTAGCTGTAGGGCTGACTTTCACTAAGAAGGCTGGCTGTGCCCCACCCTGCCCTAGGGATGTCCATCGCTTCAGCACCGGTAAGGCTACCTGCAGAGTGGATAGCGATAAGCATACAGCTGTTCTTAAAAGAGGTAAACCCTCTGCCTTCCAGTCACTTCTGACTCATAGTGACCTTATAGAATTGCCCCCCACCCCCATGGGTGTCCAAGACAGTAACTCTTTACAAGAGTAGAAAGACTCATCTTTCTCCTGTGGAGTGTGGCTGGTGGTTTAGAACTGCTGACCTTGTGGTTAGCAGCCCAACACACAGTCACTATGCCACCAGGGCTGCTATGAAATCGTCCCTCCCAAAAGGAATGCATTAATTTACCTTCCCACTGGAGTGCATTGTGCCTCATCGCCCTATCAACACTAGAGATTATTAAGCCTGGATTTTGCCCCAATGTAAACAGGCCTGTAAACAGAACTGACAGGAAGCTTAGATCAGCAGAAAGCAATTGGTGGGGCCCCAGCTCAACTTCCAGTTTGGTGTTTCCCGAGAGAGAGGAACATGGGCAGAGGTACCTTAGTGCAGGGTTCCCGACTTCCTTCCGAGTGGGAGGCCCAGGTTTGAGTCGAGGCCAAGGTGCCTCTCTGGTGCAGCCACCTCTTAAGGGCCAGGAGAGGCTGATGCGCTGCTGGGATGCTAAACAGGTTTCGGTGACTCGTCCTCTGCCACCCCCAAGGGCTCTCACTCAGGTTGCAAACATCCTGCTTCAGCTCCATCTCCTGGAAGCTTTTTCTGTCCCCATTTCCCTAGGCTGCATCACACACACACACACACACACACATGCTGATCACACACCCTTCTCCTGGAAGCTCGGGATCTCTCCAAGACCCACTCTTCCTGAGTCGTCCCCTTTCTAAGGTTGCTCTAACCCCATCCTTTTGTGGCTTCGCCCTCTGAAGTTTGTTACTCTATGGCTTTTGTCAGCCCCTGTCCCACATTGGCACTGCCTACGCCTCACCCGAACCATGTGGTGTAGACAGCAACCAGCCTAGAATCTGCCCCAGGCCCTGGTCCAGGCGCCCAGAGTCTTGTAGCCAAAGGCTACTGTCCCCCAAACCCTTGGAACTCACCCTGCCTGACGGAAACCCTTCTCTCTCTGTCTCTCCACTTGCGCTCCAATCGCTCAGCCACTTCCTCCTGTCTGGAGTACAGAGAAGACTACTATGGATGCAGCAATGACATTGGCCTTGACCTCTCCCTTACCTGGCCCCTTATTTCCCATCTATCCTTACATCTCCAATATCTCTCACGCCCTACCTCTTCTTCCCAACCCCCGTCATCTCTCCAGTGGCTGGGTTTTGTCAACAACCTCCTACCTGATCTATCGGAGCCCTGTCTTTCCCAATTCCATTCTGAGAAAACAAGTCACCCTGGCTTAAGACTGACGATGGCTCCCGATCACTCTCAGGCTAAAATCCAAACACTGGCCTTTTAGATGCAGTCCCTTTGGATCAAGCTCCTTCCTGCCTCCTTGCCCTGCCCCATACTCGAAGCTCTAACCAGCCTCACTGGAGAGGGTACCCCGCACACACGGGCCATTCCCTTGGCCTGGAACAACTTTTCACTTTCTTCTCCTTGCCTGACTCCAAGTCATCCTCCACCCTTGGTTCCTAGACCCCTCTCCCTCCGCTGAGGAGCCTTGCTGCTTCCCTAAGCCACAGACTTAGCCACCCTCTCCTCCTGCGTTTGCTTCCAACTCATGGCAGCCCATGACTGTCAGAGTAGAGCCAGGCTCTGTAGCATTGCCAAGGGCTGGTTTTTAGGAAGCAGAGCACCAGGCCTTTGTTTCCAGAGGCTTAGATCTCCCGTTAGCAGACAGGCTCTTCCCAGTGTTTCGTTTGGACCACCCAGGGACTCTGTGCTTCTTTACAGCAGGCATGAAGCGCCAGAGCCCTTGTCCCCTGTTTTTAGTGGCTTTTTGTGTCTCCCAGGGGCCCTGGTGGCCAAGCGCCTCCGCTACTAACCACAAACTCAGCAGGTCAAAGCCACCAGCTGCTTCAGGAGACAGAGGCGCAGATTTATAGGGTTGGAACCCTCTGGGGCTGCTCTCGTCTGTCCTATAGGGTCGCTAGGAGTCCAGCTGAACTCTATGGCAGGAGATTTGGTTTGGGGGCTTCATAGGGTCTCTGTTTTCACCCAGGCTTCTAGAAACTTCAGAGGACAGGTGCCTTGCAATCACTGCACACCTAGATCCTGGAGCTGCAGGTGTTTGATAAATATTTGCTGACTCTACGGGAATTGGGTCTGACTAATCCAGCCGGCCCAGCCGGGGCTGTCAGCTTGGGCCCCACCTGGAGAAAGTGCCCGGGGTAACACGCTGACAGAGCTGAGACATGCTAGAAAGTGAAAGTAACACTGAGGCGGGTAGAGGTGAGGAGGGGGTAGAGAGGGAAGAGCCCCGGGTTGACATCTGAGGAGGTGCAGCCAGCAGTTCAAAGCTTCTAGCTCAGCCTGAGGCAGGAAGCCTGCCTGCTAGTGTGGGCCTAGGGCAGGGGTGTTGTGGGCCCCCTGAGCGAGCTTATGATTAGTCTTTCCACCCTGGGGTGAGGTCAGGAATTTTCACCGGAGGTAGGTTGACCAGATTTGCAAAATGACAAACTGGGGCTAACCGCCCCGGGAGGCCCCAGTGGGGCTTCCGGCCCTCTGATAACCCAAGTCAAACTTTCTAGTTTTTCTCTGTCCTGGCTTCCTCCCTCCCTACCCCCACTTGATCAAGTCAAGCGTCTGCCAGATGGTCAGCCTGGGTGGGGAAAACCCTCAGGAGATTCCCCAGTGGCCACCCTCCACCCCTTCCTCTGTGGCCCTCTGTCTCTGAGTGTGTTCTCAGAACGGGGATCAGGCTGATGTTCTGACCCAGGTCTGACCCACCCTGTCCCATGGAGATTCATGGGGAATAGGGAAACATTCAGGCGAGAAGAAACTGGGTAGAAGCTGCCATCTCCCCCTTCCATCTGGAGTCCCTTGGTGGTGCAAAGATTCACCACACTCCACTGGTAACCAAAAGATTGGCGGTTCAAGTCCACACACAGGCACTTCAGAACAAGGCCTGCAGAGCTACTGAGAAACCAGCCATTGAAAGAGCACAGCTCTGCTCTCACACCCTGTGGGAGGTGGCCCCTCCCACAGCACCGGGCAGGGGGTGTCCACGTATAAAACTCACTTGGGGTGAAGTGGGAGACAGACTTTTCAGAATAATAAAACCCAACCCTGTGCTATTAGTGGTACAAAATGGAGCTTATTGACTGGAGAGTGGGGGCATGCAAAAAGGTGGGATCCTGGAGGCGGGAGAGGGGACACACACACACACACACACACACACACACACACACACGGTGAGCTGGAGCAAAAACTTGACAAGAGAAAAGGGGAAATGGGTCAGGCCCAGAGCGTCTAAGTAAACGAGAAGACTCAAAACTGTTTGAAACTGGGAGGAACGGGGTCGATTGAGAAGACCAGCTAGCCTCCTCTGCCCCCCACCCGCCTCCGTGGGGATAAATTATATGACTCAGTCCTCAATGGACCAACAGTGGTACCAGTCTCAGGAGACCTGGTGGCACGGCGGGTTACATATTGGGCTGCTAACCGTTGGGTTGGCAGTTTGAAACCACTGGCTGCTTCCTCAGGACAAAGATGAGACTTTCCACTCCTGTAAAGATTGACTGTCTCAGAAACCCACAGGGGTATTTCTACTTTGTCCTACATAGCAGCTAGAGTCGGATTTGGCTGGATGGCAATGTGTGTGTGTGTGTGTGTGTGTGTGTGTGTGTGTGTGTGTACAACCCCTCTTTTGATCTATTTATGTCTACAGGCCAGAAGGCTCCTGGGTAACTCAAGCAGTCTGCCCTGGATTGCTGACCTAAAGACTGGCAGTCAGAACCCACCCGATGGAGCCACAGCAGGAAAGAGCTGGCCATCTGCTCCCAGTCAGATGACCGCGAGGAAAGTCCCATGGGGCAGCTCTTCTCTACAAGCAGGGGTCACCGTGAGTGAGTCCCCTCCACAGCAACCAACAACAGCAGAGGGGATACACAAGTGATGTCACCTCATTCTCCTGACAACTTTGAGATAGAGGTATCCACGGTCCCCTTGTAACAGATACGTAAACTGAGATTGCGATTCAGAGAGGTGAAGTTCCTCCCTGTAAGACCAGAGTCAAGCAGACTGAGCAGTAGCCCTGTACTGCCTGCAGGGGTCCGCTGGGCCGGGAAACTGTGTTGCTGCACCAACCTTTGAAAATGTCTTTTTCTACCTTGGGTGGATCAGGAGCGCTGTGCTAAAGGGCTTCAGTGGGCACTGTGTCTGCAGGGGGAAGAACAGGGGGTCGGGGGGTGGGGGTGGGCAGGATTTCAACAAGATGGGGTAGAGAGGAGTCACTGAGCAGCTGGGTCCCCTTAGCCCTTGTATGGACAGCCGTAGCTGCCCACTGCCGCCTGGTCTGTGTCTGGACAGAAATGGGCATGTTAGCTCTGTCTGCCACGGGCCCCACCTCGTGTTGGCATCACCCTGTGAATCAAGAAGGCTAGAAGTGCTTATCAAACCTTTCTCGCCACGACTCACAGGCCCTGGAGAGGAAATGACTTCAGCTGCCCCTTGAACCCAGGCCAGCGCCAGCGGGCAGGAAGCCCGATGACTGTCCCCAGCTCCAGGTGGGGTCCCTGGGACAAGAAGGACCAAAGGGAACCAAGGAAGCACCTGGGTGCCCCTTCCACTGAGAGCTCCTCCTAAGACCCTCGCCAGGCACCGGGCGCGGGGCGCCCATGCTGGCTCCTACCTGCTGTCTGCTGGATTCTCCGAGGGTCACTGAGAGGCCAGTGGGCATGGTGGCGGGATGCCATCTCCCTGGTGTCCAGGCCTATGGTGGCATCTGATAGCACAGATCTAGCTAGGATCTGGGCTTTGTAGCCCCGGGGACTGTGTGTGACCTGGAAATAACCAAGGTCAGCCTTCCTCAGTTCATCCCTGTGGAGACTCAAGCCTAGAAAGCGGTAGTTACTTGCCTAAAGCCTCACAGTTAATTAGCAGCAAAGGCCAGAAAAGGGGCAGCTAAGGCGGGTGGGAGGATTTCCTGGACTCCTAATATTCTATTTTTTCACTACCTCCACCTGCCTGGACCCCTGGCGTGTCTTCTAATTGGCTCAATCCCCTGCCCTCTAGCCCTTAAACCAAGCCATGCAGCAACTCCACAGTGTGGCCCTGCCCCAGGCAGCAGGGAAGGGGCCTGAGGCCAGCTCCCAAGCTGGTGGCTCTATCCTGTTAAGGCTCTTCTGGTTACCCATGACAAGAGGGTAGGTGTGAGGCTGGGCACTGCAGGCTGGGAGAAGATCCCCAAGAACTCTTCTGAAGAAAGCTGTTTTTAAAAAAGAAAGAAAGAAAGCTGTTTTAACAGGAGCGAGCAGGGCTGGTCTGGTCCTGGTGAGACCTTGCTAGAGGAATTAGTGGTAGGCAGAGTTGGGTGTCCGAGTGGGACAGAGGCCATCATGATGTAGGTGCCCAAGGAAGAGGGCCGTGGGTGTGGCCCCCCAGGGCAGCTGCGGTGTACTGGTCTAGAAGCTGTACTTGGCTGCTTCTTTGTTCGGACTTCACCTTCTAGAGCCTTGGTCATCGTCCCCCCACACCCCCCCCCCACCCCAGCCAAATGGGAATGCTAAGATTCTCCCTCACAAGGTTTGCAAAGGAGGTGCAACAAAAGGATGTGGATTGTGAATGTTCTCCCCAAAGAGGCAGCACCAGGGGCTGCTGGGGTGCAAGGTGGGGAGGACTTGGGTGGCTCCCCTGGGACTCTCTGGGGAGCTGAGAGTGGGGGCAGGGTGGGTCGAAGCATCCCGCAGGCTCCCAGCCTGCTGTCTGCGTGCGACTTCCTTTTCTCCCTCCCTGGCTGCCCAAGCCAGCACTAAATCAGGTCACTGCTCGCCTTTCCTCACAGTAGCTGTCATACAAACAGCTCCTGCCCAGCTCCCAATCCAGGTCACCAGCTCCCCAACCCCCTCCCTTCTCAGCGGCCGAGGAAAAGGCTATGCAGGGCTTCTGCGCCTGAGTGGCTGCTCCTTGGACTCTGGCCCTGCTGTCTGGCACTGGGCTGATTGCTTGTAGGCAGGCCAGCCACCCTTTGCTGCACGCTCTGCTCTGTGCCGGGGAGTCTCTTTGTAGGGAGACAGGCTTGCCTCTGAGAAGCCAGGAGAGTGAGGCTGAGAAAGAAAGCTGACACATGTGGAGCCGAACCTGGCACCTAGGGAGGTTTGGGGAGGTTCCGAAAGTCCTGTGTTTGGGAGACGGGGGCGAGGGCATGGTAGGCAGTGGTCATCGGGGAGGGACTCGCAGAGCCCTCCAGGAGTCAAGGTGAGGTCTGCAATGCTGGGACTGAGAGAGAAAAGGGGGCACATTCACAATGCACACCCCCCCACACACACACAGACACACGCAGTTGTGAAGTGTGTTCTGACTCAGAGACCCCATGTGTTACAGAGAAGTGACCAGACGGGGATCTTTGTGGTTACAGAAGCAGTTTGCCAGCAGAGTCACAGGGTGGGTCTGAACCTCCAACCTTTAGATTAGCATGCACTCACACCACACAGGCGCGAACATACACACACACACACACACACACACACACACACACACACACGCTCAGGGGCAACAAGTGACACTCATGACTCAAACAGACAGATCCGACCCAACACATACGCTTACTCCCACCCCCCATCCTCCACCCCGCGAGGGAGGGAGGAGCCTTCCACCTCATATCCCTGGAAGAAGCCCGCCCCAGATGTGCTGAGTCAGCGGCGGGGAACCAACGCGCCCCGGGCGGCGGGGCCGGGGTACGAGCTTTTGCCAGCGGGGCGCACCCGTGCCAGCGGCAGTCGGAGCCGGCGGCGAGGGGGCAGGGAGCCTCCGGAGCCGCTGGCTCAAGGGGAGGCCCGGGGGAGGAAGTGACTCGCTTTGACTTTGCAAACGCCGGGCTTCGCTGCTCAAGGTCGCGCCGCAGCCAGCGCCGCCAACGGCTTCCTGCAGGATGGGGGTGGGCTCTGGCTGGTCTGGGCGGGGCTGCAGGCGGCGGGAGGGCGGGGGGTTCTGAGAGGACAATCAAGAAGGTGGTCATCTCCGCAGTGGCCGGCACTGGCCACTGGGGCTGAGCCTGGTGCGTGATTGATCCTTCTGGAAGGCTCTCCCTGCTGTGGAGTAGGGAGCGATGGCAGCGGGAGTGAGGGGTGGAAGTGGGGTGCTGCTCTTGTCCCCTCTAATGTATTCTAAGGTTGTCTGATCCGTTTCAAAAGCTCAATCGCATCTTTTATCCCAGCGGCTTACTGCTGCACTTAGAATACGTTCTACCCCTCTTCCTGAGCTTCCAAATGGGCCATCGTGTGTGTGTGTGGGGGGGTGGGGGGACTCCCTAGGAACTGGTATTGCCCTAGGAATCCCACCCTATTTCTTTCTGGGTACCACCGTCCCACCTCTCCCCCTCCCCAATATTGGCATGGCAGGTCCAGATGTCACCCTTTCCAGGAGGCCTGCACTGTCCCAAAGGAAAAATCAACAGTCCAGACTGTGCTTGGGGAGTCTCCCAGGTGGAGAGTAAAGGGAGTGTTGTCACGATTACAGTTTTTCTTGGCTCACCCCCACCCCCTAGCCATCTCCTGGCACTGTGGTGACAACCTCCAGTGTGGGCCCTCCTGCTCTGGTGTAGAAAATGAAGTGAAATTGACTTTGTGGAGAAGGTGCCCACCGGCTGCCTGCAGAGACCCCAGTGTGGAAGGACAGCTCTGTCTTGAGCCATCTTTGCAGCCTCGGCCTGCCCCGTGGTCAGGGCTCCTTCCTGCCGCAGCCCTGGGCAGGGCAGGCTGACCATGCCGCTAGAGGGTGGCCTGAGGCCACTGTTCCTCAGTCTTCTGTCTCACTCAACCTCCCCTTGTGGGTGAGAGGAGGGGAAACAAGGGCCTGGCAGCCAGGGGTTGTTCCCACAGGATGGCTCCTGGGTCTGGAGGCTGTCACAGCTGAGCTTCTTTCTACAGCTCCCAGCAGGGCCTAGGGCAGGTAGCCAGCCCACAGGCCCCAGGTATGGGTGTGGGCAGAGGACAGGGAAAGGAAGGAGAAGATGTGCCAGGCCTCGCCACGTCAGCTGCTTTAGGATAAGACCCGGGCACCTGGAGTCCCCGCCTCCCTGTGGAAACACCTATAGCCCTGGCCCAGCCCCATGCATCCACCCACTCAGCCAGCGTATTGAGTTCCACTGTGGACCAGGCCCAGTTCCAGACACAAAGGACAACAGGATGAGAATCCCAGTCCTGATGGAGCTCAGAAGCCCAGTGGCACAATGAGTTAAGTGCTGGGCTACTCAATGAAGGGTTGGCAGCCTCAACCCACCAGCTGAGAAAGATGAGGCTGTCTGTTGTGGTAAAGACTGCCAGCCCCTGAAACCCTAGAGGGAGCAGTTGTCCTCTGTCCTGAAGGGTGGCTATGCGTCAGAATCACCTGAATGATGACTAGGTTTGATTAGGTTTGGGGGACTGGAGCTTACCTTCTCGTGGAGGGAAACGCTATAACCAGGATGCACTAGTAAAACATGTCATGGCGGTAGATGGTACTTGTGCCTTGGAGGAAAATAAGGAAAGGATGGGGAAAAGGGGTACCAGGAGTCAGGATGGGGTTGTAATTTTAAGTAGGGAGTGAGGAAGTTCTTGCTGAGAAGGAGGCTCTGATGCTGAGTCTCTCGGTCCCTAATGAGCACAACCAAGGATGTAGTCCGACTGCAGTCCTTGGGGCACTTTGCCACCAAGTCCTTTCCACTTCACAGACACCCTGCACAGCACTGTAGAATCTCGCCACACCAAACCCAAACCCAAACTGCCATTGAGTTGCTTCTCACTCAGAGGGTCACCCTGAATAGAGTTTCCAAGGCAGTCAGTCAGTAAAAGAGCAGACAGCCTCATCTTTCTCCTGGGAAACCACTGGTTGGTTTGAACCATCAGTCAAAGCTTCCCTATAAAGGATGGAGAAACCAAGGGGTGAGTGACAAGGCCAAGGTCAAACATCTGGGCAGCAGAAACTGAACTCCGGACTCAGGTTCTGCCGTGCTCCTTCCCATTGCAAGAGTGCACACACGGGAGGGAAAGCCTGGGATGGGAGGGAGGAGGGACCGGCGTGGGTCTGTGGTGGGCACTGCCACGGTGGCTGTCCATTTTGCAAGCCGAAAAGCAGGGTAGGATCTGAAAGCCCTTTTCCTGTTGCTTCAGTGTGAGAATGACAGCCTGTGAGAGGCGGTTTGGATGCCGGCCTAACGGGTGGGATTTCTGAGACATTCCAGTGGCTTCTAGGGCCCACGAGGCAGTTTGAGGCCATAGGGCATTGTCATGGCAACCCTAGCCTGACCATAGGGTCCAGTGCCTGGTTCAGAACCACAGGGCAGAGAACCTGTGCTGGGTATAGACCTACCGGGGAGGGGATGGGTATGGTCCACAGGGCAGAATCGGGGCTAGTTAGAGGGGCTGGACTGGCAGGTTCTAGGAAGCCACAGACAGTGTGTGAGGCAAGTTTAAATCTTTCCTGGACCACTCTCTCCTCCATGGTCCAGGGCAAGCCTGGTGCATTGCGTCCTGGTCTGTGACTTGGGGCTGATAACTCACCTCGCAGGGGGTAGTGGCCAGGCTTGTCAGGAATGGAGCTAAGGCAGTCACCGTGCTTGGCCGATTATGGGGACAATCAATATTACTGTTGGCGTCCTCCACCCTGTGGGTCCTTGGGGCCATGCCAGGACGAGGAGTGAGGCAGAATGGGAAGAATTGTGGGGCTTGGGAAATGAAGGACCCAGGCAGCCAAGGCAGTTGTAGGTTCCCAGCCAAGCCCTCTATGTGGGCTGGGGTTTACTTAGTCAGCAACTCAAGAACAATACATTTCCCAAGCCACAGGCCTAGTGTACAAGCCTGCTTCCCAGTGACCACCACCCAAAGCTCCAGTGCCCCGGGTGACAAGTCTCCCCCTGCTTTAGTATCCTGGACAGCAGCAACAGGACCCAACAGGACCGGCAGTCAGGTGTCCCCAGAAGAAAAGATCCCCCTTGCTCCGGTTGTCTGAGCCTTCCAGCAAATGCCATTCCTTGCTGCCCCCAATCACCGCTTCTGGAAGGTTAACCTTTAAAAATAAAAGGAACCAGAAGGTACCTCAAAGGCTATTGCCCCCTCCCCTCTCTTTCTCCACGCTCCCAGATTCCACGGAGTCCGTTACCCCTCTGTAGTAGTCTTGGCAAAGTGCAGGGTAGCCAGAACCCAGCCCAGCTTTTACCAGGAACTCACCCCATGACCTTATCTGGCCCTCCAACCTTCCTTAATGAAGTGAATGACTTAGACTAGATCCTCACTGAGTCTTGCTGTGGCCTTTAAACGTCTGCCCTCATCGATTCATTCTTAGCACTGAGCACTCTCTGACTTAGTATCTTTTTTATTTCTTTCCCATCGGCCTTACTCGACTAGAAAGTGGTGGACACATCAGCTCTGCTCCACCCTCCACCCCCTGCCCCACTTCCAGCAGAGCCTCCGAGCTTTTTCCCAAGGGGCCCTGGAACTGTCAGTGTCACCCAGGGATTTCCAGTGCAGCCGTTTGTTTTGCTCTCTGCTGGACAGACAGCCCCCTCCCTCCCAGTCACCTCCAGGAGGCAATGGCAGGCAGTAGACCTTTGAGCCCTTGGAGGAAGCAGATTGATTGCACGATGATCCAACAGGGTCATGGCTCCTGCAGAGCAGCAGGTAGGCTCGGACTGCCGGTCTTTTGGTTAGCAGTCCAGACCTTCAATCTGGGGTCCACCAGGCCTCCAGGCAGGGAACAGAGGAGTAGATGCCTAGGCTTCTGTCTGCTCCTGCCTGCCAATCTCTCTCTGCCGTATCCCGTGGTTGAGCCCACCGAAGGCTCACACTCCCGGGTTATACACCGGGAGCGGGTATCCCACTCGGCAAAGCCCTCATTGCGCCTTTGCTGGGCCGCTGCTCTACATCTACAGACAAGGATGCGACAACGCGGAGGTTTCTGGAGCCGCATCTCTCCTTCAGCACCAATGCGTCTTCAACAGCCTCAGTTGTCGGCTTCTGGGATGCGGCCACCAGCCGATCTGAGGGCAGCAATCAGGCATATCACTAGCCGAGGGGGATGGAGTCGTTGCTAAGGGCGAGGGGAGGCACCGAAATGTTTGGAGGGTCTGGGCGATGGGAAGTGGGCACGTGGCAGAGCCCTGAAACAGCCCTCAGGAAAGTGACCTTGAAATTGTCATTCAGCCCCCAGAATGTAAGGTGCACACTCCCACCCGATCACCATTTGCTGCGTGCGTGATCTTAGGCTGCGATGCCATCCAGTCTCAGTTTCGCCCAGGATAAAAGGGGGAACTAAAAGCCTGGGGGTGGGGACGCATGTGAGGATTTGCTGAGAATGGGAGCCAAGGGCTTAACACCGCGCCAGCTCCTCCCGAGCACCGTCATTCGAGACCCAGGGCCTCCCCTCCCCCAGCCCATGGCTCCCTCGCCCGGGATCCCCACCCCCTCTCCAGCTCCATTTAGTTCTGAGCGTTTTAGGTCATTCTATGCCTGGCCTTCTGCCAAGGCGCTGACAAAGACAGGAGTTTCTGCTCATTCATCCTAATGCAAGTTCCTGCGTTTATGATAATAGGGGGGAAATGCATGAAAGGGCTTGCTGCCTGTGGAGGGGAAATCTGCTTAGAATTGAAAATCGGAGTCCTTCCTGGGCCTAGCTTTCCCCTCCCTGCGTTTTGGCAAAGGCTGCGGAGGGGAGGGGTGACTGGGAGGAGCCGAGAGAAGAGGAAGAGGAGGGGGAGGGAGAGGAGAGCTAGCCAAAGAGGATGGCGGGGCGGGGTGGGGTCCGGGGCGAGGCCCCAGCTCGCCCGGGTGAATGGGTTGCAGGGTGGCTGAGGAAGCCTGCCAAAAAGGCAAAGCGAAAAGGCCAGGCCCCGTGTGGCGCCGCGAGCGGTTGCCATGGAGACACCAGCTGCTGCCTGGTCCCGGCGCTGGCGGGCTCCTTCCGCGGGGCCTCCTCCGCCACCGCCACCGCCACCGCATTGTTCCCCAGCTCCTCCCGGAGGGAAACAATCTGACTGCTGACGACGGGTCGCTTTGGCCCAGGGTGACACCAGCTAGTGCCGCGGTGTTGTAGACTCTAGGCGCCGTGCTGAACTGAAGGTCTGCCGGGGCGCTGAGTCCAGCGAGGCGCCCCTGGGAGTCTCTGGAGGCCTGGCCTTCTTCAGCGTGGAGAGAGGGCCGCCATGGGCACCAAGCCTTTGGAGGATGGCAGAGGCTGGGCTAGGCGAATGCCACCATCCAGGAGTGAGGAGTGGTCTGGCTAGGGCGCTGGCAGCAGGTCGGCAGCGCAGCGCCCAGAAGGGAATACAGGATTTGGTGCGTGGCTGCAGGAAGACCTGGTGTTGCCAGGAGCCGAGGACAAAGCTCGGGTCTTCGGTTGGCTCAGCAGCAAGGTGGTGGCCCACTTCTTTCCCAGGGAAAGAAAGAAAAAAATTCCCAATTTACCGCCCCACCAGAGCCCAGCAAAAACTTGGATCGTGGTGAGAAACAAACACCCAAACTGTTACCATGAGGTTGATGCCAACTCAGGGCGACCCCGTGTGGTGCAGAGTAGAACTGGCCCGTGGCATTTTCAAGGTCTGGCATCTTGATGGAAGGGGCTCTGGGGTCGCAGCGGTTAAACGCGGTCTAGTCCAGTTCTAGGCTGTCCCAGCTGGTTGCTGTGGTTCGCAATCCTTGTGGCAGCAGATTTCCAGGGCTTTCTTCCGCCGTGCCACTGGGTATGTTCACACTGCCAATCGTTAGGTTGGTCATGGATGGAGTACAAGCTATTTGTGTCGGGCCCCTCTCCCCACCCCTAGGTGTTCTGGACCATGCTAGGGATGCCCAGTCCATGCTGGATGAATGAAAAGTGAAATGGGGAGAGGGAAAGTGCATGAGAAAGTATGAGTTAGAAATGTGCTTTTGGCAACTACCCACAGAAGCCTGGAGAGTCATACCGCTCAAGAAACCCCCAACCAGACAGATTAGCTCCTGCCTCTGGCACCAAGCGCCCACACACACTAATTGAAGTTTTTCTCCCGGATGTGTGTGTACAGTAAGTTTGAGGGTGGTTTTTTTTTTTAGTTAGTAAATGAGTAAGTAAAGTATAATTAAAAAGATAAAAAGGACTTGGAGAATGAAACCAAGAAAATAAACCAAACTCCCCGCCTTCGAGGCAGAACTGCCCCTGTGAAATCCCAACACTGTACATTAAAAAAAAGTTTTATTGGCGCATAACCCACATATTATACAATGCAATAGTTCAATCAAGAAGAGTTGAACAATCATTGCCACAATCAATTTTAGAACATTTTCTTTTCTCCTGTACTCATTATTAGCTCCCCACTTGTCCCTAATTCCCCCTGCCACATACCCAAGAAACTATTGATCCAGTTACTGTCCCTATAGATTTGCCTGTCCTGGATTTCATATACCAAAACCATACAAAAACAAATAAACAAACAGAAAACAACTAACAACAATAACAAAATTAAATAGAGAAAAACCTGAACCTAGAAGAAAGCTGAAAGAGACTGTAACTCTTCAGGGGAGTAGAAAGTCTCGCCTAGAGCAGCTGGTTGTTTGGAACTGCTAACCTTGCAGTTAGCAGCCCAAGACAGAAACCACTATGTCACCGGGCTCCAATGGACAAGAAAGAAGCAATCGAATTTCAATAGGGCAGTCTTTCTGGGTAAGTGATTTTAGCAGGGACTGGAGGTTGAGATGGGTCAGCTGTGTCTAAAGCCAATGCAAAGTGCTTTAGGGAGAAGGCTCAGCAAGGGCTGGGAGGCAGGTCTGACCTTGGCAAGCTCCAGGAAGGTCCATGGTCAGGGAGATGAGCGGGACCCAGGGACCCTGGTGAGGAGTCTGGTTTTTTACTCAGCGTGCACTGGACAAGCATTGCAAGGTCCACTCAAGTGTGCGATCTGATCTGATCTGGCCAGTGGCTTCCACGCTAAGGGTGGGAAGAAGGTTCAGGAACTAGCCATAGAAGGGTGAGATGGGGGTGATTGGTTAGAGTGAGTGGTGACTGAGAGGGTGCGGAGGAATGAACCGCCCTCCAGAGCAGGAGCAGGGAGGACTCGGTCATGGGTTGGGATGGGGACACCCAGGTTTCTGGCTCGAGGGACCAAGTAAAGAGTGGGACGGGCAGTGTCCACTTGCTGTCACAGACAGAGATCCCACGTTTCTCGAGACATGTAAGGACCTTTCCTTCTGAGTCTGCATGGGACCCCAGGCCTGGTCCTGCTGCAGTCCCGTGTGCTAGGCAGGCTCTGGCAGCAATGACCATCACCTGCTTCAGCAGAGTTTGGCGTCACCTCCCCACTCTGGGCTGCTTCCATCCTAGTGTTAGAAAGCAGGCTTGGCCCTCGTCGGCTGAAGGCCTTTGAAAGGCCTCAGGAAGAGGGGCAGCTGTGTGTAGCTGAGGGCAGAGCTGGCCACGGAAGGAACAAGATGGAGTGTCCAGCCAACACAAGGAGATCAAGGCTAATGGCCAGAGCTTTCTTACAGGGGGGTGAGCCTCACATCACAAAAGGTGAGGCTGGTCACTGGCCCACATGATGGCCGAATTCCTGTGGTGGTGAACGCCCCTTTCCTCTGCCTCCCTAGCCTCTCTGGAGGATGACAGCTGCTTCCCATTTCCCTGCACAAAAACCACTCAGCTGCTGAAGACAGCAGCTAAACACATCTCTGCCTCCCCCCCCAACCCCGGGTTTAACAACCTCAG
>NW_022103915.1:28476947-28497398 GCF_000313985.2 Echinops telfairi
GCCATAGAAAAACCCTTTGGGCCCCCAAGTGGGGGCAGGGTGGGCCTGAGCTGGTCTGTCCAAGACTTTTCAGGAAAGGCCAGGCTCCTGTGGGGACACCCCAGGGGGTCATGGGTGTAAGGAGGGAGCAGGCTTTCCTGCCTGACTAAGCCTTCTGGGCAACCCTTTGGAGGGCCTGGCACGGGCTCCCAACCCTTACCCCTTGGGCTGGCAGGAGTCTGCCTCTGGAAAGGGGCCCCCACAAGGGTAGCCTAGAGGCTGCCTGGCCCCAGCTGTGGAGGTGTGGATTGCACTAACCCTGCAGGGTCACTCTGACGTCAGCAGCCGTGGTTAAGTGCTCAGTGTCTGCTCACCAGAAGGGGAGCAGTTTGAATACCCTAGGCTCAGCCTGGAGAAAAGACCGGAGGTCTAGTCCCAGAAATGTTAACCCCTTGCTGGCAAGTTGATTCTGACTCAGAGGCCAGACAGGAAGTGCTTTGCGGGCTTGCCAAGGCTGTGAGTCTTTACTGGAGCAGACGGCCCCATCATAATTTTCTCCCACAAAAAGGCTAGTTAGTGGGTTTGAACTGCTGGTCTCCCTGCACGTAACCGCTGCACTGCCAGGGCCTCTTCTCATAACCCATGTGGGGTACTTCCGCTCTGCCCCGGGGGCCACTGCACATCAGAATCCCCTTGAGGACACACATGCAGTGGCAGCGGGCCCTGGCAGGCATGGCCTAGGCCCCCTGTGGCTCTCCTGGACCCTTTGGCAGGGACAGTGTTGTCACCCCCTGGAATGCTGGGGAGGGAGAGGTTGGCCCCTTTGCTAGGCATCTCCAGGCCTGAGGAATCCCGCTACAAGCTGGGTCACCAGGGTTGACTTGGTTCTTTCTTTGTCTTCCCAAGCCTCAGTTTCTCTATCTGGAAAATGACACTTTAATGACATCTGCCTTACACACGCAGGTACCCACATACAATGCTGGAAGTTATGCCACCAGCATTTAAAAACCCGGCAGGGTGGCCCATCGTGTGGGCAGGTTTCAGTGGACCTTCTAGGCTAAGACATGGAAGAAAGGCCTGGTGATTCTACTGAAAACAAGCCAGCGGAAACCCTCTGGATCTGTTCTATAATGGATGGTGGAGATGACTGCACCAGTCTTTTTTCTCTGCTCAAATCCTTGAACTATATGAGATGTGAAGTATGTGTCGATAAAACTGTTAGAATTAAAACAAGCAACAACAAAAAGTATAAAGAAATAAATCGAAGGAGAGTAAAAACCAAACCAAACGCTATGGAGATTGTCTACCAAGCCAATAGGAGAGTGTGTGAATCAGGGCTGGGAGAGGAGCCTGTGCTGGAGGTGGAAGGCCCAGGAAATACACTGTGGCCACAACCATGCGCCCGCACATACGGGCAAGGGTGGCTGACGGGGTGCTGTGCCAGACAAGATGTGGCTCGGTGGTCCTGAGGGCCACAGTGCACAAAAGTCAGAGCCCCCTGAGTCAGACCAACCTGTTTGCTACTGACCACCAGAGCTAGCCCCCACTGATCAGAAGAGGAGGGTGAGGCCAGGGAGAAGGGCAAGACCAGCCCCCTGGGCACACATAGTAGGTGCTTGTTAATAAGTTGTCTTTGGAAATTTTCTTTTCCTTACTTTTCTCTCCTTCCTTATCATCTCTAGAAACAGAATTGCTTGCCTGTGGGGAGGGGATTATACTTGCAGGGAGAATAAGATCTGAAGGACCCCTGCTTTTGCTGATAGAACTATGAACACCCCCCTCCCCCACCCAAAAGATAATAACAGAGGTCACAGGCAAGAGGGTCAGCTGCCAAGCTGTGAACCCACTGGACATGCCCAGAGTTTCCTGTGGGTGAAGTGGATGGGATGGATGGGGAGGGCCTAGCCGGGGTGGGGGTGGGGACTCCCAACTGCCTTGATTGTGGTCCCCACAGCGGGGTGGGGACCAGGGATGGGGAGTGGTCATAGTAATAGCACACTGTTATTTTAAGCTTTCCAGATTGGGGGCCAGCTGTGGAGATGGCTAAGACCCACTCAGGCTTTCCCAGCCAGCTGACCCTGTTATTTTTAGCTCTGGAATGCTCCTCCCAAGCTCCTTCCTGTTCTGAGTCCTTGTTTGTGTCCCAGAAGCTCAGTTGAGGGGTGAGGGTGGGGGTGGAGGATGGGGAAGTAGGGTGAGATGAGGGAAGTGAGTGGAGGGGGAGGGAGGGGAGACCGACCCCTGAGACCAGACCAGTTTCCATGGAGTGAAATCTCCCCAAGTGTCTCAGGAAACTGACATTGTCTAGTGGCTGATTTTCTGGAAGTAGATCGCCAGGCCTTTCTTCCACGGCACCCCTGGGTGGACCCAAACCTCCCAGCTTTCCTTCAGCAACGCTGAATGTGTTCATCGTTGGCACCATTCAGGAACTCCCCTTCACAATTCAAGCACAAAGAACTCAAACCCGTTGCCTGTCAAATGGACTCAGAGTCACGGGACCCGGAGGTCCTACCGCATAGAAAGGGCCTGAGTGACCACATGGTTTGCTGTTCACTGACGGGCGGGCAGCTTGAACTTGACCCACCTGCTGGCACAGTGGAAGAAAGGCTGGGGGTGTAAGGCTGATGGCTAGGAGAACCCTAAAGGACGGTTTTCCTCCGTCAACCATGGGTGGCTGAGAGTCAGAACATAAGCAGTGACAACTGGGGGTCGCTCATGGACACCAACCAACAGGTCTTTCTCCTGCATGGGCTTGAACCATTAACCTTTTGGTTAGAAACTATTGCAAACTGTTGGTGCCACCCAGGGGCCTGGCTCCACCTCTGGAGGTTGGGAAACAGTCTCTCCCTTGTTCTCCATTTCCTGTGTCTGGAGCGGGTCTGGCGCAGGCCAACCTGGCCTCTCATTGTCCCCTTCTCCCTCACCACCACCCTGGAAGACACCGCAGCATAGTGGCTTGCCCACACCGACCCCCCCAGCCCAGGCCTGGGGCAGCACCCAGTGCTCAATACCCAGGCCTGGTCTGCCCCTGTCCTTCAGGGCCCTCAAGTAAGGTCACACTTGGGAAGGTGTTAGTAGGCAGAGCCAGCCCGCTGCCCCTGGGTCAGGCCACAGAGGGCACCTTGAAGGAAGCAGGAGCTGAGGGAGGGACCAGGAAAAGGAGTTGGTGGGCACAAGAGTGGGGGAGGTTGACTTGATCCCCTGAAGGGGTCTGAACACTCCTGGCATCCTCTGTAAAGTGGGGATTATACTAGCCCTTCTCCTTTGGGCACCATGCTGGTTAGGATGTATCCCTGACCCCTGGGAAGTGCTCCAAAGGCCAGCAACGCCCTTCTGATGGGTTAGGGACGTGCCTGGAGGTGTTTGTGGGGGATTGCTGGCCCAGAAGTCTTGTGAAGACCAGTTGGAGAAGCCACACCACTCCACATGGCTCCCCTAGATCTGTGTCTACACCTCCAGCGGTCTCTCATCAGCTCCCTCAATGCAGGGGTGCTGGTCTGCACTGAGGCTGGGGATGAGGGAGACTTCCACTGTTGAGGGAAAGCCCTTCCAGATAAACGCCCCCTACAAGCTCCCCAGTCAGAGGCCAGCAGAGGAGAGGGGGCCCCAGCTGGAGGTGGGCGGGGGAGAGGGGGGGAGGCCAGGGAGCCCAGGGCAAAGGGGTACAGCAACCATATTCCCATGAATTCCTGACTATGGTGGGATGCTGTCTCTCTGTCCTTTAAACCTCCTTATAAAAAACCCTGGTGGTGTAATGGTTATGCATTGGGCTGCTAACCACAAGGTCAGCAGTTTGAAACCACCAGCCACTCTATGGGATAAAGATGAGGCTTTCTACTCCCATAAAGAGTTATGGTCTCGGAAACTCACAGGGGTAGTTCTACCCTGTCCTATAAGGTGTCACAATTGACACAATAGCAGTGAATTTGGGTTTTTGTTTTCTTTCCTACATAGAGGCCTGGTGGTGAAATGGTTAAGTGCTCAGCTGCTAATCCAAGGTCGGTGGTTCAAACTCACCAATGGACTTCTAGGGAGAAAGGCCTGGCAAACTGGTATGCTCCTGTAAAGACAGCAGCCTGGGAAAGCCTCTGGGTTTGTTCACAGGGAGGTACTCTGAGTCAGAGTCAAAGCTACGCAAGGATGCTTAACCACCAGCCTCCTTACAGCAAAAGTTGGCCAGCCCCCAGGGGGCCCTGGCAGAGCTGGGCCATTCTGGTGGAGGTGGGTGAGGCAGGCAGTGCCAGGGTCAGATTACCCAGGAAGCAAAGTAAGCACCGGCTTGCTTATGCTTACTTACTAACTCGTAGTGAACAATTTCACATGTTCTCTTTTTTTTAAAGACCACATCAAAGATTTTGTTTCTAGGTGTGGCTGGCAGCCGTCTGTCGTCCAGCACCCCAGCATCTTCAGAATGAAAGCCTCTTGTCAAATGGATAGTCTCTGACACAGATAGAACGGAGCGCTCCTGGTGCTGCGGGCAGAGCTTTCGACTGCTAACCACGAGGTCAGCGGTTTGAACCCCCCACCCCCACCACATCCCACACCCCCAGGCTGCTCAGAGGGAGAGAGATGGAGCAGTCTGCCCCCGTCAAGACTGACAGCCTCAGAAACCCTAAGTGGCAGCCCTACTCTATCCTGCAGGATTTCTTCCCTTCTTTCTGTTGGGTTTGATTTGGGTTTTGTTTTTAATTGTTGAACAGGGATAAAGTACTCAATCAGCAAAGTAAGCTAGGTTTATTTGGGCTTACTTACTAATCTGTCATGAACCGTTTCACTGGTTTTTCATATCACCCATGTGAAATGTTGACTACAGGACAGTCAGTAAGCACAAGTAATCCCACCTTTACTTCCCTTATTGAGTGTTCTGCCCGTGGCCAGCACCTACTTTGGGGGCTCCTGCAGTGTTCTGCGCCTGGAGAACCCAGGCAAACACAGAGGCCTCAGGGACCACCTTTAGAAAGCATTGGGAAGCAAATCCAGGGTGGTCCTGGCTGAAAACAGCTATCTGGTATACCACTGTCCCCGGGCCTGGGACTAACCACTTAGAGGCTGCCTTATCCCAGGAAGGACAGTGACCTTTAGGACAGCAGACAGAAATAGCCCGGAAGAGGACAACCCCCCTGCGTGGAGAGTGCCTGGCTGGGTGGGGGTGGAGGTGGGGGCCAGGCCCAGCTACCAGGAAGGGAAGCTCTGTGTCTCTGCCCAGATGAGCCAGGTGCTGGGCTGGGCACTACCCTGGCCTTCTCTCCTTTATTTCCCACCTCAAGCCTAAGTCCGATCCTCTCGGCATTACAGATGCGGAAACTGAGGCTTCGACGGGCCAAACTGGTGTCACACATCTCATCGCCGTCAGGGCACGGGGTGGCAGCTAAGCCTGTGTCCAAGCCTGCCTAGAAGCAGAGCGGCAGAAGACACCCCCCACCCCCCACCCCAGGCCTACAGGCCTGAGTCCTGGGGCCACAGAGGAGAAACACTGAGCCGCTAACTGACTCTGGGGAGAAAGAGGTGGCAGTCTGCTCCCATAAAGATTCCCAGTCTCCGAAGATCTGCGGGCAGCTCTGCTCTGTGCCTGAGGGCTGGCTCTGAGCCGGAACCCCTCCAGGCAGAAGGTTTGGTTTGGGGTTTATCGCCCGTCACTTTGGCTGCCTTGCTGTGACCTCTGTTCCTCTCCTTGCTCAGAGAAAGCTAGCCCAGCAGTTTGCCCTTGCCCTCCCCTAGTTGGTGTTGGGCTCAAGTGGGCAGAGCCCCCTGGGGACCCCTCCTCAGAGGCAGCAGCAAGGAGCTTGGAGGAAAAGCCCTAGCAGAGGCCTGGATTGGAGGAGGGGTGTGTGACAATAACAGGCTCAAAATAACACTCTGGCTGACTGCTCCCCTCTCTCCCCTCCCCTCCCCATGACAGCGCAGCTCCCAGCTGTTTCTGCTTATCTGAAGCCAGAGAGGCTGGTTGCCTGGATACCGGTGCTTCTGATTAGCAGTTGGGTCGTTCAGGGGCAGGCGGAGTGGCTGCTGCAGCCAGTGAGACACTGCATCCCCAGGCCCTACCCAATGGACCTCAGAAAGGCCCCCCAGGGTGGGGGTGGGGCCGAGGGTACCTGTGGGAAAGGCCCCCTGGCCAGCAGTTGTCTCAAAGGGGTCTTTGGAGCCAGAGAGGCCACCACTGAAATCGTGAACTGCTGCTTACTGGCCCTTGTGACCTTGTGGGACTTTAAATTCTCCAAGCCTCTGACTGCTTTACCTGTGCTGAGAGGTGACATGCCCCTCTATCACAGAGCCAGGTAGGGAGTCCAGGTGAGGCTGAAGTGAGTGCCTGGGGGCATGGTCCAAGTGATGCTGTGCCCCCACCCACTGCACTGGGCCGCTTTGGGACCCTGGGCATCTTCTAGAGAGAACTGGTGTGGGTCATTTAGGTGTGGCACCTGGTGTTCACCTGGGCTCCAGTTCCTGGGTGGGAGAGAGGACAGGGAGGATAGCGTGGGGTCTGACTGCACTTCACCAGGGAAGCACTTCCTTCCCTTTGAGGGCGAAAAGATAGTAGGCTTGGCATCTATCCAAGTGGTGGAAGTGCTGGTCCAGGGTCCCTCTGGCTCAGGGAGGAGACACAGTGGGCAGTAGGTAGGAGGGGTCAAACCTAGCTCAGGTTGCAAGCTGACCCAGGTGCCTGTCGTCAGTGGGGGGGATGAGGGACTTGGCCCAGAGGAGTGGGCTCAGGAGGCAGTAGGGCCAAGGGCCAATCGTTCTCAAGGGACTGTTTTTGCTCGGGAGGCTGGTGAGGCAGGCCCCAGGGCTGGGGGTTGGGACAGGACAGAGGGAGGCAGGGAAACCTGGACTCATTTTGTTGACAGGGCTGTTCCCAAGGTCATAGCTGGGCCCTGGAGCGAATGAGAAGCAGCAGTCGACAGGTGAGACAGACGGAACCATCATGAAACCCCTTCTTGCTCCTGCTCCCTTAAAAAAGAGGGCAACTACTAGGGGGCAACTTGAGCACTTGTGTTTTACCTCCTAGTTCCTTGCTTCCTAGGAACAAGACTTGGTCTCTGTTCACCGGGAGCAGCAGAGGAAGAAAGAGAGTGAGGAGGAGGAGGAGGAGGAGGACCAACTGCTACCACAGCAACTGCCTCCACTTCCATGAGCCAAAGCTACACAGTATCCAGCCGCCATGACCGAACATTTTGATCAAAGAGTCTACAGAAGAACCCTGATCAAAAGGAGGGACAATGCAGAACGGAATTTTAAAGTCTCCTAGAATCCAGACCTTCTGGAGCTATGGAGGCTGGGGGAACGCCTAGAACCATTGTCCTGAAATAATCTTGAAACCCCAAATCCAAAGACTCCCCAGAAGTCTTAAAACCCAGGGCCAACAGTCAAGTAGAAGTAGGGCGGACTGTGGGCTTCAAACATTATGCTCTTTGAAGATCTGTCTAGAGGGGATCAAATGGACAGCAGCATCTCTTTTCAGCCATGGTGGGAACGGCAGGGGAAACCTCAGGGGACAGTGAGTGCATTAGTGGGGAGAGCAACTCACATGAAGCGTGAGCGCTGGTGTGAACCACACTGAGCATGTAGAAACTGGCTATGTATAGTCCCAACAACAACTACAGTAAATGACTAAGAAAGGAAAAGGAACAGGCCAGACGATCAGGGAGCAGGGAGAAGCACCCTCTCCCCGGGCCTGGCCTTCTTCCTCCTCTGAACTGAGTGTGAGGTCAGCACGGGACAGTGGGCAGCAAGGAGAGGGGGGCCCATGAATAATGCAGAGAGGAGCAGGGGCACTTGAACATGGCTGCTGGTTCATCAAAGCAGGGAGCGAGCCTGGAATACCAAGTGGAGGGAGACTAGGGCTGGAGGGGGAGGGAGAGAGCGCTGAGGCTGCCCTGGGGGCTCTGGCAGGGGCTCTCAGGTCCAGGCGCTGACCCCCAGGGCCCCCAGGGCAGCTGCCGGCAGCCCTGGGCATGAGAACCACCAGAATCCCCTGTGGGTGGTGGGGGGACGTGCCCTAGGTCTGGCCTTCAGGTTAGGGCTTAGGGGCAAACTCACTTCCCCCGCATCTTCACCGGGTGCTGGCAGGGCAGCCAGGTTGGAAGGAAGTCTTGGAGATGCATTTCCTTTTTTTTTTAAATTTTTTTTTTTTTTTTTGGAGATGCATTTTCTCAGGAAGCTTTCTGAGATGTGCGCAGGGAGGTAGGCTCCACCAGCTGCTGGAGGCTTTGGGAACAGCGACTGCTGGGGGCAGGTGGTGTTGCTTGAAGGTTCTGGAGGAGACAGGAAAGCCCGTAGGGAAGGATTTAGAGTGGAAAAGGCCCCCACTCAGGGCAGAGGTCTCTGCCTCAGGAGAAGAAAGGGCTGTGGTGTCAACACAGTATGAGATGGGTAGCTTTCAACCGTGGACACTCACTTCCTCATGGTTCTGTGGGGTAGAAGTCCAATTGGTGTCTCAGCTGCATGGACTCCTTTGGGGGGGCTCAGAGTGACCATTGATCCTGGCCTTTCTCCTAGCATCTAGTGGCTCCCCACAGCACTCCCAAATTGTCTGACCCCACGTGTGGCTCTGCTCTGAGATACCTTTGATGAAACTCCACCCTGGAAGGAAAAGGACCTACCTGTTCCTGGTGGGATTTGGGGTAAGCCATGAACTGCTAACAGCAAGGATGACAGTTCAAACCCACCAACTACCCCAAGGGAGAAAGACGAGGCTCTCTACTTTCCTAATGATCTATAGTCTCCGAAACCCTATGGATCAATCCTGCTCTGTCCTACAGGGTCGTTGTGTGTCAGAATTGACTCCGGGGCAGAGGGTTTGGTTTGGGTTTAGTTAATTGATTACATCTGCAAAGAAAAATCCCATTTCCCCCAACAGGATCACGGTTACCAGCGGAGGGCTGGGACTTGACCATAGCATTTTGAAGGACTATAAAGAAGCCCTAGAGGAGCTGATATTAAGGGCTCAAGCAGAAAGCAAATGTTTTGAGCATGATGATGGCAACAAATGTGCTTGGCACAATGGATGGATGTATGGATTGTGATAAGAATTGTACAAGCCCCCAATAAAATGATTAAAAAAAAAAAAAGGAGCCCTAGTGACGTTGTAGTTACTCGTTGGGCTGCTGACTGCAAGGTCAGCAGTTTGGAACCACCAGCCGCTCCTGGGGCGGATGGGGCTTCCTGCTACCGCAGAGTGACGGTCTTGGAAACCCACAGCTCTGCCCGTGGCTGAGTTGGCATCGACTCATGGCAGTGCGTTTGGTTTTTAGGTTAGGGTGCCATCTGTAACAGCACCTAGCCACAAAGTCTCAGCCCTCTGCACCTAGGCGCCTTCCTGAGTTCACTGGGGGGGCCCAGCAGGACCTGAACAGGAGGGGGAAAGAGCCCATTCATCCGTGGCCAGGCGGAGACAGCAAGGTGGCCAAAAGAGCAGGACACACCGGGCACACTTATTAATGCCTTTAATTGCATGTACTTTTGTGTAGCGTGTATTTGTTGGATCACGTGGTGCCGTGTGAAAGGCACAAACCGTTGTGACATTTCCCCCTCTGTTTACAAATGTGGTGGCCACATCGAGGCTGGAGGGAAAGAGGAAGCTGGCTAGTTACTAGTTAAGGGCTCTCCGGAATCATGTGGGAGCAAAAGGCTGCTGAGGCCCCGCAGGAGCAGAGGGCTGAAAGGCGCGCAAGGAGTGGAAAAGTGTGTGTGTGGGGGTGGTGGTGGAGGTGGTAGTTGTTGCAAGAGACTCCTGGCTTCTGACTTGGACAGCTGGGTGCTAGCGGGGGATGGGGAGTGGTGGGTGGTGATGCCTCCCACCTAGAAGAGAAGGCCTGAGGCCTCCAGGCTGGGTGGAGGGGAAGCTGCTGGTTTTTAAGAACCTGCTGGAAGCTGGAGATCTGGGTCTGGAATTGGAGAAGACCCTTACCTAGACTGGGCCTTGTTGCTGGGATGGAGTCCAGGTGGGAGTATGGTGCCCCCTTACCCCCTGCAGGAAGGCGGGGCCCACCATGCTCTGCTGAAAGCTCAGAGTGGGCCCTGGGCTACGGTCAGGAGGCCTGTCTGCTGCCTTTGCTCCTGGACTTCTGAAGCCAGGGCACACGGAGGCCTCTCTTCTCTGCCTGCAGCTGAGCCCAGAGCAGGCCCAGAAGGAGCCCTTCCTGGGCTTCCTCCACCCACCACCTTCTCTGCCTGCAATGAGCCCCGTGGGGCTCAGGCCATGGGCACACACTGGGGAGGTGGTAGGGGTTGAGTGCCAGTTCTCCAGGGGGCTGGTGGAAAACCAGTCCCACTGGGGGAGTGTTTACCTCTCTTGGCTGCCTCGCAGTCCCAAGGGGCTCCTGGGCCTCTCCTGCTGGCAACCTAACTCCCCACAACCACCCCATGGAGAAAGGTTCCCACACCTGTGTCCCAAATGGCACACGCAGGCAAATAATCCAATTACAGCCATGAGTAACAGCCCGGAGAGGGAGCAGATGGCCTGCGAGCAGCTGAGATCGGAGGGTGAGGGGTCATGAACACAGCACTCAGAGGAAGGAGGCTCTGGGGCAGGCAGAAACAGAGGGTCCCATGGGCCTGGTGAGGACAGGTGGGCGTCAGGCCACAGGGAGAGGGAAGGATGTGGATTGAGGAGTCTCCACCGTGTTTGAAGTATCAGGTATCCAACCAACCAGTCTCATTCATTTACCTGGGGGGGCTGGTCCAGGGACTGTTCTGAAGATGCCGAGATGAGACAAGGTGAGGGTCCAGGAGTGCTTCCTGGAGGTGGCAGCGCCCAGCTGCCTCTAGCTTGAGAGAGAAGACAGGAGGACACATGGGTGGGGGCAGGGATGGAGACATTCCAGAGAGGAACAGTTGTGGCAGAGCTTCCAGGCCGGTGAGCGCCCAAGCTGCCAGAGAGCTGAGGTGAGCTCCCGGTTCCTGGTGTGTACGCACACGTGTGTGCATGGTTATGCACCCACACGCCCAGAATGGCAACAAGTGAGACCAGGATTCACTGCAGGGAAGGGCTGTCTTGCCCAAGGCCCTGGGTGCTACGCTGCAAATATTGGGCCTTATTGTGACTACAACAGCACACATTTAGAGGACCTGCCAGGCCATGGTGGGCTTTGTGCTTTGAGGGCAGGGGGAGTAAGGAACAGGGTTGTAAGAAGCGGTCGCAGCAATCCATGCTAGACACCATGAAGGCCTCAGGAGAGCCGCACTTCGACTTCACAAGGCATTGTTTCATGCCCCTAATAGAGAATGCCTCCCTCACTGTTGCACCCCAAACCAAAGCCAGCCCGGAGCCGTTGCTGTGGAGTCATGCTGTCCGCCTACAACAGAGGGGAACCCCAGGGCTTCCAAGGCCATGAATCTCTAGCCAGAGGCAGACTGCCCATCTTTCTCCTGCGGAGTGGTTGATGGGTTAGAACTGCTAACCTTTCTGTCCACAGTCAGGTACCTTAACTCCTTTGCCACCAGGGCTCTTACCATAACAGTCCTATAAAGTAACTGCTATTATCCCCACTTTGCAGATCAGGACACCGAGGCCGAGGGATGCTGGTTTCCTAAGCCGACAAATGACCACAGAGGGGCTGGCTTAAAATCACAGAGGTTTGTGCTCTTGCAGTTCCGGAGGCTAAGTAACTGCAATCAAGGTGTCGACGGATGACTTGCCCTCAGACGTCTCTAGGGGAAGGTGCAACTTCTGGGCAACCCGCCTGGGCCTTGGTTTGTGGCAGCATAACTCTGACCATTCCCTTTGTCTTCCCTCTGGGTCTACGTCTCATATAAGGGCACCACCACTCATCAGATCAGGGCCCACTCTGCTCCAGGGAAAGAGCCCTCATGGCACAGGGGTGAAAGCGCTTGGCAGCTAACCACACGGTCGCTGGTTCTAACCCACCATCTACTCCTCGGGAGAAAGATGTGGCAGTCTGCTTCTGTGAGGCTTACCGCCTTGGGGACCCTGTGGGGCAGGTCTACTCTGTCCTGTAGGGGTCGCTGTGAGTGGCAGTGGACTTGAAGGCAGCTGGTTGGTTTTGTGGGTTTTTTTGGTTTTTGCCCTACTCCAGCACGACTCCGCCTCATGCTGAGTTCCTTAATCACATCTTCAAAGACCCTATTTCCAAACAAAGGCACACACACAGGTTTGGAGGTTAAGGCTAAGGCTGCAGTGTCTCTGCTGCTGGACACGATTCAGCTTGTCACCTCCAGTATCACCTCCAGATTCCAACAAACCAGCGCAGAAGCTGGAACTTGACCCAGGCCGGATCTGTGCTAATGGGAAAGGCTCTGGCCTCCAGGATGGAGGGAGGGATGCCCAGGAGGAGTGGAGCAGAGATGCTGGTGAGGGAACAGCCCTCTCCCTCTCCCTTTGTTGAAGAAACTGGGTCGCAGAGAGGAGAGTGGTGACCTATTCAACTTGGAGGGAAGAAGGCAGCCAGCAGACAGGGATAGGGGGACCGGAGAAGGGAAGGTTTCTCTCCTTTCTGAGGCTTTTCTAGAACCAGCAGACCTGCTGTGGGCGAGGGCTAAGCCGGTGTTCATAGATCACCGGTCGTCCCAGAGGCTAGCAGTCATTGGGGTTCCCTGGCCTGGGGGATACAAGCAGCATTGGGCTGGGCTGCTTTCTGAAAGGGTGGAGGAGGGTGCACCCATCCAGAGGTGCTTTGGAATCAACCCCTGGTGATCTACTTCAGAAAACTCAGCCACTGGGGACCTCGGGGAGCATGGCTCTGCTCTGCACACAGAGGCCGGTTATGAACCAGAATGACTCTACAGCTTCTGGGTCATTTGTCACCGAGTTTCTCTGACAAGATAATAAAATGAGGGCCATAGGAGGGGGCTTCAAAAACATGGCAGAAAAATGTCATACAGAGAGAATGGGATTACCCCATGATCTCTTTGAGGCCCCGTTGTGTTTGTATGCTTGTGTCTATAGGTATCTACACATGTCCATACATGTGCATATAACATAGGCGGTGTTTCAATCTGGTGTACATGGGTCTGAGTCGGACCTGACCCAACAACAGCCATGTATGTAAAGACGAGGCTATGGACTCCCTAATGATTTACAGCTTCACACAACCCTATACAGGACCGCTGTGAGTCAGAATCGGTTCTCAGGCAGCAGGTGTGGGTATGCATGTGTGCATGTGTATATGAAAGGGTAGCACAAGTACTCTATTGCTGTGAAGAAGGCTAGTCGAGTGATCCCTAGTGGCTGTCGACTGATAGCGCTCCAAACACTCCCAGTTCTGCACCATCTGCACAGTCACTGCTGTTTCAGCCCGTTGGGCAGACGCTGCATCGATTTCCCAGCTGTGATGTCCTTCTCCAGGGACTAGTCACTCCTCATAACATGACCAAAGTACCCGAGACCCAGTCTAGCCACCGTTTCCTCGAGGGAACATTCTGGCTGCACTTGTCCCCAGTCAGACTTGTACATCTTTCTGGCAGTCAGAATATGGTGTGTCCAATAGTTGTCACCAGCTCCGTACATTTCCTCTTTATCCATTGCTTTTGCATGCATAGGAGGTGGTGGAAAACACCATGGCCTAGGCCTCAAAGTGACATCTTTGCTTTTTAACCCTCTCAGGAGTTCTTTTTGTGGCGGATGTGCCCAATGCTGAATGTCACTTGATTTCTTTTTCTTTTTTAAATCATTTTATCGGGGGGTTCGTACAACATCACTTACTGTTCCCATGGGAACTGATTGTGGACCCGCAAACTGTGAAGCCCTTGGCAACGTCAATGTTTCTTTGCTGATTAGGATGCCGCAGACGCGTCCAGCTGCGACGACTTTCGTTTCCTTGAGGCTGGGGAGTCATCTATACTGGAAGCCTCAGGTCTGTAACCTTCATCAGCAACGGCTTCCAGGCCTCTTTGCCTTCGGCAAGCAAGGTTGTGTCCCCTGCCTGTCGTCAGTGAGCCCTCCTTCAGTCTGGGTGCTGTGTTCTTCTTCATGCGGTTAGTTTCTCAGGTTACTCGCTCAGCATACAGAGCGGAGAAAAATGGTGAAAGATGATGATAAATGATGAACACCTCTTCTGATTTTAAGCCACACAGTGTCCCTGGGTCTCCTCAAAGGACTGCCTCTTGGTCTAGGTCAGTGGTCCTCAACCTTCCTAAGGCCACGACTGTTTAATAGAGTTCCTCATGTGGTGGTGACCCCCCCAACCATAAAATTATTTCCGTTGCTACTTCATAACTGTAATTTAGCTACTGTTATGAATTGAGCGACCCCTGTGAAAGGGTCATTGACCCCCAATGGGTCGTGACCTACAGGTTGAGAACTGCTGGTCTAGGTACAGAATCCTCAGAAGCATAAGAAAGTGTCCCGTAATTCTCATTCATTGCACTGTTATCCATGCATTGTTATGATTCACACAATTTAATGTTTTGCACAGATGGGGAAAGATCTAGCTGCTTGTGGTAGTTACATAATCTGGTGTCAACTGGAGACGCTTAAGAGTGAAGGGGTGGAGTCTAGCCTGTCAGTCAGGTCACAGCTTGATGACCTCATTTGGAGGTGCGAAGGAGAGAAACAGCTCACTGGAGGCCAGATACACTCACTCCTTGTGAGATATTCCTGTTGACAAGCTACATGGAACTGCTCTGATGGAGCCAGAGCCCTGGAGCTGGAACAGTCACATGGAGACACACACCAGTGCTAAGATGCTTTCTCCACCACTGGATCCACAAGACTTTCCACCCACTGGCCTGTGACCTTCCTGCATTCAACATCATTGCATGGCTGTGTGAGTCTAAAGAGGACTTTATGGACTGGTAGCAACACATGGGGTAATATCAGACTTATGGACTTGATCAGGACTGGGCTGGCATGTTTTCTTAATGTACAATTGCTCTTTGATATAAAGTTCTCTCTTACACACATATGAGTGTCCATGAATTTGTTTCTCAAGTCTACGCAGACTAACACACTGCTGCTGTTCTCTGCTTTCAGCCAAGAGGCACCTGGCATCAGCAATGCTAGTCCTCATAGGAGGGACATGAAACCCAAGAGTGGGGAGATGAAATGCTTGTAAGGTGGTGAGATGCTTGTTCCTGGAGGCATTTAAGCAGAAGCCAGAGGAACCTCTCATCAGGTTATACAGGAGGTCCCTCTGAGACTTCATAGTGGATGGAGCCCACCTAAGGTTGACCCCCCTCGTTCCACTCACAACAGCGAGGAGAACCACAGGGACTCCTGAGGAGCTAGTAAGACCCTCAGCAACTCCGAGCCTCTGCTCTGGCCGGGCCGTCCTGGACAAGTCAGAAACCTGTGCTGCTTGGTTTCTCTTGGTGTGAAAGTTCTGCGACCGCCAAACGTTTGAGCTTTATTTTTATTACCAAGCACTGGATACAAGCCTCCAGCACTAAATCTCCAACTCCCGCTCCTCCCTCGATCCTTTGTAGCTAGATCCCTCCCCCTCCCCACCTAATGCCCACCCATCTTTGCCGTCCACCCCCTTCCCGTCCCTGCTGCCTGCCTACTCTCCTCCGTGGTCCTGCTGATCCTCAAGGAATAAGGCGGCCCTTCTGCCCTACCTGGTGGCATAGTCCTCCTGGAGCCAGTCAGCAGCAACACTGAGAGGCCTCCCTTTTCCCACCTTCCCCTCCCCTCTGTGTTCTCCTCAGTACCCCCTCCTGCCCCACTCCCCACCGCTCGCCTTTACAACAGCTGGCATGGCCTGCTATGTCCTCTTCCATTAAATGGGGTATGTGTGTGTGCAATCTTCAGGGTGTCCACCGGACAATCTCTGAAGCTAATTCCTTCCAAACAGTTCCCAGCCTCGTCTCAGATGGGCTTCTCAGGGCCTGTGGTCCACCCTGTGTGCTGACAGCAAGTTGGGAGGAGGCCGCAGAGGAGTGTGCCCTTGGCTGGGGAGAAGAAACCATCCATCCATGCCAGACGTTTCGTTTTCTGTGACCTTGAGCAAGTCTTCCTCTGCCCGCCTTGCCTCGGTGAGGCAGGGAGCTGGAACCTCACTGCCAGCCCAATGCAGCTTGCAGACATTGCCTGCTTCCACCTACGAGCTATCTGCTCCCAAGCTGGGGGCTGGAAGAGTAAATGGGGATGGGGCTACTTGCCATGACCCACCTTGGAGCGGGGAGGGAGGAGTTGGGCTGAGGTAGGAGGAGGCCTGTCTGGGTGCTGCTGGGTGCTTTCCAGTTCCGGATGGTTGGTTTTGGTTACAGACACCATCACTGTCGCCTTGATCTGTAGTGGGGGGGTGGGAGTGGGGGGCAGGGAGTGAGATCTCACTCTTGGCCCTTACAGGTGGCCTTTTCCTCCTGCTCTTCTGCTCCTCAGATGGGGTTCCAATCCACCACCATGGGGGTGACACACGGACGCTACTTGGGCTCTCTGGGCAGAAACAAGTGACCGTACATGTCTAATCAAATTGCCACAATCCTTCCAAGTCCCCTTCGCTCTTTCTTCCCTAAGTGGAATGAATACACACACTGTCTCCGCTTTTTATTGTTAACAGGAGTCCTGGAGGCACAGCAGTACAGCACTGGGCTGCTAACCATAGAGGTCGGCTGTTCAAACCTACCTAGGGGCTGGAGTGGAGAAGGCTTGGAGGTTGTCTTCCTAAAGATGATAGCCAAGCATCCCCTATGGGGCAGCCCTAGGTTGTCCCATAAGCCCAATGGTCACTGCAGACAACAACGAACATTTAGTATACGCTCACTGAGGAACGGACCCTGGTGACATAGTGGATTACACATTGGGTGCTAATCATGGGGCTGGCAGTTCAAAACTACCACCGGCTGGGTGGGAGAAAGACGAGGCTTTCTACTCCCATCAAGCGTTCCCGTCTTGGAAAACCACAGGGGCAGTTCTACCCTGTCCTATAGGGTGGCTACGTGTCAGCAGGGACTCGGCTGGTGTCAGGGAGTCTGTTTCTTTGTTTAGGGTTAGGGTTAGGGTTAGGGTTCTTTGTTTAGGGTTTCCACCTGAGAAAAGAGGCGATGGTAAATGGCAGGAGGTAAATGGGAGTGCCCGTGAAGTGAAGAAGTCCCTCCATTTTCCTGGTCTTCCCTTGGAGCGCACCCCTTGAGGGTTCGCCCTCAGGGTCCGCAGTCTTTGGGTGCGCTGACACCCTTGCAGGGGATGGCTCATCCTCATCATCTACACGGCTCGAGGCCGGACAAGCAACGCCCTCTGTGCAGGCTCCCTCGCTGTCTCGCCAGCTCCGAGGCCGTTGATTTCCCCTCCCCAGAATCCTCATCCCACTCTGTACAGCTGAGCTTCGTGAAAGGCAGACCTAGGTTGCAGCGTGAAGCTGCCGGGCTGCACATCTGGGATCGACCTACTCTTGGGCCCGGGCCTGCAGCCTGCTATGCTCTGGGCTGCCGGCCCCACAACCCAGTGGGCTGAAGGAAGGGAGGGAGGAAGGGAGGGGCGGAGGGACGGAGGGATGGAGGGAGGGAGGGTGGGAGGGAAGAAGGAAGGAAGGAAGGAAGGGAGGGACGGAGGGAGGGAGGGAGGGGCCTTTGCAGAAGTGCCCCCATGGACTGAGAGACCTGGTCACATGTGTGCACCTACGTGGTGATGGCCAATGGAGAGGGGGCTGCTAGCAAGGATCCCATTTCCTGCTTTGGAACTTGGGATTGGCCCCTGCCTTTCTGTTGCACCCCAACTGGTGTGGAGAAGCTGGGGGTGGTGAGGCGTTGGAGGAAGGTTGGGAAAGTGACAGGGGAGGAGAAGGGGGGGGAGGAAACCAGCCTCGTTTCCATAGCAACCACACATGTGAGCCAGCTGCTGTCACCATGGCAACAAGGGGGAGCCAGCTCCGAGGCTGCTGCTGTCTCGAGGGAGACACAATTTTTGACCAAAAAAAAAAAAAAAACCCCTTTGATAAAAATAAAGAAAAAAAAATAATGAAAACCACCCTCCCTGGGCTTCTGGGGTACTGTGAAAGTGACAAAGGGGAGAAGGGGGCTGGGCCGCGGAGGAGGAGGCTGCCAGCGGAGGCCCTCTTGCCGACAGCAGCCACTTCCATGGCCACGACGTGCTGCACGGCACAGAATTGCAGAGTCAGGGTTTTAGAGCTGGAGGGCATCTCAGGGATCATCTCCCTGACCCCGTGTGATAAATGAGGGAGGTCAGCCTCGCCCACAGGGGTCCTGGGGCAGGAGGTGTCAGTTCAGGAAGGCCACCAGGGAAGGGAGGGGACCTGCGGGCTTTGTGCGGTGGCTGAGCCCAGCCCTGGGGTTGAGTGTGGTGTGACTGGGAAGGAACGGGGTGAGTGGCCCGGTCTAAGCTGCGCACAGGGTTCTCCCTTGACCCACCACCCCTGCTAAGCTCGGCCTCCAAGATGTGTCCCTTCCAGCAGGGCGGGAGAGAGATGACCAGCCAGGGTCACAAGGAGCTCCCCAATATAAAGACCCCAAACCAGGGCTGCTCATCACCAGCCACTGCGGGAGAAAGGTGAGGCTTTCTACTCTCCTAAAGAGAGAGATTTTACAGTCTCAGAAAGCCACAGGGACAGTTCTACCCTGTCCTAGAGCTGCGATCCGTCAGCGTCAACTGGAGGGCAGTGAGGCGTTTTCTTTATGTTTATGAGTCAGCTCAGAGCGGCCCCATGTATACCCAAGCAGAAATGTGGTCCAGCCGGCTTTCGGGGGCGACTTTTAGCAAGTAGATCACCAGGACTTTCATTTCTTCCCAGGCATTTCTAGGTAGATTCAAACCTCCAACCTTTAGGTCAGCAGACAAGAAAACCACATTTGACCTGTGTACTCCCCAGGAGTTCTGGGGGGCTGGGAAGTGTAGACCAGAGAGAAGTGGGTCACTTTCTCTGAGGAAAGACTCTCTCTCATCGCCACCCAGGTGATGCTGACTCAGAGGGACCCTACTGGGCAGCGCAGAACCGCTCCTGTGAGCTTCTGGGATGAACTGCTTAGGAGAAAGCCCCATCTTTCTTTCACCGAGTGGCTGGCGGTTTCGAAACGCGGACCTTGTGGATCAAGCCAACATGTAACCACTATGCCAACATGCAACCACCACCAGGGCTCCTCCAGGGAAGGACATTGGCCCTGAATCTCAGCATGGTGGAGGGGGCCAGCCAGGAACCTTCCTGGGGACACTGGCTGGGGACCAGATATGTGGGCTAGGGTAGATCCAGGGAAGAGCAGCCAAGCTACAGCTGGTCCAGGAAGGCCGGCTGCTGCTGCTGAGTGTCCCTGCGTGCATTCTGAGTCACAGGACCCTGGGAGACAGGGACCTGACCCAGAGCGCTGCCTAGTTGGCGGCATGTTTATGGAAGCCAAGTGCCTGGTCTTTGAGCCCTGGTCTTTCCTGATCACAGCCAAGGATTTGACCATAGCACCCCCAGGGATCCCAGGAAGGTGAGGAGACCCCTTTCGAGTGTTTTTTTCATCACCGCGAGGGGTGGTGTGGTGGAGTGGCTGACCAGCTAGGGGTGGCACAGGGTGGGGCTCTGAGCATCTCCCACTTCAGCAGAAGCATCTCGGGCTTTTCTGTTGGCTCTGTTTTTTTCTATCTGTCTCTCACGTGTCTCCTCAGGCCCAGTCCAACTGTTGAGAGGTAGCCCTCCGACTCAAGGTCACATGACCAGGCTGCTGGACTTCCACCGCAGAGCAAGACACACTGGGACAATGGAATTCGGAGCTCAGTTCAGAGCCAGGGCCAGGGCTGCTGGGCCTCAGGCAAAGGAGGCCTCCCGTGGCCTTTCTTTGAAGAGCACTGAGGAGTGACGCACGCAGGCCCCAAGTCCCCTTGGCCTTGGCCCAGACTGACGCAGGTGAAGGGCACTGCACGTCAGGGGGAGCCATCTGGCCACCCTTTGTCCTGGAGCTCCACTTCCTCTTCCTCTCTTTCCCCCTCTCCCTCCTCCTCTCCCTCTCCCTTGGGGCTTGGTGTGGGTTCAGCTGGGTGAGGTGCAGGTGCCCGATAAGGCGGCTTGACAGGGTGGTACTATGCCACAACTGGGGGGCGGGGGGTTGTGACAGCCCTCCCCACAACCTTCCGGGAGCGCTTCATGTTTCTTGTCAGCTGCCCTTCACCCCTACTCCCCCCCAGCTTCTGAGGCAGCGACCACGTGGGTGCGTTACTATGGAAACGGCGGAGTTCTCCGGGAGAGCAATATTTAGTGTAAGCGGAGATGGCTGGGGGCTGCGGCTAGGAGACAATAGGTGACTACACCTGTTTGGCTCAAGTCCCGCTGCTAGCTCACCTCTCCCCTTTCCAGAAACTGCTCTGTGTGGAAGTCTCACTGCCCCTCTTCCCACAGGGTACCTGCCTCCCTCGCCAGGGCCATGGGTCCCAGCCTTGTTTGTAATCTCAGGCCACACACCTTACAGGCCTGTCTGCACCCCCCTCCCCAGGAGGGGTGGTCCCCATTATATAACACTCTATTGTCCTCATTCAGGGGAGCCCTTGAACCTCCTCCTATGTGTGTGTGTGTAGAAATCTGGGCCCTGAGGCTCCCATCGCCAGAAGCCAACCCAGGAAATGGGAAGCTCTGAGCCTGGTGGGCA
>NW_022103915.1:28497499-28519932 GCF_000313985.2 Echinops telfairi
GGGCTTACAACAGCCTCCAGGAGACTTTCCCCCTGACCACACCTGTCCCTCAAAGCCCCCTGCTCAAGTCTGGCTGGGGTGCTGTGCCTGTCCTTGTTCGTTGTCACTGTATGCCTCCAGGCAACCCCAGCCCACCCTCATCTGCCCCCCCTCCACAAGCTAAGGTCTTTGCTCCCCCCCTTTGCTGTGTGTCTTGGGGTAAATTACCTAGCCTTTCTGAGCCTCATCTTTGTCTTCCAGGAGGCAGGACTCTGAAAATAACTGCCTCACGGGGGACAGGGGGGAGCAGGATGGCATGAGATAGTAAGTACATCAGCACAGCACCTGGTGCCACCACCAACAGGAGTGTAATGACTGTTAGTACCCATCCTTCCTCCTGCGCCCAGGACAAGCCGGGCTCCTTCATGAAGCCCAGCCGGCCTTTCTCTGTGGAGGGAGGGACTGTCGGTGATGACAGCCACTTGGCTCTGCTAAAGATGACAGCCTAGAAAACCAGGTGGGGCCAGGCCCTGTCACACCACAGGGGACCCCTAATAACTACTGCAGGCCAAGTGCTCCACAGGCCACCTTCTCTTGAGTCCGGGAAGAGGGGCGTGGTGGACTAGGGTCTGGTCCAAGGGCCTCAGAGGCTGGTAGGAAACTAGGCCAGTAGGCAGCAAGACCAGGATGCACACTGGGCCTGAAGGGTCTCCCCAGTGTGTGCACCCCACCCAGCATGGCCCCCTCCCAGCTCTGTGCGTCCTTCCCAAAGCTAAGCCATTGCTGCTTCTGTTTCTATCCCAGGGCCACCAGTACGGTGGTGCCATTGCTGGGGAGTTTGTAGGAAGCAGGTGACCTGACCCAGGTCCTGAGGGGTGCAGGGGGGGCCTGTTGGCTGGCCGCCAAGATGCCTCTGCCAGCCTGCTCTGCTTTTCCACTGGGCTCCGACCTTGGTTTCTCAGGTCTGACCTCCCAGACCAAGGCAGGAGAGTGAATGACCTTGACCTGCCTTTGTCTGTTTGGGGACACACTGGAAGAGTATTTTTTTAGGAGAAGAGGGGTGAGCGAGGGAGAGGGGAGGGGAGTGAGCAAAGATGGAGAAGGGAGGATGTGGGGAAGTGGGGAGGGAGAGAGGCTGGTGGGGAGGAGGTGGAGGGGAGGGAGGTGGGAGAGGAGGTGTGATTCTGAGCTCCCAGGAAGAAGAAAGGATGAGAAAGCAAGAAGCAGGCTTTGAGGGAAGGATGTAGGGGGAGGAGCTGAGGCTGGTGGGAGAGTGCGAGAGAGGATAGAGGAGAGGGGCGAGAAAGGGAGGGAGGGAGGGAGCGTGAGCGTGCTGGGGAGGGATGGGGATGGAGAAAGATGGCTTCAGGACCGAGAACAAAGACCGGGCTGAGCCGTGGCCTCCCTCCCACCTGGACCGCCCCAGAGGGCTCAATGAACTCGAACTGGGGCAGCCTGACTCAGCTGTGGGCGCCCACCCCGCCCACAGACCCTGTTTGGCTAAGTACCACCTCCGCCCCTGATCTGAGCCCCCACCTTGCAGGTCTTTGTGACCACGTGTCTTCCCTCAGTGTTTCCCCCAGACAGGTTGCCCTGGACAAGCAGAAAGGAGGCTGTGATAGGGTGTGTGTGTGTGTGTGTGTGCAACTGAACAGCCCCCCACCCCCACCTGCAAAGCCTGGGGCCTTTCTACGCAGGCAGCAGCACCCAGGAGCTGGCATTGCTTTATGGACCTAGAAGGCACCCATCACTTTGTGTTGGCTTTATTTCATTCAATCCTCACTGAGCCGAAAAATCCCAAACTCACTGACATGAAGCCTGTCCCAACTAATCTCCAGTTTGTATGACAGGGTAGACCTGTCTCTGTGGGGTCCCAAGACTGTCAACCTTTAGGAGAATAGAAAGTGTGATCTTTCTCTTGAGCAGTGGTTTTGAACTGCTGACCTTGAGGTTAGCAGCCCAATGCATAACCCACTATTGCCACTAGGGCTCTTTAATCCTCACTCCAAAAACCCCACTGCCATCAGAGTCAATTCTGACTCATGGCACCCTACAAGGCAGAGTAGAACTGCCCCGGCAGGTGTCTGAGACTGCCACTCTTCATGGGAGTAGGAAGTCTCTTCATGCTTCTGCAGAGTTAACTGGTGATTTTGAACTGCTGACCTCAAGGTTAGCAGCCCGACGAGTAACCACTATGCCACCAGGGCCCCATCCATCATAAGAGCTCTAGATATCCTGAGACCGTTTCTCTGAAGTGTGCTCTAGATATCCCCTTTCCATTTTTCGAAAGGAGAAACGATGGTGAATCAGGTTTGGGTATTGGCTCAGCTAGTAAGAGCAAGAGCAGAAACAGGCCCCTAACTCACAAGGCCCGGCCACTGCATTGCATGGTTTCTCTGGAGCCAAGGAAAGACAGATAGGTCATGGCCCATCCTCCTAGGGCTGGAATCCAGGGCAGAGGATGAGGCCAGAGGGCCCAGGATTAGCAGCTCTTAGGGGCCACAGAAAAGCTCCGAGTGCTCCTCCCCTGACCCTCCCACTCTAGGAAGGTGTGGGAGGAGGAACTGGCCAGAAGGCCCATGACACAGGTCCTGTGACCCCTCTTCGACGGGGGTGTCCACTTGCAGGAAGATCTGGGGGCCTGTGGGAAAGTTCTCTGGGCTCAGGAAGGAAGGCCCAAACAAGAAACAGACAGGCAAACCCAAGCCAAACCTGTGACAGTAGATGGGTTCTGATGCGTGGTAAGTAACCCGCGTGTTTTCAACAGAACTGTGCTCCACAGGGGTCAATGGCTGCAGTTGCCAAGCCCTGCTGGGTTATGTTGAACGACCAACCTTCCAGTTGGTCCAAACCAAACCCATTGCCATGGAGCCGATGCTGATTCATAGTGACTATGGGACAGGTTACCATTGGCCTTGCGGGTTTCTCTGGCTGTAACTCTTTACAGGAGTAGGTAGCCTCTCGTCTTTCTCCTGAGGGGCAGCTAGTGGTTTAGAACTACTGATCTTGTGGTTAGCAGCCCAAGGGGTAATTCACTATGCCACCACCAGGGCTCCAGTTGTCTGCTGAGCACAAGTGGTTTGCGCCACCTCGAACCTTTGGGAAGGCCAAGGCCCCAACCCAACCCACTGCCATTGAGTCGATGCCGACTCATAGCGACCCTGCGATAAAACGGCCCCTGTGAGTTTCCAAGACTGTCACTGTTTACTTGAGTCGAAAGCCCCTTCTTTCATTCAAGAAGTGGCTGGTGGTTTCCAACCGCCGGCCTAGTGGATCGCACAGCCCAAAGCGTAGCCATGACTCTACAGAGGCTAATTCTTGGGAAGGCCAGCAGGGTGATGATAAGGCTCTGCGCTCATGGGTGGAAAGGCTCCTAGTGACACAAGTGGTTGGTCAACGGAAAGGTCCGGTTCAAACCCAGCCGCTGCTGTGTGGGAGAAAGACGAGGTTATCTGCCTGCTCCCTTAAAGGTTCACAGTCTCAGAAACCCGAGGGAACACTTCTCCTTGGTTCCGTGGGATCCTGTGGGGTCAGAAGTCACTCCCCGAAGGAAGTGGGTTGGTTTCATGGGTGGTCCCTAGGTGCCACCAAGAGTTTATGCTCCGCTGACAACTGAAAAGAGCGAGTGCCACGGCGGTTACAGCGCTACCATGGTTGTCGGCTAACTACCAGTCAGAGGTTGGGATCCGCCAGCAGCGCCAGGGGAGAAGCACGCGGCAGCCTGCCGCTGGAGAGATTGTACTCGGCAATCCCACAGGGCAGTTCTCGTCAGCCCTACAGAGCCACTATGAGTTGGCATCTACTCGATGGTAACTGTTTTGTTTTCTGCTACCTGAGAGACTGGCAGTCCCACTCCACCCAGTTATGCCTCGGAAGAAGAGAGCTGGCATCTGCTCCCATTGAGAGCCGAGGAAACCACCAGGGAGCAAGCCTGCTCTGTAACACACAGGGTCGCCGGGGCCTCGGCATCCCCTTGCTCGCACTGCACGACAGCAGCTTTCGGGAGCCGTCTGAGACCGTTTCTCTGAAGTGTGTTCAGAGACGCTCACACACGTCCCCTCTTGTCTCTACAACCACCCTTCATGACACGCCAAATCCACCTGGCTTGATTTTACCGCCTGGCCTGTGCTCTGCAGCTGGAGGAAGGCCAAGGTCACCCAGCCCACAGCAGGGAGGGGTCCCCACCTGGGTGAGATAAAGGTTCTGCCCTACTGGCACCTGGGGGCTCCCAGGGAAAGAGCAGCCCCCCCCCCCACAGGGTGGAGTCCTGCTGAGGCTGCTGGGAGGCGCCCCCGCCCCAGCCTCCCTGTGACTGTGCCCCTCCTGCACCAGGGCCCTGGTGAGTTTCCGCCCCTTTCATCAGGGTGCACGTTCCTTGGAGTTTTTGGAAAAGGGCTTCCCTCTCTTTCTCCCTAGCCCCCACCCAGATAGCGGCCCCTTTCCCAGGGGACCAGGGATGCGGCAGTCGGGCCAACTTCGGTTGGGTTTCCTGTTTCCTGTCGGGGAGAGGGCTGCAGGTGTGTGTGTGTGGGTGGGTGGGTGTCTCCTTTCAAGCAACGTATGAGGAAGGCTCACCCCTTAGAATCCCATCCACCTAGGGTGGTGTCTGCTTCCCCCCACTTCCCATGTGGCTCGGACCAGGAAAGAATGGGAGACAGCTGAGGGACACTGCCCTGAAGAAGGATGACTCCAGGGTGACGGTGGGGGGTGGAGATGTGTGGCAGCGGTCAAGCGGAATCCTCCTAGGATGAAGGACCGGATGTGGGGCGGAGGCTCAAGTGTGGAGAAAGCCAGGGTGCAGGGCGGGAGGGGTGGGGAGAGGGTGATCCAGGGAGGGAAGGTTCTGGAGCCTCAGAGGTGGGGGGCCGGGAAAGGGGTGGGCTCTGAATTTCTGCAGCCTCCCCGCCCCCAGGATCTCCCACTGCGCCCCCCAGCCTGCGGAGAAGGCCCCTCTGCGCTTCCAACCTGATCTGTAATTTCCGGCAGACATTTGAGGTCCCTGACATCTGCATAATGTGAGCCAGTTGCCTAGCAACGGGAACAGCTGTCTGGCATTTCCAAGATTAAACTGTAACTATACACGGTCCAAGGAGCCTGGTGGTGCAGTGGTTCACGTGCCCCACAGCGAGCCACAAGGTCAGCAGTTTGAACCTATCGGCCACTCCTTGGGGCGGTGGGGGGGTGGATGGGGCAGCCCTGCTGCTATAAAGAAACCCGAGGAGGCGGCTGTTCTGTTTTGGTCCCATGGGGTCCTGTCTGAGTCAGAATGGGTTTGGTTTGGGTTTGCCAGGCCCTCACCAGAAGTGGGGAGAGAGGAGGATGGGGTGGGGGATACACACTGCTTCCTGGCACTTTCAAACACGTTTAGCTTTTATTCATTTCCTGCCTCCAGGGAAGAGGGCGTGGATCAGATCGGATCTCATTGGGCCCCCGGCTGCTCCTGCCACCTCCGGGTTCACACATGGCTCTTCCCCCAGATCTGGTTGCAGTGAGCAGAGGGAGAGCTACCTCTTGCCTTGAGTTATTTTTCACTTCACTGAAGGTGAGGGGTGCGGACGGAAGGTGGTGCTGGGGCACCCGTGAGGTCTGCCCCTGGGGAGTGCGTGACCGAAACGAGGGCGGTTCAGATCCACCGTGAGGCACCTCAGAAGAAACGCCTGGTAGTGATCCATTTCCCAACGGCCACAGGGGCATTGAGCCCCCTGGAGGGCAAAGTCCAACTCTGACACACAGGGGTTCACCAGGAGCCAGAATCAATTCCTTTGGCCCCAGGAGTTGGCTAATCCTGTCTAGCTGCGTTGTAATAGTTGGGTGACTTTGAGCCGAATCCCTTCCTCCGTCTACACCTAGCCAAAGGCCAGAACCAAACCCACTGACATGGAGCCGCTTCTGTCTCCCACCGACCCTGCAGGACAGAGCGGAACTGCTCCACAGGGTTTCCCAGGTTGTGAACATTTCCACATTGCTTCCTCTGGGGGCTGTCAGTGGGTTTGAACTACCAGCTGTTCTGTTAGCCACGGTGCCACCAGGACTTGCTTTGTAGGCACTGCCCACCTGTAAAAGAAGACTACCCTCGCACCTCTGATTGTTGCCTTGAGGATAAAAAGGAGTCAGTACTCACTCAGGCAACAGTGTCCGGTCCTCAGGCAACAATCCAAGCTCTCTGGCCTGCAGGTCACCTGCTCCTCCCCTCAGCCTTCTGTTTCAGAGACCCCAGAGGGCCCTAATGGGGCTGGCACCCCCCAGCAAGACTCCTGGGGCTGCCTGGTGAGGTGTCCTTGTTCCCTGGCCTGCTTGGACCCAGCAGTTCCTGTGTCCCAACCCGTGTGCTTCTGGCTCCTGCCACTTGGCGTGGCTCCTGAACTGATGAAGGGGTTGTTTGGATTTTGCAGTAAGGGGGTGGGGGTGGGGGAGGGAAAAACCCTTTCACAGTCCGTCCTGGCCAGTTCCAAGAATGTGTTCTTGGTCAACAGAGCAGTAACCCAGGCGAGGTGGCCAGGCCAGGCCAGGCCAGGCCGGGGCCTGGAGGCTGTCCCGGAGGGCCTGCCAGCCGGAGCTGCCCCCCATCCTGGTCGGGCGGGCGCCTCTGCTGACTCATCCCAGCCCCAGCTGGCAGCATCCTTGCTGGGGATGCGGCTGAGATTCCTCAGAGATGACTGATACCTCCTCCCTGAGTTCTGCGAAAACATGTTTGTAGACGGCACGCAAACATACACAGACACTCCTGGGGCTGGCCCGGCCACCTGCATGCACACGTTTGTGGGCCCAGAGGTGCGTGTGCACATGGGGCACCCCCGTGGGCCGGTTGCCCCCCGCAGCCTGCATGGTGGCCCCTGCGGACAAGCGCGTGCACACAGACCCATGTTTCGCAAGGGGCCGAGCCTCCAGGGGAGGGGTGGTGTCTGTCTGCAGTGCGCTGCTCTCTTTACTCTGAAGGAGTCTTTGGGGTCGCCTGGAACATTCTTGGCTGAGGTCCCTCTGTCCCCCTGCCTACCCCCCCTCCCCCGCCAGCTCGCTTGGTTTCCTTTGCTGGGATGATCTAATCTCCCATTGCCTTGGCCTGCCAGGTTTTTGATGTCTGATGTTCCAGGCGCTTAGCTGGGAGCTGGACTTTTCTAGAGCTGGACGCCTGGCTGGGCCCCCACTGGGTGTGTGTGTGTGTGTGGGGGGAGTTGGGGGGTGGTGAGGTGGGAAGGGGAGGGGCTCAGAGCCTCTGTTCCCCAGGAGAGATGGGATCACAGAGGTGGCAATTCTCAGGTGGAAAGTGCTGGGCTTGCCTCTGTGTGTCCGTATCGGAAAATGTTTGTTCTGCCTCGTGCCAGGCAGAGCTGTAGCAGGGTGAGGCTGCATGCCCAGGGCTTAGCACACAGCCCTGGCCACTGGCCACCAGGGCCCAGCTGCCAGCGCTCTGTGTGACCTTGGTCACATTAGGCTCTTGCTGCCTTGGTCCCCCCACCCGCTGGGCTGAAATTGGACCCCACGCTGAGGGTGCCAGGGTTTTAATGCGACAGGGCTTGGCAGGCGCCTGGGCACCAGGCAAGGTTGTTTGTCACGGGTTCTCAAAGGGGCGGAGAGGCAGGCAGGCCCTGGGCCAGCACCAGGCCCACGTTCCTCCACTCTCCCCCCTCCACTCGCCTGCTCAGCCTTGGCTTCTTTAAATGGCCCCTCCAGGGGGAGCGGGATGCTCCTGCGGGGTGGGGGTGGGGAAGCCAGGCCCCAGGGCGCTCTCTGCTGTGATGCAGTGGTTGCTAAGGCAGGCCTGGTACCCGGCCTCCAGGGGTGAGCCCCAACCAGCCTGCATCCAATAGGCTTGGCAAAGCCCCAGGCAGCTACAAAACACAGTCCCGTGTGAAGACAAGGCTGGTTCCGTGGCTCCCGCAGAGGATCTCAGTATGAAGAGCGAAGCAAACGATAGCAATGGAAACAATCCGCACAGAGGGGCCTCGACCTGTGTAATGTCAACAGCTGCAGGCAAGCACCCCCAGCAGGCACTCTTCCCTGCTTCCACGCTGTGCCTCATGCCAAGAGAGTCAGGCAGGCAGAGAGTAAACATCCCCGAGACAGGCAAAGATGTTCCACGGAGACCCGTCTTCCCACCCGGGACACAGCAGACCCACCCGCACGGCTCCCGGCTTCCCAACCACAGGACAAAGCCAGGAATGAAGCAACCTGTCTGCAGTCCCTCTGTCCACCAGGAGGTGGCGAGAACGTATCCGTCCGTGGTCCTGCAGGTCTTGTTGGGGAATTAAAGAGAAATCAGGGAGCCCTGAAAGCTGGGAGCTGGGGAGCCCAAAAGTGGGAGCTCTGGACCTGAGCAGTGACCTTGGCTGAGGAAGGCTCCCTGGCATCCCACTCGTGAAGGATTCCAGCAGAGAACAATCCCAACTGCTAACTTGACTGTGCTTTTACTGGGTACCAAGGACATCATCTCAGCCTCACAAAGACACCGGGAGCGGCATGGCAGTGCCACGTCCCTGTGTTACGGAAGGGCAAGCTGAGGTGCAGAGATGTTAAGGAGCTACTAGCCAGCAGCAGGGTCAGGGTTCAGACCACAGATGCTGTGTCCAAAGACCAGCTCTTAAGCCCGCTCCTCATGGACCCCCCACTGCTCAAGGTTGGCACAGTTCATATCGACATTACCCCTTCACCATAACTGCCCAAAAGGCAGAAGGAAAAGCAGCTATTCCAATCTTCCTCTGCCTCTGACTCCCCAGGGACCTCTTGTCAGACAAAACAACCCTTCTGGAAAATTCTCTTAAGCGGTTCTCGAGCTGAGTGACCCAAGGCACAGGACCTCATCTTCTGCGATCAGGCCAATGAGAGGTCTAGACGACCCCTCAGTGTGCAGGCTGCTCTAACACACAAGGCTCCCAGACACGGGTTACCCCAGCCAGGCACACACAGGCCCACATTCACACATGCGCACACAGCACAGGGACACAGCAGAGGTCAGGAAGACTTCTGGGAATCTGGCGTTTGGTTAGGATTTTTAGGAGCAGCCAGCACTGGGGCCTACCGTGGCTTCTGGATGCATAAACTCTTCACAGTGAGGGCCTTACAGCCCTGCACCATTGACACATTGACAATGGCATTGCTGTGTATGAACACACACACACACACACACACACACACTTTCTTGTTCCTAACGCTTGTCTTCCCATCTGCTGTTACTCTTAAGTGTTGCCTGAATCGGTTCCGACTCATAAGGGACCCTGTGTACAATGGGACAAAACACCGCCCGGTTGGTTCCTCGCCGTCCTCACAACCTTTCCCTCAAGAGAGTCCGTTGTGGCGGGCACGGAGTCCGACCATCTCCTTGAGGGCTGTCCTGAGCAGACGGCCGGCCGCATGCTTGAGGCTCCTTCCGAGGCCTCTCCTCGGGTGCCTCGCATCAGGTGGCCTCTGGCAGGTGCTCTGCGACTAATGGAAAGGCTGGAGGCTTGAGTCTGCTCAGTGTCCCCTGGGAAGAAAGATCGATTTCAGGAAAACCCGCCCTTCGTGACCCACGGAGCGCAATCCTCCTTGGCCACATAGGCAGGAGGGAGCCAGGGTTTGCCCAGGCCTCCAGGCCGACTGGTTTTCCTCGATGGTGTGGAAACAACAATCCGATGGCGTCGACAACAGAAATGGATCCAGCGTCCCTGGCTGCGGGTCTGCAAACTGGGGTAACATTCGGACTAGGCAGTTCAGCTGCTCCAGAGAGGAAAGGATGCGCTACACATTCACACGCCCTGCCTCGACCACAGGAACCCCGGTGATGTCATGGTTGCTCAACAAGGCTACTGCAAGGTTTTAACCCTGTCTTGACCACAGGAGCCCCGGTGATGTCGTAGTTACTCGTGGGGCGGCTAACTGCAAGGCCAACCGTTTGAAACCGCCAGCCACTCCGAGGGAGAAAGAGGAGGCGTTCTTAGCGTCGGTCTCAGAAACTCACAGGGGCAGTTCTACCCTGACCAAAGGGCCACGAGGAGGCAGCATCAGCTCCAGGGCAGTGAATTTTTGGGTCTTATCAACACTGCTGTGGAAAATAACAATGTACCCTAAAAAGGCCCTTTCCGGTGACCCTAGCGTCTCAGCTCCTGGGAACAGACTGCGCACAGAGCTTGCTTCCAAGGAGGGCCGCGCTTAAAGCAAACGGCTCCTCCTCGCTGTTCACTAGGCTCTTACAGGCCCTCAAGGTGACTCTCGGAGACCAGTTTTCTCAAGGCTCCAGGTTTGAAGCTCTCAGAGCAATGCCTGGCTTCTTTCCCATCCACCTCGGCCTGGCAAGGGCAAATCAGAGCAGTGCAGTTTTTCAATCCACCCCTTCTGGCCTTGACCTCCTGGGAGTCCCAGCACAGAAGAGCGCGCCTCCCTCCCTCCTTGGCCACCCCCAGCGGCAGCCCTGCCGGGGGTGGGTGGTGGGTGGGAGTGAAGCAACAATGAATGACTGTCTATAAAAGGTTTGTGCAATGTTTCAGCAGAAATAGTATTTTTTTTTTTGGCAAATAGTTCATTTTTATAGTTAATTATTATCACAAAAACATTTTTATAAGCCCAGCTAACGTGTATCCAGATACCTGTCACTATGCGTCAGCACCGATAGGTGGCAATGAAGAATGTGTTCCAGCCAGAGCTGTTATTACTAGAATGACATTTTGAATCATGCCCCGCCCCCCTTGGCCTCCAGGAATCTAGATTCCAGAATCATCTCAGTGGATAAAGGAAAGAAAAATTGATTTATGCTAGCACCCTTTTGTTGTTGTTGTTTAAAGATACTTATCCCCACTCCAATATTTTTAGGTAGCCCCTACTCAGACCACAGGAGCTCTGCAGGCACCGTGTATTATGCATTGAGCTATAAACCACTGGCCAGTGGTTCGAGCTCACTCGCCGCTCCATGGGAGAGCGATGAGACTGTCTAACCCGTAAAGATGTAAAGTCTCAGAGACCCAAGAGGGAAGTTCTCCTCTGTCACACAGGGCCACTGTGAGTCGGAATGGACGCGCGGGCAGCTGCGTTTGGTTTTGTTTGCTCAGATCAGAGTCACATGAGCCAGCTCCGGACTTGGCCGCGGCCCCCCCACCCCCCACCTGCCCACCCCAGCCGCCGTTCCTGTCTCCCTGCCTCCTGCCTCTCCTGTGTCTCTGCCCATCTCCGATCTGCGTTTTCCACCTTCTGCCAGGGGCTTGGAGCCCATTCACTGAGATGCCTCCCCCTTTAGACAGAGAGCTAGGTAGGGGCTGCTGAGTGGCATTGGAGAAAGGATTTGAAACTAGAGAGGTTGGGCCAGGGCCTAGGGGTAACCCCAAGTGTCCCCTCTCCCCATTCAGCCTTCCCTTCCCTTGAGGTCCAACTGGGGAACCAGAAATTCTAGAACTGTGGCTTGACCTCTGGGATCTGCAAGAGTGTGCCTTGGGGACTGAAGCAGAGGGAGGTTGGGGGTGGGGAGCGTCACTCAGCGTGGTAACTCAAGGTGTCGCACCCCCCTCGCCCCACCATGGAATTCCATACAGAATCCTAAGTTTTATTCAGAGTGAGATGTGACAAATATAGTTGTCAAAAAGGAGCCCTGGTGGTGTAGTGGTTACGAGGTCGGCAGTTCAAAACAGCTCAGAGGGAGAAAACGGGGGCTTTCCAGTGCTGTTCTGAGTCACCGTCTCCGAAACCCACAAGGCAGCCCTCCTGCGTCCTCGAGGGTCAGCTGTGAGGGCCATGGGCTCCAAGGCAGTTGAGTATGGTTTTTGCATTTATAGTTGCTTAAATGTAGTTTTTTTTTAGCTTATATGTCTACTGACAACAAAATTGTTTTTAAAAGATCTTCCCACATTGAATTGCAACATTTCTATAGCATTATTAGTAACTGAACGGAAGCCTTTAAAATTTTCGTTTTAGATTTCTCCTTTTCTTTTAATTATGAGTTCATTCTCCAAAAAGTGTTATTACCCACAGTGGTTTGCACATAGTGCAACACCTGCAGCCGCGGACACAGCAGCCGGAGCCACGTGGTGCCCAGTGTCCTTGTAAGGATGACAGCCCTGGCTGCAGCACTCGAGAAGGTTCCAAAAAGCAAATGAGCGGGAAGAAAAAAAAAAAAAGGGGAAGAAAAAAAAAAAAAAAAAAAGCAAATGAGCGTAGACAGGGGGTCCCGTGATCCCGCTCATGGAGACCCCTTCACCACACAAGGAAATGCTGCCGCCCACCCGCCCGGCTCTGGGCCTTCCTCCATTTGTAAGTGGGGCTTATAAAAGTATTTTTGTTGTTATCATGAATGACAGGGACATTGTTATTAAAAAAATCCATTCTGCTGAAATATTGCCCCCAACTTTAATAGTCATTTGGTGTGGTGTCACCCCTCTCTGACAATGTTGCCCCTGTAGTCCTATGCCCCCGCGGCAGAGTGGCAGGGGTGGGGAGGGTGGCGAGTGGAAGTGTGACGGTGGGGGCTCGGGAGAAAGCATTTAGGGGCCTGCTGGTTGTGGTCTCGAGTGAAGCTGGAAATAACAGGTCTGAGCTTCCCAAGCGACTTTGCTCTGCCCGCCCCACCCCATAGGGGTGTGGGGGTGTGTGTGCTGGGGCTTGCTGTGGGGCACAGAGGAAATGTCTCCTTCATGGCAGTGCCCACCACCTGCCCACCACCTCCTGTGGGGTGGGAGGGACCCTCAAGGCCATGGGTGGGAAAGTGGCGAGACTGGGGTCTTGTGGAGCGGCCCCCCTCTCTTTCCGACTGTGATTGAGGCTTCTTTCCAGACCCCAGGGTCATGGCATGACCCTTCCCAGGGTGCTGCACCCACCCCAAGGCCAGGGGGACAGATCTCTGCTCTCCACTGGGCTCTTGCCTGCCTTCCTCCAGCCCCTCACCACCGTCCCCCTCCCCTTCCTCCTTCTTCTGACTATGAGATAGTAGCAGAGCCTGCACCAGCTCTGGGCACCCAGCTGGCTACACAGTGCCACCCAGCGGGCCTCGGATGCCATCACAGGGAGCCCCTCCCTCCCAGAGCCCCCAACAAAGGTGCTCCTGCTTCCACCATAGGGGGGAGGGGGGAGTGCACCAACCCAGCCTGACTCCTGTCTACTCTCTCAGGCCGTTCTGCCAGCAGGGTTCAGCCACTATTGCCCTCTCTACCCGGAGCCCAGGGCACTGGGACCGCTGGACATGAGGACATGGGTCTCTAAAGGACTCAGTGCCTCCTCACTCCAGCCTTGGCAACCTTCTATATGGTAAAGTCTTGACACTTGGCCACTGGCATTGGAGGGAGGGGCTTCAGGAAAGGTCTGGAAGGCAAAGGCCTGTGGCCTGGGCGTCTGAAAGGTCAGGTCCCAAGCTGAACGACAGGCCCTCAGGGTCGCACTGGTCCCTGCATGCATTCCACACAACGCCCCTGACTCATTTAGCAGCTCAGAATGGGAGGGTCTAGAGCAGGTTGTCATCCATTCTTATCTTTCATGTGACCTTGGCAAGGTCACACAGCTGCTGGGTAGAAAACAGGCCACTTCCTGGTGGAAGCCTGAGCTCAATGCTACCTGCAGGCCTGAGGAGATGAGGGACAGGTGCCTCCCTGCTGATCCTTATCCGTGATCATCCCATCAATGCTGCCCCTCCTCCTCATTGAAGGATGGATCAGGACAGGCTGCTGAACAGGACAGGCTCCTGAAACAATAGGCCAGGGGCCCACCTACAGGGCCTGATGGCATATTTTAAGACCCAAACTTCAAAACCCACACTCCTGCCATCAAGTCCATGCTAATGCATAGCCACTCTAGGAGACAGAATGGTCATGGCTCCTGTGGGTGCTCCGGGGCTGTAAGTCTTTACAGAGGCCCATGGAAAGCCTCCTTTTTCTCCTGCAGAGCAGCTGGTGGGTTTGAACTGCTGACCTAATCGTGAACAGGAGCACAGGCCGCAGTTCCTTCATCAGGACCCCTCCCGAGTGCCACGTCCCTATAGGCCTGGGTGGCGATGGGGAGGCAGGCCTCCAGAGATGGGGCAAGTGTTGAGGGCATGCCCCCCCAGATGTGGACTGCACCCCTGAGAACTCCGTATGCCTCATCTCTCTGGCCAGGAGAGAGCCTGCTTCTCGCTGAGCATGGCCATTGTCACTGCTTAGTTTGGGGAGCACTGTGTGGCTCGGGACAGGGACGGCGTTTTTCAAAGGTGTTGTCAAATCTGACCTTCAAATTGACCTTGAGAATGCGTGGTGGCATGGACTGCAGAGAAGGCTAAGCATGGGCCTGGGGTCAGAGTGCGGGTTGGGGAGAGGGATGCTTCCCTCTGACACAGGGCTGAAGCAAGAGAGAGGGGCTGAGGTTCAGGGTTCATGGAGGTGTAAGCCGGTAGATTCTGCCTCTCCAGGTGCTCAATACTCCCTGTCCCAGCCCTGCTTGAAGCAATATTGCTGAAGGATGAACTGTTCGGACTCTGCGCTGCAGAGTTAGAGAAAATCAAGTAAAGCTAGCTCCGGCAAAAAGGAATTTATCATCCCTCCTGCTGTGAGCCAGCTTCAGACATGGTTGGATCTAGGGCAGTGATTCTCAACCTGTGGGTAGTGACCCTTTGGGGGGCATCGAATGACCCTTTCACAGGGGTCGCCCCGATTCATAACGGTAGCAGGATGACAATGATGAAGTAGCAACGAAAATAATTTAATGGTTGGGGGGGTCACCACAACATGAGGAACTGTATGAAAGGATGGGGCATTAGGAAGGTTGAGAGCCACTGGTCTAGGGGTTCAAACAATCTCCCCGGGGCTCCACTCTCTCCACCTCTCAGCTCTGCCTCCTTCTGGGTCCTGGTTTTGTTCTGAAGATGGGCTTTCTCCTTGTGGAGGGAGGAAGGCATGGTTGCCTTTGGTCCCTACCTCGTTGTACGGAGTCAGTTCAGAATCATAATGACCTGTGTGAGAGCAAACGGCCCTGAGAGTTTCCTAGATCATCAGGGCATTTCCCCCTTCCATGAGCCACTGGGTGAGTTTGAACCTCCAACCTTGGGGTCAGCAGCCTAGGGCTTTAAATATGGTGCCAGCGGGGCTCTTTGGCTCACATCATGCACCCCAAGAAAGCCTTAGAAACCTGACTTCTGTGTTCCATCTCCCAGGAAAGACTCTAATTGGCTCTACTGGGGACCATCAATGAGCCAATCGTGGTAGAGCGGGCACTTTGATTGGGTGCCTGGAACACTGGTTCACTGCTGCATTTCTGGCAGGGGACCCTTCAGTCCCACCTAGAGTTGGAGAGAAGTTCTTCTGGGAGAGGATGGAGGGGGGAAGCTGGAAAGGTAGGGGGAGGCTGGAGCGGGGAGGCCAGAGGGGGAAGATGGAGGGGACAGGATGGAGGGGGAGGACAGAGGAGAGAGGCAGGAAGGGGAGGCTGAAGGGGGGAGGACAGAGGGGGAGGATGAAGGAGTCAGGATGGAGGGAGAGGATGGAGGGGGACCATGGAGGGGGGAGCATGGAGAGAGAGGTGAAGTGCGTATGCAAAGCCATGACTGGCACACTCTTGTGGAGGACATGTGTCTTCCAAGCAGAATTTTGGAGCAGGAATGTTACGACTCATCAAGTCCACCCTATTCCACTTGACAAGTGAGAGGCTGAGGCCAAGGTGAGTGCCTGGCTCAAAGTCAGCCTCTTCCTGCAGCTGCATGACATCACTCCTGGCTCCGGCTTTAATTATTCCAGTCAAGAGCCAAGTGCAGCAGGAAAGGGCTGTCTGAGAAGTTTCTCTTCTCCCAGGAGCGGCTCAGCAGGGAGCCAGTCGGGGAGAAGGACAGGGGCCCAAGCCATTGATCTTCCTCCTCTGAGCCCCCACACCAGCAAGACTCACCTGGACTCCACCTCCCGGTCAGGAGGGCTGTCTGGACCACAGGCGGGGCTGGGAGAATGTGAGGTGATTGCAAAACAGAAAGGTGGATCTTCATGTGTGGTCTGTGTGATTCATCTCATGGTCTGAAAGTCAGGCTACCCTCCCACGGGGTGGGGTGGGTTTTGAGAGGCCTGCTAAATTCCAATGCACATAGCTCCTCAATCAACATCACCACTAGGTGCAGTCTTTAACTAGGGCAGTGAGCCGGGCAGGAAGCGGGAAGCCAGATAGCTCCTTCTTCCACCACTCAGGGCTGTCTCTATCCAGGTGCAGATGGCCCCGGGTCAGGGACCCTGTTCTCCATAGGAGCCAGTCACACCTTGCTGTCCCCATGTCATTGGGTGCTTAGTTCTCCCCCCCTAGGTCTTGTTCACTACCCCTTCAGTAGAATACCGCCCCCCAACTTCCTCTCTCGATTCTGCAATGCCACGCCTATTTCCAGGCCTGGTTTAGGGTGTGCACTCGCTAAGAGTCTGCCCTGATTGCTCTAATCAGTGGCTTCTGAGCTCCACTTCTGGGCCCCGCCCCCCCACCATGGAGAGTTGGTGATGTGGGGGGCTGCCTGAGATGGTCACAGCTGTGAGAGGCACTGCTGGCATCTAGTGGGCAGAGCTTGGGATGCCACTGCGCACCAGCCGATGGGCAGAGAAGCCCCGGCACAGAGAATGACCCGGCCCCAAAGAAACAGTTCCTGGGCATCGGAGTGCTCGAGCAGCCTTGGACGCAGTCTCCCCAGTAGGTTCTCAGGAACAGGAAACCGGCTTGCGGACTCTCCTGGATTCTCCTTGCTTCCTTGCTCTGCGAGGGAGGCGGAGGAAATGCCACCGAACTGATTTGGCTCTGAGTCCAGCTCACTAGCTGTGCAACTTTGAGCAGGTAGCTCACCCTCTCTGGGCCTGCTACACCTGTACGGGGCAAATAATCGTACCAGCCTTGCAGTGTTGTGATTAAGGGGCGGAGCTATATGGGGATAGTCAGGGTGTAGGGCAGCGCCATTGGTTATTGCCCTGGGTCCTCAGGTGGCGAAGCGATTACACTCCCCAGCAAAGGCCAGCAGTTCCCTTTGCAGACACAAAGCGGTGCCTCCAGTTCTGTTCTGCAACACAGACTTGGTTTGTTACAGTATTGCCATCCGACTCAGGGGTTCTCAGTGGGGTTGAATCTGCCTGAGGAAGCAGTTTGGAATGTGTGTGGTATGTCCCTGATGTTGTCCGCTGTAGTCACGCCTGAGTGTCTCCATATCCGAAGATGTGGTCTCGTGCTACAAATGTTTTTATTTCTCCTCTGTACTCTCTCTCGCTGCCATCGACCCTACAGTGCAGGTGTTGCCTTGGTTAAAAAGATGACTTCAACACCAAACCCACCGCCCTGGAGTCTCTCCTGGCACGTAGCTATCCTGCAGGACAGAGGAGAACTGCCCTTTTGGGTTTTTGAGCCTGTTACAATCTGCATCAGACCAGACAGCCTCATCTTTCTCCCACAGGGTGGCTGGTGGGTTGGAACCACTGACCTTGCAGTTAGCAGTCCACTGTGCCCCTGGGGCTCTTTATTATGTCTGCAGGCAGGTTATGTTATGGACAGATTGCCTTCAGAATACTAGAGTGTTTTGAAAAAGGAGAGTTGCTGGGGTGACTGGGTGGAGGGGCGTGGTAGATGACCGCGTTGGTAATTGGTGACTTTTGATCGAGGACCACTCTCAGACCTCCAGACTTGCCCACCGCACTCACGGAAGCACCTCTCCCTGCCCCCCTTCCTTGAAGACCCAGGGTACACACGGCCCAATTCTGCCTCTTCCTTGGCCCCCCACACGCTCCACAGCCCGGCCATCTCAGGTCGGGAGGGAGGGACTCAGAGTAATAGGCGTGCGGGCGGTGTGTTCAGCAGCTGGTGGTGCCCCCAGCCTTGCTCGCCCGCTGCTGAGCCGAGGAGTGAAGCTTCCTGCCCCCTCTCCCTCCTGGCTCTGTCTAGGGCCGGTACCCACCTCCTTGTTAGTCTCCTAGACAAGCCTCTCTTCCCCTCCTGCACACAGCCAGCTCTCTCACACCCCGCCTGTCCTTGTTACCAAAGGGCAGGATGGGCCAAGGCACAGAGGCAAAAATCACGCATGCCTTGTCACGAGGCACCGGCCCCAGGGGCTGTGAAGCGGGTTCCCACTCACGTCAAGCCCATGTGGGTCCGAGTCGAACTCTGTGTCAGGATGATTTTTTCAGAGCTTCCTTCTGAAGCTTCCTTTTCCCAAGCTTCCTTCCAAAGTCACCCTGGGTGGGTTGGAGCCTCCCACCTTCCGATCAGCAGGGAACACCCTGGGGAACCCCTTCAGCGGAAAGCCCCCCTGGGGCTTGGCTGCATTCTCTTCTAGTTTTGTTCTTTTCCCTTTTATTACTGGAAACCATGCCCTTGCATTTTGTTTTATTGTAACAATTCATCTGTACACACTGTTTTTGTAACCTGCTCTCCCTGCTAAACACTAGTGTTGTTCCAGCCATTAAATATCCTTCCACCGAGAAGAGTATGTTCCTGGTCTCGGAGCATCCCGTAAGTCCATCGCTGTCCAAGGAGCCTGTCCATCTTGTATCCCATTCTTGACCTTGTGGGAGTCCTGGCTCAGCCACTGAATGGCTACGAGCCATCAGACAGCCACGTCCTCTTTCTGAACCTCAGTTTTCCCCTCTGTCCATGGAGTGGTCTAATGTCTGCCCCCTGCGGGGACTGAGGGGGGTTCATGAGGGTAAGTCAGAAAGCATTGCTATTAGGGTCACTGTTCACACCTGCACAGGCTTATTCCAAACACAACTCGTGTGAACATGGCCCTGCGGTCAGTGAGTGGCCGCAGACGCGTTCTCTGCCTTAGCCCACTGGGGTGCCTTTTGAAAAAAAAGCAAAGGTTCTGTCACCACAGAGGCTCCCAAGCTGACGTGCCGGGCCAGGTCAACTCGAGGCAGAGAAGTCAGCTCAGACGGTTACCATGTCTGTTTTGGGGGGAGACTCCACAGGGGGGATCTTGATGGGTTTTCCCAAAGGACATGGGACAATCTTGGAGGCTCACGATGAAGGGTTAAGAAAACAGAACACGTTTTGAGAATGAGGAGGGCAACAAATGTACACATGTGTTTGACACCATAGATGGATGAACTGTGATAAGAGCTGTATGAGCCCCCAATAAGATGATTAAAAAAGAAAACGGAAAACTGCATTGGTGAGAGAAAGGCCAGGAACATTGTGCCAAGGAAGGTTTTCCGTCCAGACAATGTGCTTGTGCACTCAGGCTGTCCTATGGGAATTTCATTGGGAAACCTTACCCCACCCACCCTACAGCCTGATCGTGCCCTTTCAGACTGCCTTTTGTTCCCCAAATCTGAAGAGCCCGGAAGAGGACCACCGTGGGAGCATGCTGACGCCTCCAGTTTGAGGCGCACGGAGCACAGAGCGCAGCACGTTCGGCCCAGGGTTAGAGAGAGATGGAACGCCGCCTTCCGAAGAAGGGTAGAGACCTGGCGGCCCAGAAGCATTCCCCTCACCTGGTGATGTTTTCGTAGAAGTGTTTCTAAACTGTTGTTACAATAGTCAACTTAAAAGATTGCAAGGCTTGACAGCACTGTTCTTACAAAGTTGTCATATTTTATTGTTGAAAATACACCAAGTCAGCCATTCCCACGGGTGCAATTCAGTGGCAGGGACTGGAGTCTCCGAGCTGGCGGCCGCTCTCACCGTCTTCTTCCTGCTCCTTTCCTGTAAGCTCACCGCTCCCAAGCTGCTTGTCTGACGTGATCACGTTGTTGTCCGGTGGATCCGGTAGGGAAAATACTAAACCCAACGGCCTGCCATCAAGTTGATGCCGACTCTGTGACTCTCTATATAGGACAGGGGGGAACTGCCCTTGTGAGTTTCTGAGTCGGTGACTCAATGGGAGCAGAAAGCCCTGACTTCCTCCCGGGGGTGGCTGGTGGCTTTGACCTGCTGGGCTGTGTGGATAGCAGCCCAATGGGTGACCACTAGGCCACCAGGGTTCCTTGAGCCCATATAGATCAGATATTTTTTTAAATCCCATCTACGTAGGTTTTTAAAATAACACCATGCTCAGGGCAGGCGGGCAGGGCACAATTAACAGGGCATGACTCAGGACCAGGCAAGTGCCTGTACTGTCCTCAGCAAGGTGACCCCCACCGAGGACACACCCAGGGAAGCCCCTAAGAGACTGCCTCTCCCTGGGCTGGCCGGAGGGGGGGTGGAGGCAATCTACTTTTCCAAGGCACTTGGCCTGAGGGTAAGATGAACTACAGCCTCGGTTAATGATCAGAAAGAATTCAATGCAGGTTTGCTCTGAGAGGAGCCCCGGTGGCATTGGGCTGCTATCCACAAGGTGAGCAGTTTGAAACCGCCTGCTGCCCCATGGGAGAAAGATGGGGCTTTTTACTCCGTGAACAGTTACAGTCTGGGAAACCCATAGGGCAGTTCTACGCTGTCCTATGGGGTTGCTGGGAGCTGGCATCCACCCGATGGCAGTGGGTTTGTCTTTTGGGTTTTAATCTACGTGGGGACCCTGCAAATGGATTTGGGCTGTCGCTGCCATCCACAGCCTTTTGCAAACTTCGGGTCTCAGAATTTAAGCTTGAATACAGTAATCACAGTGTCTGTGTCAGCTGCAAAAGGAAGCACCTGGGCCCTGTTCATGTCCCCTGAGGTGCCTGCTTCCAGCACCCAGAATGCAGGCCCCAAGGAAGCCCATGGAGAAAATCATGTCTGGACCCATGCACATGTGCAAACACACACACACACACACAGGACACAACCCCTTCCCATCCTCACTCACTCTCAAGCAGGCCACATATGCTCACACACATGTGTACATATAACCCCCGCCCTCCCCCAACCCCCCAGGTGCTGGGGCAGCACTGAAGATTCTTGACCTTGGTGTTCTGAGAACACAGGAGAAGAGCAGGGTGTGGGCAGCTCAGAGGCCAGCGGCCATGCTCCTCTTCTGGTTAGACTCCGTAGGTCAGCCCCCAATTTCCTGTGCCCACTGAGAGTCGGGGGAGGAGGACACAGGTAAGCTGCCAAGAAGCAATTGGGCCAAGGTCTGCCCACAATGATACCCTGATGACCTGGCTGTCTTCACTCGGGCACGGATCCCAGTGGGACCCACTTACCTCTCCGGAGCCCATGTGGCAAGGGTGGGAGGCAGACTGTTGGGAAATGGTCCCCATGCTGGGGAGGCACAGGGCAGGGAGAGCCAGGGGAGGTTCAGGAGTCAATGGATGAGTGATGGACCTCCCAGTGTTGAGAGAATCTCATCAGGGAAAGCTTAAATCAGTGGTTCTCAACCTTCCTAAGGCCGTGGCCCTTTCATACAGTTCCTCATGTGGTGGTGACACCCCCCAACCATAAAATTATTTTCGTTGCTACTTCATCACTGTCATTTTGCTACTGTTATGAATTCGACCCCCAAAGGGGTTGTGACCCACAGGTTGAGAACTGCTGGATTAAAACAACCTCCTCTAAATCAGAGTAGAAATCCTAAAATCTCTCATTCAATCCAACAGCTATTTATGGAGGGCCCACTATGTGCCAAAGGAGCTCAGCTAGGGTATCGGGTAAGTACTCAGCTGCCAATGGAAAGGTCGGTGGTTCAAACCCACCCAGAGGCCTTCGGAAGAAAGCCCTGGTGATCTACAGCCTAAGCAAGCCCATGGGGGCAGTTCTACTAAGTGATCTACTAAGCAAGCCCATAGGGGCAGTTCTACTCAGATGGGGCTGCTAGGAGCCGGTGACTGGATGGTGCCCAACCTATATGAGGGGGTACCGAAAAAAGACTGGAATATTTCTTTTCAAAGCTGTGTATTTAATTAAAAATTTTTTTTTTTTTACAAAACAACCTTATCACTTTCAAAGCATTCTTCATCACACTTGATACATTTTTCAAACTCATCTCTTTGGACGGCTGACAGCACCTCCCTCATTTTTTCCCCTCACTTCTTCTACATCATCAACAGGAGGTCAAGGAATACCAAGGGCAAGAACATTCAATGCTGTCTTTCATGTCCCTCTTCATTCACAGAAACAAAAGGAAGTCTCATGGAGTGAGATCAGGTGAGTCAGGTGCGTGGGGCAAGAGAGGCATGCTGCTTTTTGCCAAAAACTGTCCTATTGAGATGGCTGCATGAGCAGGTGCATTGTCATAGTGGCAAAACCAGTCCCCCACCTGCCACAAATCAGGTATTTTTTTGTTGTTGCACACTGTTACACAACTTTTCAGAACTTCTTGACAGAAAGCTTGATTAACAGTCTGATCTGATGGAACAAACTCCAAATGCACTACGTGTCAACATTGTCCGTTTGGGGAGTTGATGGATGTCCAGAATGAGGTTTGTCATCAATCCACATCTCACCTTTTTTGAAACAAGAAAACCACTTGTACACTTGAGTTTTCCCCATAGCGCTGTCCTTGTAAGCCTGTTCAAACATCACAACCATTTCTGAAGCATTTTTCTGTAGCAGAAAACAAAATTTCACAGCTGCAGTCTGTTCTCTTAAATCAGTTTGAGTGAAACTGCTTTTACAGAAAAATTTGCTTTGACCAGAGAGAACCTTCCCAGGTGATGCCACTGAGTGCACTAACT